>NC_030440.2:8530788-9138288 GCF_001660625.3 Ictalurus punctatus | reverse complement strand
TACAATAACAGCACATGAGTAATCATGCACTAATACCTGAATTAATCCTTACTTAAATAAGAACTAATGATGAATTAAGGCATGTACTAATCACAAACTAATGAAGAGTTAACCTTAACTATGACATGAGTCTTATGAATTCATGCGTGAATAACGAGCACCTTAAGTACATGTTAGTACATGTTGGTTAGTTAATGTATTAATTAGCACGTAAGGGTAAACTAAATCAAACATGCACTATAAGAAGGAATAAAACGTGCATAATTTCAAATTGTTTATATAATTCACCATATGCAGCTGTGTACGTTTGATAAGGAGGATCAGTGTACATTATGAAAGTAATCCAGCGCCATCCATTGATGTTTGTGTACACAGCTGCACATGGCCAATTATATAAATAATTTTCATTTTAATCAAATTCTTTATTATCGAGCATGTTTGATGTAGTTTACCCCTATGTGTTACTACAAGCACAACCATGCTGTTTATTTAGATTTGTTAGATGTTTGTGAAGAAATGGAAAAAAGGTATGAGCTATTGCACTCATTGACTCAGTCTCTATCTCTGTCTCTGTCTGTGTCTCTGTCTCTCTCTCTCTCTCTCTCTCTCTCTCCTTAAGGAACTCAGTAAATATTTAGATTCTTCGGTTAGTGACTACATGGTTTTTAGCAATCTGCTATTTTTCTTGTGTTTATTTTTAAAATGAAACATGGAGTTATTAAGGAACCACATATAATTTGACTTCGGGACCTCAGAGGTTCATCCTTTTTCTTGTCTGTTTTTGTTTTATGTAATTGATCCACTTCATATTTATCAGTTTAATATACACACTACAGTGGCTGCAGTAAGAAATAAATAAATAAACGCAGTACACAATGTTTCCAGAGAAACAGCATGTTACAGATAAAAGTCTTGTCAGTTGTGCAAGCAAAGTGCTTCTTATATACAGTCATGTGAAAAAATAAGTACATCCTATGGACTTTTTTTTTTTTTTTTTTTTTTTACATATTTGGACGAGCAAACATTTGATCCTCTTTGAAACAGTGCCAACTTCATAAAGGTGATATACTCTATCAAATGACACATAAAACCGACATTTTGTGGTAATTTTCACAATTTAAATGAACAAAATACAGATCCATCTCAAGGAAAAAGTAAGTACACCCCTATAATTATCACACCTTCAAATACATAATATAGAATCAGGTGTTGAAGATTGGGTGCCAGTGATTAGAACATGCTTAGGGAGTGTAGGTAGAACCTCTCTCATTTATACTCCTCTCATATCTAGTGTCTGGTGTTCCCTTTGTTACTGAGGTGTGTGGTGTCATGTCAAGATCTAAAGAGTTCTGTAAGGCCTTCAGAAAAAAGGTTGTGGATGCCTAGGAGTCTGGCAAGGGATTTAAAAAGATCTCCAAATTATTTGAAATACATCATTCCACTGTAAGGAAATCATCTACAAATGGTGCAGATTTGAAATGATGGCCAATTTGTCCAGGACTGACCGTCCCAGCAAATTCAGCCCAAGAGCAGACCATCTGACCATGGGCATGTGAGCATCAGAACTGGACCATGGAGCAACAGAAGAAGGTGGCCTGGTCTGCTGAATCACGATTTCTTTTACATCATGTGGATATCTGTGTGTGTGTATCGTTTACTTGGGGAAGATATGGCACCAGGATGCACTATGGGAAGAAGGCAAGCTGGCAGAGGAAGTGTGATGTTCTGGGCAATGTTCTGCTGGGAAACGTTGGGTCCTGTCATTCATGTGGATGTTACTTTGACACGTGCCACCTACCTAAACATTGTTACAGACCAAGAGCCCCACTTCTTGGCAAAGGTATTCCCTAATGGCAGTGTCCTCATTCAGCAAATCGCCCTGCCACACTGCACTGTTCAGGAATGGTTTGAAGAATATGACAAAGAGTTCAGGGTGTTGACTTGGCCTCCAAATTCCCCAGACCTCAATCTAATTATTTGACAGAATTATAAAACGGCTTATAATTCAACTAAAGGTTTTCAGTCCACAGACTTGCGGAGATATGTATAGTACATCCTTAAAACAATAACAAAAAAATCCTGGTTGAGGCACAGGATGTCCATTTCCTGGCTCACAAGGCCACTTCCTGTAGCAGAAGGAGCTACTTTTGAAAGCTACACACGTTTTATTGAGGGAGCTGATTTTGGGGAGTTTGTGGAATACTTCTCTAAAATGCACACGAAAGCATTTGGTTGATACTTTGTTCTTGTTACCTCATACTTGCATGTAAGAAAGTATGTATATCTGCATGCGTGCACACACACACACACACACACACACACACACACACACACACACACACACACACACACACACACACATGCAGTTATAAACTGTGTGCTCTAGAGGGCTCTGTGCCAGTAACCCTGAGTGATATTACAGGTCAGCATAGTGCAGGGAGTCTCAAAGGAAATCAGACCAGCTGCATGAGGCACGGTGGTGAATCAGTCAAAAATTGTTCATAAAGAACAGTTATTTTGAAATTTTGAGCTGTAGAGGTGGTACAGTTTTTAGGTTCTTCAAACAGAGGTGGTTTGATTAATCATTATGAGAGCAGATACTACAATGTTTTATTTGTTTCCTGTGTAAGAGCAGACAGGTGAGCTGAGTTTACCTTGCTGTGTCCTTGAGAGCAGGTGCTGTGGGCTGGGCTGAGAGTTGAGACTCACATGGGAAAAGTCATACACACCCTTTACTGGTTGAATACAAGAAAGAAACAAAATACACACATTAATTCTCTCACAAGTTGCACTTGGTTTAGAACAAGTAGCATATACAAGCCGTACAGTATTTCCATGCATGTTCTAGAATATACTGTAATATGCATCGTTACATTTGTCCTGATTACATGGATATATTATATTGGTCATGTGGGGTCTACACTAATCTTTTTTTGCAGCCGCTATATTCATTCCAAAGTGACTCTATGGAGTAGATGGACTGTTTTATAGAATATAAACAGGTGGAAACTGATAATAGCCAATAAGGTGACTATCATAAATCAATGAATCTCTAGAACAAGCGTAGGGCTACTGATGAAGCAATGCCAGACCTTCAACCATTCAATCTGGTTGTTATATCTTTTGAATCAAATAACTTATGATAAACATATATCTAATAAATGGAACATTGTGAAATTATTTTAATAGCATGGTGAGATATTAGGTTTTGTATACAGGGAATGTGGGATTGGTTGTCACAGTTATTTTATGCCATGTAGTAGGGGGGGTCTGGTGTGTGTTTTTCAGTGTGTGTGTGTGTGTGTGTGTGTGTGTGTGTGTGTGTGTGTGTGTGTGTGTGTGTGAGACAGAGAAGTGGCCACAAACAAGCCTTTTTTAAAAATGTCATGTTGTAAAAAAAAAAAAAAATTAATTAAAAAAAATAAAGAAAAAAAATAATTGAATTGAAAGAATTGACATGGAAATAAATTTATCAACTGAATGTTTTAATTGCTCAATTCATGAATGTAGCAGGAGGGTGTGTGTGTGATGATGAGCTGGCCAGAAGAATCAGCCTGCTGCAAAGCTTCTTTCTTTTGATATTTTCTCATATGCGTTTTTCACTTCTAGTCTGTCCACAACAATAACAACAGCTCACATACAATCTCAGCCTGGTTCTGCTGGGTTCTTTGACAGGCATGCTGCCAACAGTATAACAATGAACAATGTAGATACTGACTGCAGTTTAGATAGACGCTTGGATGCACATAAATGGAAAAACAATTCACGCCAGGGGCAGCTGGTGTACAGTAAATGGGCTAGCAGGTCTCAGCCATTTGTCTTTAAACGATAAAAATACATCAATATAAGGTTTCATTTTTGGCACACACAATCAGATTATTTGCTGTTAACAAATGTCATTTTATTTTGCACACTTGTGGAACAAAATGCAACAGAACAAGCAAAGGTCATAAAAAAATACACAGAACGGTATGTAGAAGTGAGGCTGGGGCTCAGATCTTTCTAGATCAATCGTGAAACGCCACCCAAGATTTCATACACATTCAGAGGAAACACAGTTGAAGAAAGTTTTTTTTCTTTAAAAAAAAAAATTAATTCAGAGGACACTCCACTTTGCCCAGCTTTTAGTTTATTTCAAGGTGTGTTCATATCTCTTTCTGTCACGAACCAGAGTTGGCACAGAAGCAGAAGCGGGTGCGTAGTAAAGGGTAGTTTCATAGACGTAGTCGTAAAACAAGCAAGGGTCAGCCGATCGGACAAACAAAGCACAAGGGGACAGGCAGACAGCGTAGTCGTAAACGGGAAAAGAGGTCGAGATAACAAAGATAGCAAACGAATGTGAAAGGCTTGGAAACGCATAGAACAAGTCTACTGAACGTATACTTTACAATGAACATTTGGCGAATGACTCTGTAAATACTAGTGGAGAGTGTGAGAGTGTGTGTGTGTGTGTGATTAGTGACAGGTGTGGGGGATTAGAACTCCGGGGATGATGAGCGCATGTGTGCATGGGAGGTGAGTGTTGCTTCTTGGGAAACGGAGTCCTGGCCGGGTTGAGATATGACACTTTCTTTATGCATAAAAAAAATCAATACAATTTTTTTTTAAACAAACAAACAAACAAACAAACAAAAACATCAAACCTCTTGCAGAATTTGAGAAGGTATGAAGATTGAAGATCTCTGCTATTATACCTTTTTTTAACCCAGAAAAAAATGTCTGCATGCAACATTTTTCATAGCAACGTTCTGGCACAAGCAACATATCAAGCAACCATGACACTATTTGAATAAGAACGATATGTATTAAATAATTAATTATTATCAGTATTAACATACTGAGCATTGTCCACTTCATGCGTAAAGTTTGTGCTTGAACCTTCTCCTCTTCTCTGTAAACACAAATAGGCTTGCAGGTCACGTAGTAACGAGGTACGGTAACATAGGTATTTTTAAAATGCAGAACTTTCTGTACTCTTAGTATCTGAAAGAATTTACAGGGTAGAAACTATCCACATGTTGAAAATATAAGCGTTAGCACGTGACTTGTGAGCCCGTTTGTGTTTGCCCTTTGTGAAAAACACGAACATTAAGCATGAAGTGGCGAATACGCTCAAAAAATACGCTTGAAAAAAGAGTTAGAATTATTTATTACATATTGATCTTATTCAAAAAGAGTAGTGGTAGAAGTTATCTTGGTTAAATGATTTTGGTGCAGAATGTGACATACAGAGCATTCAAGTGATTTAAGTCTTACATGTTGCCTAGCAACATATTGCTTGCTAGTGGCAGAACATTGATATTCAACATACAATATAGACGGTGCTGAAGAAAATATCTGCATGCGAACTTTTGCATTCTAAGAGACTGGGTTGATCAAAAAAAGGTTTAAAAAGCCTCCCTTGGTGTACCAGATATAAGTGCTGTGACAATCAACCCCATCCTAGTCAGTACATTTTTTATATGATTTTTTAAGAAAAGGATCTATAGGTTGTAAATATGAAATATGGAGATGGTTTGTTGGCTTTCTGTAGTGTCTCATCTAAATAAAGCATCAAACAATTTTGAACTATTTACATCAAAACAACAGCTATAACTACACTGTAGATATTACTACCTATTACTGCAAAACAGGCTTGAATCACGATACTACCACTATTTCACAAATGGGATAAGGTTCTTATGCTGGAATGCAGTGTTTTCCTTTCTCCTAACATAATGCTTCTTATTTAAACCAAAAATTCTATTTTGGTCTCATTATTCCATAAAACATTTTTCCAATAGCCACCTGGCTTGTCCATAGGACCTCAGTAGGCATGGTTTCTAAAAATCTGACAGCATATCTATAAACAATATAAACAATTTCGGAGCACATTGTTTGGTTTATGCATAAGTGAGTCAGCTAAGTGTTTGCATATCTAGTTTTATTGTGTAACCATAACACTGGACATTGATGATGGTAGTAAATATAACTACACTCAATATATTACTTTTATTACTTATATGATTTATTCATTCTGAATTAAGATGATACAGGTGATAATGTACCTCATGTACTAATACAATACATTATCAGGACATCAAGTTCATAATTCATATTTGAATCTTATTCCAAGAATCATATCTTGATATGAATCATGTCTCTTGATGCCAGTCTGCTAGGACTTACCGTAAGGTGTAGGTGGTGTCACAGGAAATGTAGGTGTCAGGGGAGATTGGTTAAGATCCACCCATAAAAGACTGTCATTCTCGGGACTGAAATCCCCATAGTCCACTGTGTGACTACCATACAGTCCTCCACACTGACACACACACACACACACACACACACACATACACACACAAAGCAGGCCAGATGTTTACTCTAAATGGAGGTGGAATTAGGCATAATGCATGACAAACATACTCCGGTTATAAAGGGGGCACTGTATGAGTACATGGCATGATGAATGTGTGTGTGTGTGTACCTCAGATGATTTGTAGACAGCAGTCTTTGATAATGGCTGTAAAATATCACCGTCGCTGCACCTGGATGCAGGCTCATTAGTGGCGTTAGTAATCGGCTTATTCCTACAGCCTGAGAAAGAAAGAGAAAGTAAAAAAAAGAGAAATAGATATATTTAATAGCAATTCCATGATTTCCTGAGTCACTGAGTATTCCAAGGATTAAAGTGGAAACCTTATTATAATAATTATAATTCCTTAGATTTATATAGCGCTTTATATATAACGCTTTATATATAGCGGAAATCTCATCAACCACCACCAGTGTGTAGCATCCACCTGGATTATGCGACGGCAGCCATAGTGCACCAGAACATCCACCACACACCAGTTATTGGCGGAGAGGAGAGGAGAGGAGAGGAGAGTGATGTAGCCAAATCAGGGATGGAGATTATTATTGGGCCATGATACATAATGGCCACTTGGGAATTTTTAATGAACACAGAGAGTCAGGACCTCGGGGGTGAGCACCACCTTCCGCAGTCATTATAATGTGTTGGGTTTGGTCCCTCTTTAATAGTTTTCATTTAGGGTTGGGGCCTATCCATCCATTTTCCGTACCGCTTATCCTACACAAGGTTGCAGGGAGCCTGGAGTCTATCCCAGAGAACATGGGGCACCAGGCTGGGGACACCATGGATATGATTCTAACCCATCGCAGGGCACAATCACACACACAGTCACACACTATGGACATATTAGAAATGCCAATCAGTCTACAACGCATGTCTTTGGACCAGGGGAGGAAACTGGAGTACCTGGAGGAAACCCTGAAGCACAGGGAGAACATACAAGCTCTGAGCACGCAGGTCAGAGGCAGGAATCGAACCCCCAACCCCGGAAGTGTGAGGCAAATGTGCTAAGCACTAAGCCACCATGCCCCCCATATCAATTATACTGTATACAATATATAAAAGTAATATACTGTGTTTCTAACAGGCTTGACCTGTGACAACACCATTTGTTATTTCCAAGTTTCACTATTATACCTGAAATGCTCTGTGTTTTTCTGCTTTTTAAGCATATGCAGATACTGTTGAGATTTTTCCACAAGCAGCACAAAACCACAGAAGAAACAGAAATGGACAAATGTACTGTTCTGGCCTTGAGAAAATGTTCCTACACATTTATACATTATACTGTTGTTGATCAAACACACTATTGAATAGTGATCAGTTGAAACTGTTGGTGCAAGCAGAGCATCATGGATGCAGATTGTTATTTGTCTATACAACTGGGAAAAATACATCTATCGGCAGTTGTTCTGCCTAAAGAGTTGGCTCTCTAAACAACTTTCTTTATTCCACAATTTTGAACTGACTAAAGAAATGTTAGCAAATCAACAAGATATCCAGAATTGTCATGCCCTCAGAGACATATTCAAACCAAACTGAGCAAGCTTGCTATCCTTTCACATGCTTCAAATTGGATCGCAATTTGTTCTTAATGTACTTCCTGAATGTATTTTTCTTGCATTTTCAGCTTTCATTGGCTGTTCACAGAATCCTGTGCGATTGAACTTCTTGATATATAGTACAATCTACTACCTTACGCCAACCCAAAATTATTAAACATCTTTCTTACACACTGACTCTGATAGGCCTGAAACTTCATGAAGAGGGAAGACATACTAGAGGGGGCAGGGTGGTTTAGTGATTGGCACATTTGCCTCGCACCTCTGGGGTTGGGGGTTTGAATCCCACTGCCGCAAGGTGTGAATGGAGTTTGCATGGTCTTCTTGTGCTTCGTTACTTTCGTTTCCTCCCCTACTCCAAAGAAATACACTATAGGCTAACTGGCAATTCCAAATTGTCCGTATTGTATGAGTGTGTGTACGATTGTACCCTGTGATGAGTTGGCACCCTGTCCAGGATGGCCCCCGCCTCGTGCCCTGAGTTCCCTGAGATAGGCTCCAGGGTCCCCTATGAACAGAATAAACTCAGATCATTTGTGACCTTTGGCTATTTTTTATATAAAACACCTCTACTGTAACTGCTGCATTAGACGACCCTCTCCGTTTTGGACTGCAGCCGTCGCTGACCTTTTTGTATGCAACTGTGCCACACATTTCAGTAAAGACAATTTCTTCTTCTACAAATGATGTGAAATTTATTTCATTATGAAAACCTTAAGCTGGACATGGCTTCTGACAACAACTAACAGTAAGAATTACAGTGAAAAACAAGTGGACCATAATAACAATATTATTAATAACAATTCTCTGACAGTTTATAGATATACATAGATATTTCCTTCAGTGAGCATGACACCCAGTATCTCATACCTCTGTAAAACAAAGCAATGGTGAAAGTAAGTCTTCAAATGCATTCCTAAGCTCTTAAGCAATACATCTTCAAACAGAGAGACACACACAACAGGACGTACTCCAGAGTTACTGTATAAACATCCGTTCTATTTCTATCTAAACTGGGGTCATTGCACCTTTTCACTGAAAGCTTGTTCAGGAATGTGCAAGGGCACAAACTGAGGACACAAGTAAGGAATTACAGTACCTTATGGTCAGGTTACTCAAAACATTCTGAATACGAAGTTCTGGTTTTGGATAGATACTGTATGTTCCAATAAGTTACAAAGCGAATTGAGTGTGTTTGTAGATAAAAGTCATTATTTACAGATAATATATCTCTCGGAGTATAACATCTGCCACCAATGGAGCAAAGAAAGGAATTCAGGAAGCACATGTTCATAACCTACCAACCATAGCATAAAGCGATACAGCTCAAAGTGCAAAGGTGAGAGACGCACACCTGGAACGTAGGCTGCATTGCTGAAATCAGATTCATTTTTGATCCCAAGTTTAAAATTTACCCTACCCTATTATCTACACTATTTGAAAAGCTGCAAGCACATACTGGGATAACCGCAGGCCAATAATTTCACATTTATCGATTTAACACATCACAGAAATGTTCCATACTAAATTCCAAGGACTTAGAGAATCAAGATCATGGGATGTTTAACACAAATGGACAGATTTTGCATTCGAGTTGATTTTACTGCCATTGTCCCAAGTTTAAAGAAAGAACTTGGTGAAACTCAAAGTGAAACAGCACAGTTGCCCTTACCTAATGCCAGATGTTTACACACCCAAACGTACATATTGTTCACACACACACACACACACACACACACACACACACACACACACACACACGAGTGCACATTAAGGATTGCCCGCAGTGATACACTCCAGTGCGAGGGAGTTTATTTTCCTTAGCTGTACCTGTTCAGGGTTCCACAGAGAGGTCCATTGTACATGTGAGTGCGTGCATAAATCCACTCAAGCCAACATAAGCTTTCCAAGTTATGAAAGCATATAGTGAGTCAACGCTCTTTCAATCTTTCTTACACAGTGGGCAAAGTCAAATATCTTAGAGGGCTTTTTTTGAAGACCCACAGTCATATAGTCTATATTCACTGTTGAAAAGTAAACTAGAGGTTCTCATTAAAATGTGTTTAGGTTTAAAAATGTCCTGAACACAGCAGGTCCAGTCTGAAGATGTGTGAGCAGTCCTTTTGTGTGAGCAGGCCTCTGGCCTGTATTGTGTTCTCATGGCTCTGAATTATACTATAGTGCTCAAAAGCATGGTCCTGGAGAAATAACATTTCTTTCCAATGAATACAAGCTATATAGAGGAATGATAATTTAAACTTGACGTGATCTTAAGCAAGTTCAGGAGCATTGATAACATTTTAACAGCAAGTGTCTGGTTACAAACTGAACTGATTAGACTTGTGTCCAGTTTGTATGTACAGCGCATAGCTATCCAACAACATGATCAAAGCCTGGCATTTGTGGCCAGGCATTTGTTAGGAAATCAAATTTAGCTAGGAAGGTTATAGACATCTTTAACCCCACACAACTATCTTTTTTATCATCACAAGTGTTAAACTCCCTTAGTATTTGTAAAACTTTGTTGGCCCCTAATACAACACGATTTTTGTGACAACACGATTAAAAAGTTAAGATTAAAGTTAATATTAAAAAGTAAGTAAAAAGAATTCCTGCTGTTTTAGTGAAATACATTTATGGTCTCTTAAAGTTGAGGTGTCAAAGTACAGAATGTTATTAAACAATAGTCAAAACCCAATTTGTCATCTTTTTTTTTTTTTTTTGATGTTTGCCAGAATTCAGCCACACTGCTATCTGATACCAGTACTGTTACGCTTAGAGGCACAGGCAGTTACTATTAGAACAATAAATTGTTGTTTACATTAAATAAACATCTTTTTTTTTTTTTTTTTTTACATTTATTAGTTGATAATACTTCCATATTACTGGGGAAATCTTACCTGATTGGCTGGATTTTGCTTGGCCAACTAAGTATCCAACTCCATTGGTGCGCACAGAGGTTGAGCAGGTCATGTGACCCCTAGCCAAAGTGGGTACGGGTTCAAACTCTGGGTCCAGGTCTAGGATCAGTTGGTTCAGCTGCTCAATTGAATGGTCGATATCCAAAGCGAGGGAAGCAAATTCGTCATCCTTGTCTGCCTCTGGCTCCGCCTCAAGAGAGTCATTTTTAATCCCTGATTCCACTTTCTGTTCCAGTCTATCTGACTGTATGGTGTACATGTAAGAACCAGCAGAGACTAGCTGTTGCTGCTTCACCCATATGTGTGTCTGATCACTGCTAGACGACATGCGAGTGTGAGTCTGTGTGTTATCTGGGTGTACCCCATCTCCAGCATCATCTTTTGAATACTCACATCTACTCAAAACAGGAAGTTTAAGGTTTGTTTCTTTAGAGTCTGACACTGTAGCAGCAGATGTACGTTCATCCTCATCATCTAGGATATTGGTTTCTCGTTGTGCTCTCATGCGTTTACCATTCATGTGAAAACCAGGGTCTATATAATGGAAATTTTCCCCTGTTGCTCTCTCATCTCCATCACTCGTGATGGCAATTTCAGAGGTTAGGACATGCACACGAAGCTGCTCCTCTGCCATGCTGCCCGTAAAAGTGGCTTTCTGGACTTGGCTCTGGAGTCCTACGCCTGCTGCTCCGGTACACAGTGAGTTAGCGGAGAGCCCAGAATCACTGCTCACGGAGGACAGTGCGCTTTCAGTCAGCTGAGCTGGGGGTGAAATACACACCGAATAAAAATTATATATTTTTTTATATATAGCCTATATATATATATATATATATATAGCATCTGCATGCAAGGCTGATTTCAACATTAAAACAATCAACAACAGAATAATGCTCTAATTCTTTTTTTTTTTAAAGGACCATATTAGTAATATAAAGATTGTGTTAAAGTCATTTGTGTGTTAAATATAAAAGACAAAACTAATTTTAGACATAGTCACTCATTTTGGCACCTGCCACCAGGAAACTCCCCAAGCATGCTCAAGGGTTTGTGTGTCTGTTTCCATATATATTGTTTATACTGCTAATAATTAACATGAACAAATCCTGGAAATGAGGCATGGTGGCTTAGTGGTTAGCACGTTTGCCTCACACCTTGGGCGTTATGGGTTTAATTCCCGCCTCCGCTCTGTAAGTGAGGAGTTTACATGCTCTCACTGTGCTTCGGGGGTTTCCTCCGAGTACTCCGGTTTCCTCCACCAGTCCAAAGACCTGCACTGTATTGGCATCTCTAAAGTGAGTGTGTGATCGTGTCCTACGATGGGTTGGCACCGCTGCCAAGGTAGGGAGTTCCCTGGGATAGGTTCCAGGCTTCCCTGTGACATTGCTTAGGATAAGCAAGAAGGATGGATATCCTAGAAAATTTCAAATTAAATTCTCTGGTACAAAATGTCAAATTGCATAATCAGGCTTATTTAATCATGGGCCTATTTGTGCTTGACTGTAAATATCTTACCTACTGTTTTCATTCTCCTGATGTTTTATTTCTGTGATTTTTCTTTCCATTCATAATTGCTACTTTTATAACTGTACACCATTAAAACACATTTTCTTGACACTCATATTCTAAAGGTACAGCACATTGTACAGGTCACACCAGAATCCTCCGCAGACATACAGTACACTTCCACATTTTGATGCTGTGTGTCATCTGACAGTCTAGACACACAATGTCAACACACTGATAAACGGTTTTTAACATGTCATGTCATGTTAAACACAACACACAACACACACTTTTGTTTTTATTTGACCACCATACTGTGTTCCAGCACATCATTCATGCAGCAGCTGAACACTGATCAGACCTGATAACGTGTGTCATCTCTCTTTTACATGTACACATATACAAACTCCCATACACTGTTATGACCCATGTTCTACAAATAAAAAGGACACACACACACACGTCGCAAGCAAATTTGCAAAACAAATGTATGCGGACGTGTGAAACAGAAGTAATCCTACATGATAAATAATGAACATGATACAACAAAGCAATGAGAAAAAAAACAAGCAAAAGAAGGAAGAGAAAAGCAGAGAAAGAAGAGGCCTGAGTTGTTGTTGTTGTTGTTTTCCAAGATCTCCCAACTTCAGGTGAAACTGCTCATAGCTAATAACATGGCTTCTCTTCCAATTTCCTATAATGAGACAGGAATACACCAACTCCAACACCAAAACATGCCTAGGGGTCATCATGATCATTTGCACACACACACACACACACACACACACACACACACACACACACACACACACACACACACACACACACACACACTACCAGCAGCTTGTACAAACCCAAACATGCACTCGCCGAGTGCATGTTTATCACAAGCTCGCATCACTTTTTCCTATCACACACATCCAGGGTTAAAAAGCAACCCCCAACATCTCCACTCCTAGCCCCAGTGAGAGACTACCTACACACTGCTCTCTCACACACGGCATTCCAAACTCAGCAGTTAATCAATCTCTTCCATATGTCAGGATACACCGCACATTCCAGCGCATATGTTCAGCCACTAGGAATCAGCATACTTGACCCTAAGTCTAAGAGATTCCAATGTACAATACGTCCAATACAATACGTACAATAGGTAATGATATTGCAGAAGATATCCTTCAAGCGAGTTTGCTTCTTAGACATTTGTTGATGCGTAGAAGTTTTCATCAGAATGGACAAAAAAAACGCTGGAGTGATGTAATATCACTTAGTTCTTTCCTTTCAGTATAACTGTGATACAATCTCAATTTTAAAGGTCACAACGTTACCATGGCTACACCGAGGACGGAAAATGCCTTCAAACTAATTGATTGGCTTTTAACTTACGTACATAACGATGTTCTGTGATTACATAAAAATTAGACAAGACAAGGGAGCTCTCTGAGTGTTCCTGCTCTTTTGTCCTCTGATCTCTGAACCGTGTTAGGATGATCCCCTAGTGCCTCTTAATTCAGTCAGTATGAGCCGTGCGAGCTGGTGTCTGTCTGTGTGCTCCTCAAAGCCAATTTGTGATGCTTCAGCATGAAATACTGGTGATGTGCTCCACAAAGCAGAGCAAAGACAGTAGTTATTGTAGAATGTACTTGTGCAGTTCAACACACACACACACACACACACACACACACACACACAAACACACCTAACAGCAACAAAACACATGCATACACACATATCACTAAACTAGAAATCACCAAAAAACAGTCCCAACAGATGGAAATCCAAATACCAGGGATACATGATAACTAACAGCTGGCTGGTCTCTCTCTCTCTCTCTCTCTCTCTCTCTCTCTCTCTCTCTCTCTCTCGCACACACACACACACACACACACACAACAGCCTCAACAATCCACTCTTCATGAGGTCCTCTTTAACAGAACTTATGGTCATACAAAAAGGCTTTTGTCATACAGCAGTATCCAAGTGACCACACTAACACTCGTACGTCGCTAACATAACACTTCTTATGAGTAGTTACACCTAAAAATAAATAAAGAAAAGAAAAACATAATAATAATAATAATAATAATAATATATTGCAATCTACACAGGTTGGATTATGATTATCTGCAGAGACCTAACTAATTTTCTTCTTAAATGACCACAAATTAGATTACCCAAAGACCAAAATACCCGAAGCACAAAGCATCACTCTTATTGCATTACTACTGTATGTAAGTGCTGTAAATAATTCCTGCTTGACTGATGTCCCATTAAAATACTGCATATCAGTATTAAAATTCTGAAAAAGTCACACACATTAGACACTGGACAATTATTTGCAAAACCAAATCAAATAGAGTTCAGAGAACATACTACAACACACACATCTCTCATTCAATAAATAATTACACACATATAAAATGTTTATTGCATGAACATCTCTGCATACTGCATCTAAGTAGATTAAGAACTGTAAACAATAAAATCTTAAGAACACCAGGTAGCTATAGGCAGAGGAAAAAAGAAGAGAGGGATTAAGTTCTAACCGTGCGTTCCTGCTGGTTTGTGTCCATTCTCTCTCTCTCTCTCTCTCTCTCTCTCTCTCTCTCTCTCTCTCTCTCTCTCTCTCTCTCTCTCTCTCTCTCTCTCTCTCTCTCTTCTTCTTGCTTTTCTTTGCTTCCTCACTCTCTCCGTACAGCTTTGCGGGGGCGGGCAGCTTGCATTCTTTACCATGAGGTGATAACAGCTCCCCTGTGTTGTCTTTTCTTTCTTCCACTTTTCTTTTTGTCTTGCTCTCTGCCTCCTATTAGTTTCCCCGTTGCCCCATTCTGCTGTGATATGAATCCCTCCCTCTCCCTCTCCCTCTCTCTCTCTCTCTCTCTCTCTCTCCCTCTCCCTCTCTCCAGGTAAGCCTGTGTGGTGACTCTCTTGATGTACAGGAGAATCCTAGCTAAGGAAACATTATTCCTCTGAGAATAGCCAGAAGTCCACAGCACAAGTTTTATCCACACACACACACACGACCTTGAGTCTTCCAAATATGGTGTGGGGAATGTAAACAGGAAGGTGGAGCTACTTGCGGGCGGAGAGAAAAGTAGTAAAGACACAAAGAGCAAGGTAAGGTCGTGACACATGGGGACAAGAGAGAGAAAAGATACCGAGAAATAGATGGATTGTGAAGGAGATGAGAGAAAGTAAGAAGAAGTGAGGGAATAAAAATATGTCATAATGTACTCCACTGCATTACTACAAAATGTAACTCACAAGAGCAAGTCATTAACATTGTACATGTGCATACAGTACTATGAATTTGCCTCTCCTAAAATCAGGGCACTGGAATTCTCTCAACATCAGGCATCTCTAATTACATGGTGGTTCAAAACTGACAACCAGATGTGTATCAACTGTAAATCACCGCCCTCTGACAAACACACACACTTGTGTTTGGGTTTGTTTTGCATAAAGTGGCAGAGAAAAGCAGACGGCCTTTAAATATCCGGCCTGTTATTTCCTCTGTCTGGAGCCCGAAATGGGTCCAAAAATGTTTCACTCCCAAACGCTCTCTCAGTCGCATACACATGGCGTGGAGTATGCATTACTAGAAGCACACAAAGCAAGATTTTCTGTGTCTCAGAGTTTCTCCTTATGGCTTTCTACAATGCTTTCTATGACAAGGGAACTTCCACACCTTTGTGTACTGAGGTCAACGTTACCATCTATATGAACATTAAATATTTTCTCTTTAGCTGCATCAAGGTCAGAGGCAGGTTATAATACAAGACAACAATATCTGGCAACATTGTGATGTTGGTGGAGATTAAACATTGTGGTAAAATTTAAAATTTCATAAAGAGGAGATTCATTCCTGTTTGTTACATGCAAGCTGTGAGGAATAATGTTGCAAGGTTCCTGGTGCCAGATGTGCCACACACAATTTTTACACAGAATGGTGCAAAAGTTATGCACGCAGAATTGCTTTGTCGATGTGAAAGCTCAGGGAAGAAGGGTCAGACTGGTACGAGCTGACAGGATGGCTATAGTAACTCAAATAACCACTCTTTACAACCATGGTGAGCAGAAAAGCAGCAGAGTGCACAACACATCAAAACTTGAAGTGGATGGGCTACAACAGCAGAAGACCACATCGGATTCAACTCGTGTCAGCCAAGGACAGGAATCTGAGGCTACAGTAGGCAAAGGATCACCCTAACTGAACAGTTGATGGTTTTTTGTTTTAGTTTTTTTTTTTTTTTTAATCTTCAACTGTAAGTAAATTGTTCCGTATTTTTATAACAAGAAGCTGCCTGTGTTAGCTTCTCTTCTCAACAGTTCATTTACTTAAGGATGATTTACAGTACTTAGAGCATTTCGATTCAGTAAAGTGATTCAGTCAGGTGATTATGCTGACACAGTGGACATACCAGTGAGTATATTAATGTATCCCTATTCTCAAACACAGGATTTTTACAATGGTTAACTTCTCTTGAATGGCTGATTCCACTGATAAAGATAGTGTTCCAGTGTAATTTGTTAGCACAGAATTCACATTCACGGTTTCAGTACTTCCATAATACATACTCTCAGGACATTTATTTAGATGGCATTGTACCAGGAGCACTTAGCTGCTGAATGGGTATTAAGCATGCTAGCTAATGTTAATAAACACTGAACAAAACTGTCTTTGTTGTTATAGTGTATTGTGACAGATTTGACTGCCAGGATCTATTAACTGTAGACATTTTAATTGTTTCTTTTCTTTGTTATTAAACAATGTCCCGTACATGGATTATTTTAATGGCTTAAAATGATGTCTTCATGAGTATTTTAAGCTGACAGATGTACTGTCACATGGAATTAGAGTCGCATTCGTCTTGTTCTTGTATAGTAGTAGAAGTAGTAGTAGTCGTAATTATTATTATTATTATTATTATTATTGGTAGTAGTAGTAGTAGTAGTAGTAGTAGTAGTAATAATTATTATTGTTGTTGTTATTATTATTATTATAATTAGTAGTAGTAGTAGTAATAATAATAATGATAATAATAATAATAATAATAATTATTATTATTATTATTATTATTAGTAGTAGTAGTAGTAGTAGTAGTAGTAGTAGTAATTATAATAATAATTATTATTATTAGTAGTAGTAGTAGTATTGGTAGTAGTAGTAATTATAATAATAATTATTATTATTATTATTAGCAGTAGTAGTAGTATTAGTAGTAGTATATATGTATGTATGTATGTATGTATGTATGTATGTATAAGGAGCAGGGATCATCAACTGGTCCACCCAGCAAATTATTGTAGCAGACTGAATTGAAAAAGAATAAGAAAAGTTTAAAAAAAAAAAAAACAAACTTTAAACTGATGTCTGTTTATTAAAGCCATGAACTAGTCATAAGTATATAAGCATTAAACAGTAACTGTTGTCACAAATCAGTCATGTTATTTGCTCCAGACCTTTGTAAGGAAGGAATTTTATGACACCAGATTTCGCAATGTTTAGTTGAATGTCCCTAACCTAGATAATCATTCATTCATTCATTCATTCAGTTAAAACAAAGTTTATTGAGGTCAGGATTAATGCTATGAAAAGGATAACCTCTACATCAAAGTACCTTCCTCTATTTGACAGTTAAACATGGCTTTTAGCTCTGGAGGACAAAAGAGAGTCTTTCCAGGACTTTGGTTTGTGTCTTAAAGCCTTTTCATGTCTTAAAGCCATAGCTATGAGCATTCCAACAATATAGCACAAGAAGGGAAGGCAATTCAAGAAGACCCCAGAGGGTTTTGCAGGACTATGGACAAACCAAATGTTCCCTTATATGTATGCAAATGATTATGTCAATGTCTCTGTGTGTGTGTGTGTGTGTGTGTGTGTGTGTGTGTGTGTGTGTGTGTGTGTGTGTGTGTGTGTATTGAAAGTATATGGTCCACATCTCCCTTGTAAGTGAAACCTACTTCCACATGCTGTAAATATTCCCAAGACACTGGTGTCAAAGGCTTCAATTTCCTGTAAACAACAACATCCTGAGCCCACTGACAGTGTACAGTAAATAGTGGTGAGAGAATAAGTGGAGAATGTCAAACCTACATACAAACAATTCACAAATAAGCATTTGTGTGTTTGCAGCTAACAAGTTAAAAGAATCAAGCAACTTGACTGACATTTTTTTAATCCTCATGCTGTGTCCACTACCCCGCAATATATAAAGTACACCCTTGATTCAGATCAATTCTTTTGGTTTTACAGCATAACCATTGTACAACTGATATCAAGAATATAATTACTATAATAATATCAATAGATCTCTTATGACCTGTAGTCTAAGCAATGTACAGACAACAATGTTCATGGAAGACACACAAAGTCCTTCACATGCTTTCGGATGATCCTGATGGCAGATTAAACATGATCATTTGGAATCAAAATGAATATAAGAACACATATGTGTGTATGTGTGTGTGTGTGTGTGTGTGTGTGTGTGTGTGTGTGTGTGTGTGTGTGTGGCTACAGTACCTCCTGTTGTAATGTTCTCATAGGAATCCCAGTGAACTAGAGGATCCAGTGTGTCGTAGTCAATGGAAACTGCAGAGCTGTTCTTCCAGCCAACACTACCTTTATACAGAGTAGCTAATATCAGCATGACAGTACAAGACCATGACATGTACAGTATATAAGTTTTCTTCTTCTTCTTTTTTTCTGATGGTATGGACATCTACTTTAAACAGAAATATGAATATGTATTTGTACCCTAATGCACACACATACACACAGTACAATCTTCCTAATACAGCATGATACAACAACATTAGTTAATCATGAGCACGATTATAGCTAGAGGAACTGTTGCTTCATCTCCTTCTTATTTTCCCCCTAAGCTTCCCTCTACTGGACAATAAGGGTATCAGTCTTAATGTACGACCAAGCAATTTCAATTCCTTGTCTTATACTTATTAATTCAATCCAGTATCACTGTTTAGGATTTCAGGATCAGCAAACTTACCTTGTGGAAAACCTGGAATTTTCGCCATATTTTCTGAGAAAACTACCTCCACCTCTCCTTCCTCCGGAAATCTGGGATCTAGGTTTGTAATAGTGGAAATAAGTAAAATAGCTCAAAAGAGTGAATCATAAAATGTTTTACTGTTACATACAACCTACTAATGCTTGTTTGATTAAAAAAAAAAAAATCTACCTTTAATTTGGACGTGAAGAATTATGTCAAATCTCAAACTAACAAGTTTGTCACAGGGTCATACCCTAACTTCTTCCTATTTCCTGAATGTTTTAGGGTTTCTTTTATGCATTACGTAGTGCAGGCCAAATGCAATGCATTATTCAGATATAAGCAAAGCAGACCAGGTCTTTATAATATATGTTATATACGTTATAGTCATTTCTTCAAGAAAAAGCTCCAGACAGGAAAACAAGCAAAGGTCATGTCCATTATGCTGCTGTGATCAGTGGTAATAATGGTTTCCATCAGCCCGTTTGTGATGTTAATGCTTTAGTCTGCTCTATATTTCAGATGTCATCACAGCATCACAGCATTCTAGTTATATCGACAGATGGTTTAAAATGCGACTAACATGTGACACTCTCACTGCCGTGGCTGGGGTTCGATTTCCATTCAGAGAACCAACCCCAGATACTGAAGGGTTGTATGAGCCAGTGCACTCTCAGTGCCAGTCCCAAGCCCTGATAATGGGGAGGGTTGTGTCAGTTGGGTAAAACTTATGTGGACAGGTAAGCTGCTGTGGTGACCTGGAAAAGGATCAGCCGAAAGAAAAAAAAAATGCTGAATACAAATAAACTTTTTGTATTGAACATAATATATTCTCAATGTATATAAATACAGATACAAATAGACTATACACTATAAATTGTTTTGTCAAAAAGGTTCACACGGCACTGAGACTAGTTTTTATTTGATATATATACTTTTTTGTGGGTCCTCATACTCATGGGACAAACAAAAACCACATCACATGATACATTCATCCATCCATCCATCCATCCATTTTCCATACTACTTATCCTACACAGGGTCACAGGGAGCCTGGAGCCTATCCCAGGGAACTTGGGGCACAAGGACGGGGTGCCAACCCATCCCAGGCTCGTATGATGCATTTACTACATTTATTTATGACATGCTGACAGTGTTGGCATTTCTAGCTCTGTTTTTGTCTCCCCAGTGTTTCCCAGTAAATCTAGAGGCATTGTGGTAGGGTTCATATTACCACTAATGGTTTGGACCACATCTGTTTCAAGTTTAAATCCAAATACAGATACAGATATGAATATTTGGAGCAAAAACAGATACAGATACAGTACCTGTACAAATGGTGGCCTTGCATTAAACATCCCTTATTTAAAATATGGGCATATAAACAATATCAGATATACCATTTTCACTAAATCTACATTGAGTGGCCATATCTGGCTGAACCTGTTATCATGTAGAGTGTTATTGCAACACTTGCCCTATGAATGTATTAAGATTAAATGAGCACAGACGTACCACAGGTAAACTTTCTACTTTCTATTGTCACGGGTAGCCACATTGGTTCAGTCCATTATGTATTACACACCTACAGTGCATGATTTGACAGGTGCAAAAAGTGTCCATTGCTCCATACTTGTTTGTCTTGATTTGTTTGTATTGTACTAGACAGTTACTGCACGAGTATTCAGAAATACTCCAGAGTAGTACTAAAGTGTGTGATTTGAGAAACAGACTATAGAACAGATGTATTCAAAACATTTTTCCCCAGGAGCTTCTGAGAGGTTTTTTTTTTTTTTTTGGTTAACGCAAAACATTTCGCAGTTTCCTTGATGGAAAGTAGGGACACTGCATCAAGTGCATCCTTCGAGATGGTCCTTGATGCAGAAACAAAAGTCCAGCAGCTGGTGCTGGATCTGACCCTAACCCCTAACCCTAACACATGATAGGTGATTATAGGCAACATATTAAACACACTTATCCAGCCTGGAACACACTGAATAATTTCCTACCCCTTGACTTTTGGCTCACCCTCTGGACTTATTGCTATTATATATATATATATATATATATATATATATATATATATATATATATATATATATATATATATATATATATATGTGTGTGTGTGTGTGTGTGTGTCTTTGAAACACTGCAAGCACTAGCCAAACATTAGTGTGAAATGGCAGGAAGGGGACGGGGTAGTTCATAAACAAATGTTGATTGGCTCATCTGCTGTTTTTATTATGATTATATTATTAAAAAAACCAAAAAGCTGTTTTGGCGTATATCCTGGCGTATGCTGATGTTAAAATGTGGAACTCCTACACAAAATGTATAAAGGTTGGCAGGTCTTCAATCTGTTAAATATTTCAATCCTCACCTGCAACCCCCCACCCCCACCCCCACCCTTTTGCAATTTTTTTGGGCGGCATGCCCAGAAGGACAACCAAAAATCTTTTCCCTCTCCGAAGTGCATGATTTCAGACATCCCTTACTCAATGTTTGTACCTTTGTTTGCAAGATCAAGGTCCTTTTTGTGGAAGACGGAAGGGTGTCCATGAAAAGTGCCTGTGTGAAACTGTATGCGAAACACAGTCTCTCTGCTCCCCTTGGCAACGTTCTTATAATAGCATACAATCTGCAGAAAATATGAATTACCACTTGCCAAATGAAAGGTTAAAAATACGTACGTTGACACTTAGGCTACAAAACGTTAACAGTGTATGAGTGAGTGGCCACCTAGAACATCTCATTAACTCACCACAATGTCCCCTTTGAGAAGCTGTGGTGGTTCCAGTGCAAAATACACTTTGTCTGTCTGCCCCACAGAGACCTGACTGAGAGTCATATACAGTTAATGATACTGCCACATCTCCACACATGATCACTTTATTTGTATAAAATATATGCGTCTTACTGTATTCCTGTTGTGCACACCAGCTGCATGTCTTGGTATACTCTCACAAACAGTCCACATACTAAAAAAGGACAAAAGATTCAGAAATAATTTAATAATTATAATTTAATACATTATTTTGATGCGTATGCATGGGTGTGTGTGTGTGTAGCTCTTGCCTGTCTGGTGAAAGTTTGGCATGTGCTTCAGAGAGATGCAGTGGAAGAGAAGAGGAGAGGAGTTTATCTTTATCTGATGGGCCAGAAGCTTGCCAAACATCTGCACATACCTGAACCACATACAATATCGTCAATCTCCCCGTAGCATTGCAGTGAAATTCTTTCAGTAGAAACACACACAGAATAAAATCTTTGAAATATCTGATGCTTTTTAAGAAAAACAAGGGACTGGGTTCTGCTTAAGAGGCACAAAATACTTTTTTTTGGATGAAAACTTTTTTTTTAAGGAGAAAGATTAAATGTCTGACACAGATTCTACAGTCTCTGAAGCTGTACTGGAGGAATGGCACAACGTTCTTCCAAAACATATTCCCTTGTTTTATATTTTGATGATGGTGGTGGAAAACATGTCAGACCAAAATCTCCCACAAGTGTTCAACTGGGTTGAGATCAAGTGATTGTAGAAGACCATAGCATACGATTTTATATCATTTTCATCCTCGTCAAACCATTCAGTGAGCCCTCGTGACCTGTGAAGTTAATCTAAGTGACCGCTCCCATTATTATAGAAATGTTTCATCATGGAATAAAGCTGATAACCTTGTAGAATAACCCTGTATTGATTTCCACTTTCCTCTAAGGCAAATTCTGCCAAGGCTACATCAGTATTTTTATGAGCTTTTGGATAGTCATAAACTAAAGCCCTTAAATAAAAATGTGCTATTAAAAAAACAATAGTCATACAACCATATAAGCATATGAGTAATATAATACAATATTAAAAACATATAAATCACATAAAGCATACAATAGTCATATAATCTTTATATCTATAAGCTTGTATCCAACTATCATTAACAAAAAGATTTTAGAAGACTTCACAAGGAATGCTAAGTACATAAACAAGTGAAATTTAACCCATGAATGCAAACTACCTCCTATAGTATAAGATTCAGGCCTGTACACGGTAAAATCCCTAGTGTTGAATTAACACCCAGAGTGTTAATTTATGTCCAATGGACTTATATAAACACTGTAGGGTGTAAATTCAACACTGTGGGTGTTAAATCAACACTGGATTTTGCAGTGTATTGCCCCAGGATTCAGGCCTGTACTACCCCAGGATTCAGGCCTGTACTGCCCCAGAATTCAAGCTTGTACTGTGCCCGCATGTCTGTAGAGTTCCCTGTGATTTTTCTGCACCCCACAGTAAAATCCCTAGTGTTGAATTAATACTCAGCGTGTCCATTTATGTTCAATGGACTTATATAAACACTGTAGGGTGTAAATTCAACACTGTAGGAGTTAAATCAACACTGGATTGTGCAGTGCACTGAACTCTCAAATGTGCATTCATGTTTGTAATGAGTGGTTTATGCACTGCAACCTGGCTCTAATATCCCCCTATGTGTAGTTGAGGAATGACTGTTCTTGCTGACAGTCTAATCACATTCTTCATTAAAATTCTTAGTCACCTACTGTTGTTCAACTATTATACGCTCACTGAGCACTTTATTAGGGACACCTGTACACCTACTCATTCATGCAATTATCTAATCAGCCAATCATGTGACAGCAGTACAATGCATAAAATCATACAGATATGGGCCAGCAGTTTAATGGGTATTGTTCATATCAACCATCAGAATGGGGAATAAATGTGATCTCAGTGACTTTGACTGTGGCATGATTGTTGGTGCCAGATGGGCTGGTTTGAGTGTTTGTATAACTGCTGATATCCTGGGATTTTCATACACAACAATCTCTATAGTTTGCTCAGAATGGTGTAATAAGCAAAACGCATCCAGTGAGCGGCAGTTCTGCAGACAGAAACACCTTGTTGATGAGAGAGGTCAACGGAGAATGGCCAGACTGGTTCATGCTGACAGAAAGGCTACAGTAACTCAGATAACCACTCTGTACTATTGTGGTGAGCAGAAATGAATATCAGAATGTACAAAATGTCAAACCTTGAGGTGGATGGGCTACAAAAGCAGAAGACCACGTCGGGTTCTTCTTCTGTTAGCCAAGAACAGAAAGCTGAGGCTACAGTTTGTACAGACTCACTAAAACTGGACAGTATGTAATTCCAAGACTGGAAAATGTAGCCTGGTCTGATGAATCTCAATTTGTGCTGAGGCCAGAGAAAGGAGGATCAGAATTTGATACCAACAACGTGAATCCATGCACCCAGCCTGCCTTGTGTTAACAGTCCAGGCTGGTGGAGGGGGTGTAATGTTGTGGGGAAAGTTTTCTTGGCACACTTTGGGCCCATTAATACAAATCAATTATTGCTTGAATGCCACAGCCTATTTGAGTATTTTTGCTGACCATGTGCATCCCTTTATGGCCACAGTTTACCATCTTCTAATGGCTACTTTCAGCATGATAATGCACCACGCAAAAGTGGTTTCATGAACATGACCATGAGATCAGTGTTCTTCAGTGGCCTTTCCAGTCACCGGATCTGAATCCAGTACCACATCCTTTGGCATGTGGTAGAACCGGAGATTTGCAGCATGAAAGTGCACCTGAAAAATCTGCAGGATTGAGTGATGCAATCATATCAACATGGACCAGAACCGCAAAGGAAGGTTTCCAACATCTTCTGGAATCTGTGCTACAACAGTGATTCTAATAGAGTGTTCACTGAGTGTATATCACACTAATCCATAAGAATCATGATAATAATATGTCTTTCCTACAGATATATATGTAGATGTCACTTTAGATACTGTTTAGTTTTCCTGTTACCACCCCAAAGTTGACTATTTTCCTATAACAGCACATCCCAAGATGTTTTATTCCTCTTATACCACAGTGATTTGCCAACATTAACAATTTGTAATCTATTTAATAATAGCAACTTATTTCAGCACTGTGGTATAAGTTTATATGTTATACAAATAAAATTTGCAGTATACAAAGGATGTTCAGAGGCAGCTATGAAAGCTATATATGTGTGAGTTATTACAGAATATTTACTCTTATTACAGGATAGTTATAAAACGTTCACCAAGGGAACTGCAAGCTTATGAACTGAATCATTTGAATTTATGGGCATGCAGAAGTTGCATTTGCACTCTTAGACTGAAAGCAAAAGGGTAAATCAGTGTATCACAGAAAAAGGAAGTAGAAAATGAATAATGCATGTTCTATGTCATATCCTTATGATTTGACCTCAAATCACATTTCAGACATTCCTCTTCATAACCCTTTGCTCTTGTGACTGATCTGCTGCAATAAGAAGCCTAAACTTCCTGTTTCATATTTTTTCAATAAAACTTAGAGTATTGCTCCAGAGTTTATAAAAAATAAAATAAAATAAACGTAGGTGTGATCATTAGAGAGAAAATGTTTGCCTTTTCTGGGATGGAGTCATAAGGGAAGCCATCTTATCACTGTAGAACCTTTTCATGGTGTACCAGTCTAAGGCCTTCTCTCCACTGCGAGATAGAGAGTGAGAGAGATATAGAGAGAAAGGCGGAGATAGAAAGATCAATTACATATTATTATACAATGAGAAATCCATAGATAGATAGTGTAGATGTGCATCAAGGTTGCATTTAGGATATTGTATAGTTAGCGCAGTAATACAGTATGTATCATATATCAGTTTAAGGTTGCGTGTGTGTGTTATTGATCTTTCATGTAGCTATGAAACTGGCAAGGAGCAGGCATTTAGCTGTCACATGGCAACCCTCCCACAAACAAAACAAAACTGTGGCTCAAAGTTCATCAAAGGAGCCTGTTAGCATTAAGTTAAATCTGACTTCTCAATCCGTCTTTACTTAATATGAACAATGATTTAATACTGTGTTTGCAATATGTATTTATATTTATAAGACATGAGCTCCATCTAAGTTGAAAAAGAATGTTGAGGTAAATTTAGCTAATTTGCTAACATCATCTGGTTATAGTGAACTAATTTGGCCTGTTTTCATTGCTAATACCATATTAGACTAGCTTTGATTAAACATAGTTGGTTAAGCAGCAAGTCATATTCAAGTTTGTAGTAAATATTTACATGATATTTCATTTCAGATTAATTCATTAGCAAACTACGTAGCATTAGTCTTGCACATGACCAGTGACTGAATGATGTTTTCAAGTAAAATAGCATAATTGCTTTATAACAAAACAAAAAAATAATCTTAAAACAGTTGTACACTAGTTTTAGAAACAAAAGTTATATTTCACATGAAAATTTGACTAATTAATTTAATCAGTTAAATACTTTATGCATTTTAATACTATATATTATATTACTATACTCAGTTTTTGTCTGGATACTTCCACTTTTTGTTAAGTAAGATTTTAAGCCATTATCTACACTGTCACTTAAATATTATTTATCAGTACTTTTTCCACCTGTGTTTATTACACTCTCAGTTGTGTGCAAAATGCTTGGTCTATATCATCCCAATTGCTTAAAATGTGTTTCCAGTTTAAGACTTGCTAGTTTACATGACAGCTTGAATATGTGTAATGTTAGTTTTACCTGCTAGAGACGCTAGGAAGGTTGATGTAGGATGAAATGACTACTCCTACCCGGTCTTTAGTGCCCTATTAAAGAAACAATGATAGAATGTGTATGTGACTTAGCATACTTAACATTGTATTATAGAAGTACACTGACTCTCTCATACATATGGAATACATTGCATTCATTATCATATATATTATATATATATATATATATATATATATATATATATATATATATATATATATATATATATATACATACATACATATATATATATACATACATACATACATACATATATATATATATATATATATATATATATATATATATATATATATATATATATACATACATACATGTAAGTACATGTTAGTACATGTTGGTTGGTTAATGTAATATGTAGGGGTAAATTAAATCAAACATGTTCTGTAAGAATGAATATGAATTATTCATAATATGACGTGCATAATTTAAAATCGTTTATATAATTTGCCAATTGACACTGATCCTCCTTATCGAATGTAGAAAGACGCACTAATAATAAACACCAATAATTTCATCTCAACCTGGTTTGCGTCATTCTCCTTCCATTTCTCTTCAAATCCCCAGAGTACGTACTAGAACTACAGTAGGATCTGAAGAGAAATGGATGAAGAATTATAATTAATTATCTTATAGAGCAGGCTTGATTTAGTTCACCCCATTGTGTTAATTAATACATTAATTAACAAACATGTACTAACGTACTTAATGTGGTCGTTATTCATGCATGAATTCATAAGACTCACGTCGTAGTTAAGGTTAGCTCTGCATTAGTTTGTGAGTAGTACATTCCTTAACTCATCATTAGTTCAAGTAAGTATCAATTCAGGTATTAGTGCATGATTATTCATGTGCCGTTTTTGTAAAGTGCTATCATTATTTTGTAAACTGTGAAGCCATTACATTTCAATGGAATCACCTCTGGGATCTTAACATAGATTGCTAACTATTGCCTTCACAGGCAGTAACATCGCTACTGCCTTGAGTAAACAATAACATAAGTGTAGGAAATAAAAACTGCTTTTGCTTGTGGAGTCAGATTTTTGGACTGCACTGCATTAGGAAAGATAGAAGGAGTCTAATAGAGAACATTCATCAAAACATGTGGAATATTAATGATAACTACGGAAGACTGATGTAGGCACAAGGTCTGTAAGAGAGGGATGTGGAGGGAACAAAAAGGCTGAGGGCTGAGCGTTTACCCTGCAGTGTAGCAGAAGGGCATGCTCGCTGTGTGTGTTGAGCCAGTTCTCTATGCTTTTACATATAGAACACAGTAAATGTAGGGATGGAGCATGCTGTCCGGGCCAGCCAACATCCAGTACCTGAGAGAACACACATATATAAATGAAAGAGACACGTGGCCATGAAGTGACCAGGTTATAAATATATCTTGCAACCAAACTTTCTGAATTGTAGACTTTACCTTGACGTTTAACCTCCTTAGCTCTTCCCTGGGCTCCGAGAGGTTGATAACCTGCCATTGGGAAAAACACAAGCTCTTTTTATAACACTGACTCATACACCAACTTGATTAGTGAATCCAGCAAATATTTGGCCTATTATATACTCTAAAAGATCATGTAGATGCATTCATTAAAAAATGTCATGTTTGTATAAAGCTGAATGTCCTCACCATGTAATTGTCTGAGTGTTTGAACTGCAACATCTGTGTGATGTTGTATAAGTTGTGCAGGTAGGCCTTCTCTGGGCATGTCTGATTGAAGGATAACGCAATGATGCGTTCTGTGATGTAGTTCAGGTCAAATTCACATCCTTCTGCCATCATTTTACTGCTCTATAATAATAACAACAGGAGCTGTGACAACAAAAAGGTTAATATACAGCTAAAGGAAAACTCCACCCTGAAACACATTAAATACATTTACTGACCACTTTATTAGGAACACCTGTACACCTGCTCATTCATGCAGTTATCCAATCAGCCAATCATGTGGCAGCACCACAATGCATAAATATAGGTCAATGGGGAAAAAATGTCTTAATGATAAAAGTGATTTCAAATGAAGCATGATCTGATGATCTCCCAGGATTTCATGGATAACTGTCTATTCAGTTTACACAGAACGGTGTGAACACAAAACAAAACAAAACATCCACTGAGCAGAAGTTCTGCAGGATGAAACTCAGAGAAGAATATCCAGACTGCTTCCAGCTGACAGGACCTTCCTACGGTAACTCAAATAAACACTCTTTACAATCGTGATGAGCTGAAAAGCATCTCAGAACACATTGCTCCTTCAAATGGATGTGCTACAATAGCAGCAGACCACATAGGGTTCTACTTCTTTCAGTCACAAACAGGAATCTGAGGCTACACTGGGCACAGGCTCACTGAAACTGGACAGCTGAAGGTAGATAAACATTGCATAGTCTTTTTCCATTTTCTGATGTTGTACTGGAACATTGCTAGCATAGTTCCAATGGCAATTAATAGGAGAAAATATTACAGCAATCTCAAACATAAGTGATGGTAAAAAAATAAATAAATAAATACATAAATAAAAACCCATAAAGATCAAGCTTCTTTTCTCACTCACCATTTTTCAGTTACATTTAATGAGAAATCCAGTGTGGAATAGGGGAGACAACAAATGTCTGATACAAGGTTCCAGAATGCAATGCAGCTCTTCGACACAGTTGAACCGAGTTACAGTAAAGCCTCAGTTCACTAGATAGCAATCTACAACTTGACAAGCATAATGGTGCTGAGAAGAGTGAACAGATGAGGAGATAAGAGAGCAAGGCAGGCTAAAGGAATAAAGCACTGCTGCATCAGTCTCTTTGGGTAGAGATGAAGTAAAGTTAATCCCATTCACGCCACTATCAGCAGGTAGTCAAAAATGTGTTGTGGGTAATCTAGGCCTCATTAACCAAAGTGAAAACACACTGACATGTTGGTGGTTTTGAACACATCATTTAGGTGCTGGATCATTCTCAATACTGCATACTGCAAAGTTTATTCATATACAATATAGCAAGCTGCAGTTTGACCATTTACAGATCATGTATTTCCTTGGGTCATGGCTAAATTTAAACTTGAAGTGACAAATAAATAAATAAATAAACAAACAAGTTATGATGCTGTGTTGAATATTGCTACCATTTTATCCTCACACAATCTTTATAAAAATATCTGTTCCAGATTTCATGGGAAGAACAGTTTAACAGATCTGAAACAATAAAACAATACATTTAATTACCTATTGAACATTATACCCTCATAAAATGTACACAAATTCTTACTCATACACATTCTTTTTGTTTACATTCATTAAAAGCAGACAATTACATATATTATAAAACATATATGAAAACACATCCTTACACACACTCTGAATTATAGTATAACATACACCTATCAGCCTTAACATTAAATCCACCTGCCTAATATTGTGTAGGTCCCCTTGTGCCCCCAAAATAACTCTTACCCGTCGAGGCATGGACTCCACAAAACCTCTGAAGGTTTTGTGCAGCAGATCCTTTAAGTCCTGTAAGTTGCGAGGTGAGGCCTCTATGGATTGGACTTGTTTGTCCAGCACACACCACAGATGCTCGATCACATTGAGATCTGGGGAATTTGGAGGTCAAGTCAACATCTTGAACACTTATGTCATGTTCCTCAAACCATCCCTGAACAGTTTTTGCAGTGTGGCAGGGTGCATTATCCTGCTGAAAGAGGCCACTGCCATTAGGGAACACCGCTGCCATAAAAGGCACGTACTTGGACATTGCCCAGAACATCCACTTCCTCCACCGGCTTGCCTTCTTCCCATAGTGCATCCTGATGCCATATCTTCCCCAAGTAAACGCCACACATGCACCAGCCATGCACATGATGTAAAAGAAAACGTGATTCATCAGACCAGGCCACCTTCTTCCATTGCTCCTGGTCCAGTTCTGATGCTCACGTGTGCCCATTGTAGGTGCTTTTGGTGGTGGACAGGGGTCAGCATGGGCACTCTGACATGTCTGTGTCTATGCAGTCCAATACACAGCAAGCTGTGATGCACTGTGTGCTCTGACACCTTTCTATCATAGCCAGCGTTAACTTTTTCAGCAATTTGTGCTACAGTAGATCTTCTGTGGGATCATACCAGACGGGCTAGCCTTTGCTGACTGCGTGCATCAATGAGCTTTGGGCACCCATGACCCTGTCGCTGGTTCACCGGTTGTCCTTCCTTGGAACTCTTTTAGTATGTACTAACAACTGCATACGGGGAATACCCCACAAGACCTGCCGTTTTGGAGATGCTCTGATCCAGTCGTCTAGCCATCATAATCTGGACCTGGTCAAAGTCACTCAGATCCTTACACTTGCCCATTTTTCCTGCTTCCAACACATCAACTTCAAGAACGGACCGTTTACTTGCTTCCTAATATATCCCACCCATTGGCAGGCGCCATTGTAATGAGATAATCAATGTTATTCATATCACTGTCGTGATTATAATGTTATGGCTGATCTGGGTAACGTATGTCATAAAGTATGACAACACAGTCATAATGTGTCTGTGGTGAAATAAATACACAGTTCAACTTAAGTATCATTCAAAGTCATCCACCTTGGCTACTCTGAACAAACTGGACACACCTTATGAGAACACAGGAAATAAAAAGTTGCTATCCTCACTGCCATTTTTGGTTCCAGAGTAAGGGACTGCAGCTTATTAATGAAAGATGGGTTTCACTTTATACTTCAAAGAAATGGTATGCTTACATTTCCTGTACATAAGCACTCCTCTCTCGTTAGTGTGTTCAAACTGGTTACTGTTTAATGAATATATTAATATATATTATCACAATATAGTGGAGTCTTTGTTTTGATATTAGCAATGTTGCATATAGAACAAAGTTCAAAGTCGTTCTAAATACATAGCGCTTACCTGAACAATGGGATTACAGGGTGTGCAGTCCTACAGGAACATCTGTTATATTCACCCAGTAAAGATGACAAAATGAACAGGAAAAGCAAGAAGGGGAGACGAGGACAGAAAGAGGAACACGCACTATGTGCCACATGCTAGAGCTCACATGCACTTTGGCCAGTATTCTGTATGTGTGCGCGTTCTTCTGCTGTCAGCACTTGTTTCTCAGTAAGTATGACTAAAGCAAAGAAGTCAAGATTAAGGGACACACCCCTTGCCTATAAGACAGACAATTCTCTGAGTCATATCATAAAAGGAATACAGTGTGCACTGCTCTAGTCCTAAATATTTTACTGCATTCAAAACACATTTTAATTAGTAGATAATAGCACATTATAAATTAGCAAGTTCATGAATTCATCAAACTATACATTTATTTATTATCATCTATCAGCAGGTGCACATAAAATACAAAAAAATATTTCCCTACAATCTGTCATGTATCAAGTGGTACTGAGTTATAATCTGTGGAAGGAGATATGAGTGATTGTGATTGGAAGAAGCTTTATTATACCCTGTAGAAAACATGGTACAGAGGCAAATAAAGATCTTGGGTTATAAAGTTAAATATTACCTATCTTTTGAGGTACAACTAACTAAACTTATGCTCATATTTATATAATTGGCAATATTTCAAATTTCACTGCTGCTTCAGAATACAGTACTGAACAATGCAGGAATGTTTCTTGTTGTATCCTGTAGTGACAATTTTTTTTCATCCTTAAAATAAACTATTTCAACAGATTTCATTGCACCAGGTACGAATAGCTATGGTTCTTTTTGTAAGGAGAGGCATGTAGTTTACAGTCAGAATCAAAATGCCTTCTGTCCTATAAGCCATACCTACACTATGTGGCCAAAAGTATGTGGAGATTTGACTCATATGAGGTTCTTCCCCAAACTGTTGCCACAAAGTTGCTGTAGCATCAACATTTGCTCTAACTGGAACTCAGGCCTCGTCGCCAAACGTTAGTACCTGACCTCACTAAAGCTTTTGTTGCTGAATGGACAAATCCCCATGGCTACGTTCTAAAGTTTAGGGGAAAGCCTTCCAAGAAGAGTGGAGGTTATTATACAGTTCATACAGGATTTTGGTGAAAAATTATTGATTTTGCTGTGGCTTTTTCAAAATTTGCGATCTAAATTGTGGAGTTTGTGCAGATTTTTTTTTTTTTTTTTTTTTGCTGTTTTGGTGAAATTACAATTGCACAAAATTGTTTTGCATGGTCTTTCACAGTGATGTTTGTTGGTAAATGAGAACTTTTAGCTGTTACTCATGTTCGATGCATGTGAATCAAAGAGGGCTTTGACTGAATGCTTGTTGTGATGATGTCACACGACACGTCTTAGCCCAAATCTGTGAAAAATTTGCGGTAATTTTGAACAATTGCAAGCTCCTCGGAATACTGCGAAGTTTCCTTGATTTTGCGTTAATTTCTGCAATCACAAAATCCTGGATGGGCTGATTATAACAGCAAAGAGGGGACTAACTAACTCCATATTAACATCCATGGTTTTGGAATGGGATGTTCAACAAGTAAATATGGGTGTGTCATGGTGAGGTGTTCACATACTTTTGGCCATATACTTTAGCTTCGCTAAAGCGTCTGGTACATTTCATCAAAACATGTGCCCCAGAACAGCTTACTTTCACAGAACAACATAATCATGTCCACTCATCATTAACTGCATCACACGAAACTATTAACTTTTAAAAACAGAATTCTGTGAACGTTTTTCAGCCCAAAGCTCATTATGCTGCAGCGTCCAAAAGTCTGGATTCCTGCTGAAAACTGAAAGCGCTGAGAGCCAGTTTGATGCCAATCTTCAATATCATGAAGCTAGTGGGCAGAAAAGTATACAAACGATATCAGCTACTCTGTATCATACGGGTGGATCCTCTGAGCGTCAGACTGTACAGTATCTTCTTCTGTATCTTGACTGCAGGAAGTATCCAAATATGACAGACATCATAATGTCATCTAAACATGCTAAAATGATTTCAGGATGGTGTAAGCAAACTTTAATATGTATAATGTTCATTGTATTGCATGTGGATTTGGCTGCATCTTGGATTTTCTCTTTGATTTTGTGATACAACAACTATAATTAGTAAATAGTGATACGTTTCATATAGAGAAAATGGTCCATGAATGGAAAAACATGAGGTCATTCTTTAAAGGATTACTTCCATGTAGAAAAAAATGGAAGTCTAATGGAAATATGTGCGAAACATACAGTAATTTGTGGAACACGTTCATTAATTATTTCAGCCCACTATAGTACATGTGTAGAATTCAGTCAAGTGGATGAGGTTTCAGAAGCAGGTGGTTAATAGCAGAAACTCAATTTAATTACATTTGATTTGTATAGTGCTTTAAAAAGTAGAAATTGACACAAAGGAAACGTTATAGAAATTGGATATAGATTTGACTCAAACAGAAGTTAAATCTCTTGTAATAATCTTACTGGGTTGGATCACAAACCTGACCAGTTTTATAGTCTCAATGTCCATACACTGGAAATTAAGCAAATATTGTTAGTCACTCTTCTTTTGCATGTAAAGATCCCAGTGAAGAAAGTTCACACTGCTATTTTGTGTGTGTGCTGCTCAATTTTCTACTTTTCCAAATCAATCAGTAAAAAGAACAAGCATACTTGCATGCCTGAGAATTTCAGCAGTCCCAAATACTGTACTGGTGATAATAGCAACTCTAGCATACTGTCTCAGTTTCCTTCCACCTGAAGTGCCTCATCTTCTGTCTTATTGCCAAGGGACATTACAAAGCTTGAGAAAAGGACAAATAAACAACTACACTACATGGTCAAAAGTATGTGGACACATGATCATCACACCTTCTGAATATGTGATCCTAACATCTCAGGAGATTTGATCCCTTTGTTGCCATTATAATAACTTCCACTCTTCTGGGAAGGCTTTCCAGACAATTTTGTAGTGTGGCTGTGGGGATTTGACCATTCAGCCACAAGAGCATTAGTGAGGTCAGGCACTTCAATTCATTCCAAAAGTGTTTTGTGGATTTGAGTTCAGAGCTCAGTGCAGGCCCCTCGAGTTCTTCCACAACACATTATATGTGAGTTTGAAGTAAACGGGTTTTCAATTCTTTTCTCAGAACAAGTCAAAACTCTTGTCCATGGTAATGACCCCTCCTCTAGAACAGTGGTTTTAAAAAATGGGCCTGTGAAGCATAGCCAGGGCTCAAATCAAATGTATTATATTTATTATTGAGTTTGTATATTAATTAGACTGGTCACTTCATTTGAATAAACTTAATTCAAGCCCTAATAACCCACCACCAACTAAATGTCAACATGGATGTGGTGGAAAGTTCAGAAATAAATATATAAATTAAACACTACACATTTAAATAATCAGCATTTGAGTAGTTCAATTATGTTGATAAAACTGTATTTATTCATGTAGTTATAGTGCTTAATTTCTAGTATTTATATATTTAAAAAGGTAAAAGGGTCCCTGGCTGCAAAAAGTTTCAGAACCCCTGCACTAAGATAGACATTAGGCAGATAAGACTAGAAAATTAAAAACACTTAAGTATTCAAGTCTGTGTAAACAACAACAAGTGTATACTGCCTCCTGCTGGCTACAATATTAAGGGTATAAAGAAACCAGCAGAATTCCTAACAGCCAAAATTTAAGAACTAATGAACATAAATTCTAACAATTAGCATTTACTTTAACATATTTACATTTTTAATACACTTAGTTACTGATTCACATTTTATACAGTCTAGTCAAATACAGTTTATAGAAGTAGATTTTAAAGACAAAATATTACTACATTGTGCTTAAGTTCATCATATGCTTGTTATAAAAGGTTTTAAAAAAAAAAAAAATTAAACAAAACATGATATCAATCTAGACTGAAGCTCAGACATAGATGCCTGACTGGAGGAGTGTGTCCTGGGTACTGCGTGGTTGTTTAGGTCTCTCTGCTTCATAGTGAACACGCTCTTTATTGGTCTGGTTCACATTGTGAATTGTTCTAACAGTAAAAAAGGCTCCCAAGGCAAACAAAATGGCCGTTATGATTCCAAACAATGCGACAGATGCATCCCCACCATTCACACTACAGTTCATCCAAGTCTGTCCGTTACGTGCGTAAAGTCGTTCACGCTGTAAACACACATCCGTTGAGTTCACCTTGATCACAAAATGTAGATACAGGCCCACTGCAACGACATAAGCTACTGCTCCAATCAGCTGGAATGCAAACTGAGCAATCAGGAGCTTCCGTGAAAGCACATGGGCAGGCTTGTTGCCCGACATGACAAAAAAGAGCGAGAGCACACCGAAGGTGATGCTGAAAGGAAGGCCGCCGTAGATTCCCGGAGCCCTCATTTGTGAAAACTGCATGTCAAGTTCACGCACCTTCTGAAGCTCTGTCCCTTCAAACGGGATGATGACGTCGACAAAACTCCCGCCTCCAAAATTCGCAACCGACATGCCTAATTGAGTCACGTAAGCAGCCACGACACAGAACAACACCAACAGGCTGCTCAGAAATGCGCACATCAGCACAATACCTGAAAAACACAAAAGTTGGAAAAAATACAAAGAAATAAGAACATATATGTCAGTCTTTCAGATGAACAAAAATAACAAAATATTGAATTGTATCCGATAAAATAATATAAATAAAAAAAAACTATAAATAATAGTAAAGGAATGTTTGGATGTCTTGAAGAGTGGCATTACTTTTCAACTTCAATATAATTATTTGTATAGCACATTTAAAAACAGCTTTGTTGCTCAAAGTGCTTCACAATTGTTTTAGAAGAAGAGTGTACAAAAAGTAAATAGTAAATGATAAAGAGCAATGTAATAAAATAAAAAAACAATTAACATGCCTACACACAAAGTCAATAGCATTATTGTGCCTAAACACACACAGACAAATTTCTCAAGATTAGAGAAAAACTTTTACATTAAAGTGGCCTACTGTAACCCGAGAGCACACAACCAGTTAAACCAGTTAAAAGAAAAAGGAAACATATGCAGTATCATAGGGTGTGGTTAGGGCACAGAGAAAGAACTATGTGTTTTAAACATCAACTCACTCACAGCTTTGCTTATTTGATTATATATTAAATGAGAAGTAACATGAGCTCGAAACATTACTGGTGGTTACAACCTTTCTGTTGATATGAGATTGTGATAGAGTAACATTGTTGCAATTTGCAACCGAGTTCTTTTTACGCAGTGCTTATTTTTAATCCCAGTAGCAACTAAGTGGAAAATAAAACTTTGTATGGATCAGTTCATTTTCCCAGTTGTCAATGTAAAAAAAATCTTTCATAAAACTTTTCTACAAAATATTGCAATGCACTCTGTGTATCATTACGGTCCATCTCGACTGTCAATCTACACTTCAATTCCAGATACACACCCCTCCTGGAGCACATGTGTGTACACTTCGAGCCGTGTACTTCTTCCGAAGTCGCCCTTCTACCATATTGGGATGACTGGTTTCTGGTGCTGTGCTGGGACCTAGTAGATGGTCTGGTGGAAAATAAATTATTTAAGAAACTCATCAGAAATAATATCGTAGATACAGAAATCATACAATGTAAATAAACATCTTTTTTTTTTTTTTTGTACGTTCCGTGTTCCCAGTAAAAGCCTACTAAGGATTAAAAAGTCCTTCATCTGATAGGATCAAGGCAGAGGAAATGGGGAGGATTTTGTGTACTTCCTGGTACTAATTTTCTACAGTAATTAACCAAGATTACAAAGAAGCTGGCAAACCTAATCCAGAATAAAGTGTTAACGTGGATATTATTTTAGAAATAGCACATTAGGGTGAAAGGGAAAGAGTGTGTGGTTGTGGATATGCTTACCTGTTGTTGGAGGACGGTCGCGTCCGGTGTTGTTGTTGTCGTTGTTGTTGTTGTTGTTGACTCTCTCTGTTGCTCCTACCCTGCCTCTCCCTGTGTCCCCGGTGGCTTCTGGCCTCACTCATAACTAAAGCAAAAAGCAGGGAACCATAAGATTTCATTCAAGCCAAATTTTTTCACTGTTACAAAAAAACTTAGCTAACGCTCTGTCCTACACGTAATGTCTTTCTTGGGACAAAACAACAACTCACTATAACTGAAAAACACTCAGGACGAATAAAAGACGAAAAGAGCAAAAGTGAAAGTTAATATGATAACTTCTCTACGTTTAAATGAACAGAAAAAAACACCTGTTTTTATAAACCAACTGGATTATTTTACGAATTATTTCCTCAAAGTAAATTATTCTGCAAAAACATTTGGAAACCAAGAGCTTTTGTTTAGCCTTGATTCAAATAGCGTCCACCCGTTTTTCTACTCTACTGTTTACACTAAATACATACAATACTGCTGTTATACAGGTGCAGAAAAGTAAAGTACAGCTTACTAGTTTTGACGATGATATGGTCATTTGTTTGGTGTTATGATTCCAAAACTCCAAGTTTCTGTTGAATATAAAGAGGAATTTCTTTCCGCTGCCTTCCGTGAAACACCGACAGACCGCTTCTGAGTCTCGGTCACGTGCTGAGATTTACACCTGTTAAAGGGGCGGAGCTCAGAGAGTGTAGATATACTGTGCTCGCGCTCGTTATCTGATTGCTGAAAGTATATGCTACAGTGGGTTATATAAACTTTAGGCTTTTATACCACTGACTGGGGTATTAAATAGCTGTTTAACCCACTACAGATCCAAGAGTCAGTCGTTTGAAAATGTACACTCAGTCTAAATTGTTTGCAGGACTGTTCAGTGAAGTAAAGGGTCGACGTGATGCCTTTGTGCTGTTTGTATTCCCCAAAAAAAGTACAATTTCTTTTCCCTGGTGAGAGGAGCATAGGTGAGGGAAGAAAAACAGTTGCTGAGGTGATAGGAATACTGCGAAGGAAGAAATAAGCTTGTTTAAATGCGAGCATGTCTGTGTTGGAATCACTTCCAGCACAGAATTAATCTCAGACTCTCATTATGCCTACAACTCTGATGGCTAATTCCTCTCAGGGTCAAATGTCATGCAATATCAGTGGTGAAATCAATGGAAGGGGCTTTAGTTTAGCATTTGGTCATTTCACTTTAGCAACCAATAAAGTCCATCAGTGTAAAAAGAAGAATGCAAGCCCTGACCTTCTCATGCTACACAATGTAGTTAACACTGTATCAATCTGTGTGTGTCTAAATATGGATAAGCCACCGGGTTGCAGTGTTGAACTTGAGGATGAGAGCCCTGGCCCTACCTTAGTAAATGTTTTAATAATATAGAGTAAGTAAAGACTTGTATAAAATGAGACATGGCCTTTGACTCTCTAGAAGTCACAGACTCCATCTAATGTGAAAATGCATGCTGAAGTAATATTCAATAATTTGCTAACATTACTGACCTGTATTCTTTAGTAATGCCAGATTAGACTATTATTGATACCAATAGCCTATATAAACAGCTAGTCAGTGAGTCAAATTCTAGCTAATGGTAAATTCTGCAAACTCACAGAGATTGAATGATGTTTTCATGCAAAATGGTATAGTTGCTATAAAACAAAAATCATCTAACAGTTTTAGATAGTAGTTCATTTTTACATGAAAACATAATTTCATCAGTTAAAAACTTTGACATTTATCATTATAATACTTAGCACTTTAATAAGTAGCACTTTTTTCCACTTCGGTACATTTTTGCCTGGATACATCCACTTTTAACTGAGTAAGATTTTGAAACATTATCTACACTTTCACTTAAATATAATTTCTCAGTACTTTGTCCACCTCTAAATCAACCCTAGGTATGAATTAGTGTGAAAATACTCTGTGTGTGTGTGTGTGTGTGTGTGCGCGCGCGCGCGTGTGTTTATAAGGCGCTCATGGTGCTATGCAATGAATGATTGATTGACTTCCCTGAGACATTTCAGGCTATTGAAATAAGGGTGCTTACCTATATATGACAGCATAATATGACATTATTATTACTGGAATGCCAATCTGCATCAATCCTTACATCTCCTTTTAATAATAATCTTTTTTTTTTTTTAAGTTATTGGCTGTAACCTTTATTCTTCTCATAAACAAGCATGCTAGGAAATATAGGATGAATGCAACGATTAACACGCCACTAAACAACAGAGCAAACTATGATATATGTCAAGTCTGTTGCCTACAGTATTGCAGCAATACCACAAGCCAATCAAGACTTTTAAATGTGAGTTCAGATTTCATAAGGAAAAAATCCAATATATTCCCCCTTATATATCATACAGACATACAGACCTTGGTATTACTTGGAACTGGATTGAAAGAAGATCCGTGCCATTGCCCATTCCCAGTTAATTGCCCAATTAGCCAGACGATTGGTTCCCAGACCTGCATACTCCATCATTTCCTTCAGTCTAAAATGATGTCTCTCTCTCTTTTGGTAGTAGAGAATTGCCAAATCGTGTGCTGTTCTTCTGTAAGTATTTGTATTGTATCTACATATGACTTGAATACAACAAGAAACATTTAGGAAATAATGTTTAACTTTCAATTTAAAGCTGCCTTTGATGGAGGACTGTTATAGATCCAAATGTTTTTAATCTTTTGGAGGTGTAGTATTTTGGGAAAATGGATGGTGGCTTTGAGGATCTCGCGCTACAAGAGGCACAGAGAGAATACCTGGACTTTTTGGATGATGATGTAAGCACTCCAGCAAATTAGATCTTATTTTCTTCACTTTCAATAAAAAAAAAAACACCCACCATGGACAGTTGTATTGCCTCTCTACATCTTTCTTTGTGGTGGTTGCTTCACTGAAACAATGACTTTGCAATGTCCTATCAAACATCACTGATCTGACTTTGCTTAAATATCTTCACAGCAAGACCAGGGTGTGTATCATGAGAAAGTCAGAAGTATGGTGTCTGAGGGCCAATCTCGGCTCATCATCAACATTAATGACCTGCGGCGAAGGAATGAAAAGCGAGCCAAAGAGTCAGTAACCCTGCTTAGGTTTAGTGAGAATAGAAAATATAATGTGACTATTGGTTGGGTTGCTGCCAATGTTTCCTGCTAATATCCATATGTCAGTCTTTGACAGTTTTTGGATAAATGCCTGTTTTCTTCTTAGGTTGGCTAACATTTTGTCTTGTATTTTAAAAACAATAGAATGGTATTGATTTTGTATTTTCAACAGACTTCTGAAGAATGCCTTCAGTGAGCTGTTTGCATTCCAGAGAGCTCTGAAGGACTTGGTTGCCTCCATTGATGCAACATATGCCAAACAGTTTGACGAGTTCCATGTTGGTTTTGAGGGAAGCTTTGGGAATAAACATGTCTCCCCTCGTACTCTTAGTGCTCGGTTTCTGGGAAATCTTGTTTGTGTGGAGGGCATCGTTACCAAGTGTAAGTAAATGTTTGCTAACTTTATATTTCCATGTGTTTTTATACATACATACATACATACATGCATGCATACATACATAGGTTGCTTTATGTAAATAATGTAACACTCATGCATCTGAATGGGTTTGTTCAATTGTTACAGGTTCACTAGTCAGACCAAAGATCATGCGCAGTGTTCATTACTGTCCTGCCACTAAGAAAACCTTGGAAAGGAAATATACTGATCTGACTTCACTGGATGCGTTCCCTTCTAGTGCCATCTACCCCACCAAGGTGTGTGTCTTATGCTAGTGGTGAACAAAGCCTGCTAATGTCATTTAAAAAACTTATGCTTGTTGTCTGCATGTGTGTGCATATAGGATGATGAGAATAATGCATTGGAAACAGAGTTCGGTTTGTGCTGCTATAAGGATCACCAGACTCTGACCATCCAGGAGATGCCAGAGAAAGCTCCTGCTGGGCAGCTTCCCCGCTCAGTTGATACAATTTCTGATGATGATCTTGTGGACAAAGTTAAGCCAGGAGATCGTGTACAGATAGTTGGAGTGTACCGGTGTTTACCTGCTAAACAAGGGGGATTTACCTCTGGAACCTTCAGGTATGTGAAGGCTTATTTGTTGAAGTGCTGTGACTGTTTCCTGTTAATCTCTGCTTTTTGGTTAAATGTCTGTTTTGTGCAGAACTATACTGCTAGCCAACAATGTCAAGCTGATGAGCAAAGAAATTGTTCCAACATTTTCTGCGGACGATGTTGCCAAGATTAAAAAATTCTGCAAAACTCACTCTAAAGTAAGTAACAAAGGACTTTTGCGGATGTATGTGGATTTTACTTTAATGCTCAATATTGGCGCTCTGCCTTGTCCTTCTAAGCTTGTAGACATGTAGATTTTGCTGTGTGTGTTCAGGATGTCTTTGAGCATCTAAGTCGATCGCTAGCTCCCAGCATCCATGGCCATGAGTATATAAAGAAAGCCATTCTCTGTCTACTGCTGGGAGGAAATGAGACCAACCTGGAGAATGGCACTCGCATCAGAGGCGATATCAACATCCTGCTTATAGGTTAGACTTGTATGAAGTCGTCATTTTTATATGACTTTTGAATTCATGCATAAAGAAACCTCAGTGGAATAGAAGTTTAAAAAGACTCGAGTCTTATGACTTGATGAGGTGATCAGGTTGTTTAGCATAATATAATTGCATAAATTTGTAATTTTTTAAGTTTAAAAATGTACATAACAGTGGAATGGTGATGTACCTATTGTAATCCCCACAAACTAGTGCATCTTCTAGACTATTTGAATCAAATGCTTGTGTGTTTTTGTTTTGTAGGTGACCCATCAGTTGCCAAATCTCAGTTGCTGAGGTATGTCTTGTTTACAGCACCGAGAGCCATTCCTACCACTGGACGAGGGTCGTCTGGGGTGGGTCTAACTGCTGCGGTTACCACTGATCAAGAGACAGGTGACTAACATACAGTATAAGTGTGGGCTGTTCTAATACTGGGAACATTATTTGAGATGGGTACTTGTAAAAGGAAAAAATTAGTTTACCAGGAAAATGACTTTTTGTCTTTAACGCTCTGTATACTTTTGCTTGGTTGTGTCTCAGGTGAGCGCCGGTTAGAGGCAGGTGCCATGGTCCTTGCTGACCGAGGGGTTGTGTGTATTGATGAGTTTGACAAAATGTCTGATATGGATCGCACAGCCATTCATGAAGTGATGGAACAGGGGAGAGTCACCATAGCTAAAGCTGGGATCCAGGCCAGGCTGAATGCTCGCTGTAGTGTGTTGGCTGCTGCTAACCCAGTGTATGGAAGGGTAAGATATAGTCTGTTTGCTTTAGTATGCTAAGTTCTTGTTAAGGTCTTGATTGCTATGCAGTGTTCAGCTTTTTATTTATTTATTTATTTATTTATTTACTTTTATGTCCCTGTTCAGTTACATAAATTGAATAGAGTCTGGCATAGAAATAGATATATCTAAATGTATTAGTCTCTTCCTCCCCTTCCTCTTGTCCATACCAGTATGACCAGTATAAAACCCCTATGGAGAACATTGGGCTGCAAGATTCCCTACTCTCTCGATTTGATTTGCTCTTCATCGTTTTGGATCAGATGGATTCAGAGAGTGATCGTGAGATTTCGGAGCATGTGTTGCGCATGCACAGATACAGACCCCCAGGGGAGCAGGAAGGAGCAGGTGAGGCTGTTATTTCCTGGTGGAAATAAATAAGACCTTCTGGACAGGAAATGCTAATGTAAATGTCACCCTATTGCTGTAAATTTTAATCTTGAGGCCATGGCTTCTGGAGCTAGGAGTCTGAAAGGGCATAATCAGCCCTGCTCATGGGGAAGGATACCATTCCTTCTTCCCTGGCCCAGAGGCGTTAGCCAATCAGAGGCATTTGTTAGCTAACATATACAGGGTAGTTGGCATGTTCCTTCAAGTGCATTTAACTTCAAGTACATTGCATAAGCAGCAGTGGCTTAATGTGTCTGTGAAATCAGCCTATTTTTCAGTCTTTGCCCTTCTGGGTAACTAATGTGAGAAGTAAATAAATTGTTACTTGGGAATCGACAATCCCTGAATTTAGAGAAAATTATACAAATTTTCAGAGAATGCAGCATGCAGAGCTTTTACATGTTCTACTGTTCCATCTGTGAATTGGTTATAATTCTGTCCATATGGCAATATGTCTCTTGGTGTACAATGTACTAAGACCAACTTTTTATTTTGTGCACATCAATAGCGATGCCATTGGGAAGTACAGTGGACATGTTTACCACAGAGGACCCAAACATCACTGAGGCCACTGAACAGGAGCTGCAGATCTATGAGAAAAAGGACAATGTCCTCCATGGCCACAGGAAGAAAAAGTAAGTCTAAATTGCATTGCGTTCACATCAAAATGATGTCCCTTTCATCAGTGCACCCCATCAAAGTAGCAAACTGTAAATGGTAAAGTTTTAAACAAGGTGGATGGTGGAATGAGGATATCTTTCATAAACCCATGACCAAAATTGGAATTTCAGAGAAAAGATTGTCACCATGGAGTTTATCAGGAAATACATCCATGTGGCTAAACTAGTGAAACCAGTTCTGACTCAGGAGGCCTCAGACTACATAGCCGAGGAGTACACCAAATTGAGAAGCCACGACCAAGTCAATAACGACTTGGCAAGGGTGTGTATCCAGGATCTCGCTTTGAATTATGTAGTCTGTCATCATCTCAAGTTTTAGTAATTGAGACATTTTATGTCTTGTTTTTCAATAATTTGGTTTTAAACATTGCTACAGACCATGCCTGTCACAGCACGTGCCCTAGAGACTATGATCAGGTTGGCCACAGCCCATGCTAAAGCCCGCATGAGTAAATCCATTGAATTGGCAGATGCAGAGGTTGCACTGGCGCTCATGCAGTTTGCCTACTTCAAAAAGGTAACAGTGGGATGAGCTTATTTATTTATATTTAATTGAAAATATCTACTAAAACCAAAAGTCTATTATAATTGGTTTGTGTAGATTCTGGAAAAGAATAAGAAGAGGAAACTTCCTGAAGATGGTGTGGAGGCAGAGATAAATACAACTCTGAGCCAGGAGACCCAAAGCCAGAGAAGTGTCAGGTATGAGATTATTATTGTTATTGGTGGTGGTGATGGGAGGAGGAGGAGCTTTAAATCTGATGTGACTGACACATGGATTGGTACTGTTCACAGGAAACGATCTTGTGTATCTAAAGATGATATGGATTCAACAATGGCTGGAGACTTTGATGACCCATATGACTTTACAGAGGATGAAAACAGTCAGAGATTTCTCTCACATGCCAACATGACCACGCAAACTGTTTCCATTATTTTTACCCTTACACATGTAGCAGTTTGTTTGATAAAGCTGCTTATCCTCTCTTTTACAATAGCCCAACCCAGTCAGCCAACCAGACCAGTGTCTCAGAGGAGTAGCCAAAGGAAGAAGACTGACATCAGTCAAGATAGGTTGGGTTTTGTAACTTTCCTTTTAACCTGTGTGTTTGTTTGTTTGTTTGTTTGTTTGTTTGTTTGTTTGTTTTAAAATATATACTTCCTGCAATATTGTTTCCCTATCCTCATTCCCTTGTACTATAGAATCTTCCAAGTACAGTACTAATGTACCTGATCATACGATTATTTTTGCTCTCATTTTTGTATGATTTGGTTATGACCTACTTCTCTCTGAACTTTCTGTTCATTGTCTGACCTGTTTTTTATTTATTCACCTTTGTTTCAGAATGAAGGTTTTCAAGGCATCCCTCCTGAAAGCATTCAAGGTGACCAGGTCTCAGTCTGTGCCAATTCCAGACCTTTTCACCCACATTAACAAAGGCCAATCTGGAGAATTTGACCAGCAAGAGGTCAAATTACTTTTGGAGTGCATGCAGGATGATAACCAGGTCATGGTGTCTGAGGATGTGGTCTTCCTCATCTGATGATAAGAGGACTAAAGCAATGGTCTCTAGACATGATCATGGATTTGTGGCATTGTTGTATATTCTCATGCATTATTGTCTGTAGTGTTCATTGTTAGTAATTAATAAATAGTTTGAGCACTATTTATTTTAGGTTTTTTATTTTTTCACTGATGAAAAGCAGGAGTGAATGTAGTTTCAACTTTTATTACATTTCTGTTTTGCACATTTTAATTTTAAATGTCAAATATGGCAAGCAGTTATATATTCAGTTTAATTTTAAAATGCAAACCAATTAGATACCATGACAATTATCCACTATCAAGTGAGCCAACTGAGCCAGTTTCTGCAAAGAAAGAAATGACCATAATTAACACCAAAAACTTAAATTATAATTAAGTTTTATTTATTTAAATGTTCTCTGATCACTTACAGCTATTCATTCTCTCTGGTACAATCCCTCCCTCAGTATCTGTTGCTGCACTCCTGTGGGGTCTCTTCACACCATATACCACACTCGCAACTGCAATCAACAATATAAGCACGCCTACAAAAGCAAAAAACACTGCAGCCGTAGAGTTTACAGTGGATGCACTGTCTGAAGACATTTTCACCTCACTAGGGGCAGCAGGCTGAGGCACGGGCTGCGTCTCCAAAAGTCCAGTTAAATCTGAGCAAGAAAAAAGATGAATAAAAAGAATTATGCTCTGTGTGACATTTGTTTCAAGGTGCTGTATGAACTAACATGGTTGTAATTAATTTTAATAGCTATTTCAAAGTTGTCATTGTTTTCTTAAACGTTGGCTGAAAATTCACCTTCTAGACTAAGGAGGAAGATGACATCATTTCCTTTGATGAAATCCCGACTCCGTAAACGGCTGTGTGTGATGAAAGCGCTGGTGCCCAAACCTGGTCCTCTATAGTATGAGGTACCATCTGGATTCTTTATCAGACTGCCCACCTTCCGTGGGTCATCCCAGAAATATTTCACATTGCCCAGAGCTTCAGGGAAAAAAAGATATCATTCAACATTATAACCAGAATGTTAAATACCTTGTGCTACACTGATACATCACCTGAACAAATTCAATATTTTTTAAATTTGACATCTCTGCATGCTTCTTGTTTCTCTCCTTTTATTATATTTATATTACTTCCTTAAAGATGTTTAAAGTCCCCCTGAATATTGTAATAATTCTTGAAATAATCTATGTTGAATATAAATCATTCAATGTTTTAATAAACAAATAACTAGTACAAAGATCTAGGAACACATTTAACCCTTATGCAAAAAATGTATAATTGAATATACATGAATATGAGCTTGGAAACACCACCATGTCTTCTTGTCATCCCAGATAGCTAGTCTTCCAATTGGGTTACTGTTATGTTAGTAAATGAGTTTGCCTTTGCCACAAGTTGGAATTTTAGTATTGGTATATTAGTATGCTATAATTCCCAGTAATTTATTTAACATACTAATGTGTCAAAATATACCATAATAATTCTGATTTTATCTTGCACTAAAATTAACTTGGGTAAACTATTTAGGCTAGATTAACATGTAAGTTCTGTGACTAGAAGTTTGGATAATCTTAATACATGAATAGAAACGTTCCATCTAAGAAAAGATGGTATTTTTGAGCTGGTGGTGGAGGTCCATCTGTTTCTAATCTGGCTTTCTGTTTTTAACTCTATATATAATTCATTTTGTTCTTACAGTCAGTGGAGGTCTTGCTAGGATCAGTTGTGATCATTCTTTGGTTATCCATACGTTGCTGAATATTTGGGTGCTGGTCCATCAGAGCTATGGTAGCTTGTCTCCATGGGCATGGCCATTTCAACTGGCTGTCATTGGGACCAGAATTCAAATGCAAGTACATGGCCATATTGCCAGGACTGCTTGATAACCCATTAATATACAAACTAATCTGGAAAGAGTAGCCATCAGGTGACAAGAAAGTGGGGCTGTAGATCTTGGATCCAACAGGCGTTGTGGCAAGGAGGCTGGTGAAGTCCTGGATGTGCCATTTATGGTGAGGGCATTGTGTCTCTGACAGGTTGATGTCATCCAGAGAGAGACCTCCTTTGGACACTCCCATGCCCTTCACCCCTTCAAACACTACCCGAAACTTCTGAGACGCATCTAGAGTCACATGGTGAAGTTCCCAGGAGTTTCCCTGGCCACCTGTCTCAGAAAATAATGCATAAGTTGTACATGTAACTTTGTATAAGAACAACCTAATTTACTCTAAGCACTCGAATACTAGCATGCTCAGATTGTGATCAAATGATCAATTATTAATTAATCACTGAATAAATTACCGCTGAATGTCTGAATGAGTCTCAGCACCCCATTAGGGTTTTCATTGTTGTATTCATGAACCCAAATGTTTAGCCGGTCATCTGCACCCCCACTGTTGTACATGTAGAATTGCAGGCATTGACGTCTTCTATTAGGATAAAAGAGTCGACTTTCCAAGTAAGCATTATCTCCAGGGCTCCCTGTGGCTGTGCTGAAATGCATGAAGAAACCTATACCTGTGATAAAACAGTTAAGTATTAGTATTAAATAAATGTAAATGTTGACAGATAGTCAATATTTAATTTGCATTACATATTTAAGAATGTTGCATAATCAAATTGGTAGGGTATAAAATCAATACAGAAACTCTGTCTGTGCTTATTAGAAATGTTGGTGTCATGTGACATTAAAATATCTAAAGATTGTAAAGACCAAAGTGCTGTCTTAGTAGAGTCATAAAAAAAAGAATAAAAAAAATGTCAGCATGATCAGTTTCCATCCTTGTTTGCTCTTATGTGAGAAGAGATAAGTGTTATCAGTGAACGGTCAGGATCAATAGAATACACTTTAAGGGCTATAAATGTTACAAAACTGTTTTCAGCTGTAATAAACCATACCATTACACTGGCCCATGTTAGTGTAGTCGGTGTTTGGACCTCCGTCCAGACTCTTCGCACGCACCCACTTTGCCTTTGGGTCCATTCCCTGGATCATACCACAGATATTGGGCTGCTCAAAGCTACAGGAGTCCATGAAGGTAGAGGATGTGGCTGGAAGTAAAACAACAACAACGCAATAATCAAAAGAGGAAGGTGCAAGAACAAGCCTCCTCCTTAGGCCCAATATTAAAGCTGAAAGGGTCTAAGGTGGAGATATTAATAGTACATTTATTATAGGCCATATTAAATAATAATAATAATACATATAATCAGAGAGTGTAATAAAATGACTTTTTTTTTCTCCAGAGATTAAAGAGAAGGTAGAGTTTTATTGATATCATGAACAATGAATTATGAGGGTAAAGGCTGCACCTACTGCAGTTATACAGCCTGTTAAGCTTGCGTACATCACTGGAACTGAACTCCATGCGCTGACCAATCACGTCAGTGAACTCTGGAATCTTAGTGACGATGGTCGGTTTGGTGTCCTTATTAAAAGAAGTCTTACTGTAGTGCATAACAGAGGTGTAGTCATAAGGAAAGCCTAGAGCGCTAGAGACTGTGTCATCGTAGGTGTTGAAGTTGTGCTCCTTCCCTAGGTATAATGCAGTGTAATGAGTCAACCATAATGCAAAAAAAAGGCTGATTATAGAAAGTACAATTAGAAAGAAATAAAACTAAATTAAGCATGTTTACAATCCTGCCATGAAGCTTGGGGTGCATACTCCATACACACTCAATCCATACATGCATACATGCAATCCATAGACTATACATACATGCAATCCATAGACTATAAACCATTAGAATTTACCCACTGTGCTGTCCTTTTTTAAACATATTAAATTGATTGACCAGGGTTGTAGTTACCAGCTTCAATCTGATCCCACATGATGCTGACATAATCATCTCGGTCAGCTCTGGATTGCTCGTGCCAGAAACCGAGCGCATGCAGGAACTCATGCTCCACAGTTGCGAGACGATCACAGTTGCTTCCGATTGATAAACTCTGCTTACCTACATGACGGTTCCCCACAGATGAAAAACATCTAATAATACAGAAAAATGAGAATGGTGATAATCACATTCCCTGCTATAGTGGTGGCTCAGTGTTAGCACATTTACCCCGCACGTCTGGGGTTGGGGTTTTGAAACATGCCTCCGCCTGTCACATCAGAGCAACCCATGAATTTAATCTCCCAGCAAGCACCATGGCCTACAAACCACTTCAGCACGGCGCTTGCATGTTCTCTGCGTGCCTTGGGGGCCTTCACTCACGATTCCTCCCCTGGTCCAAAGACATGCATTGTAGGCTAACTGTCATTTCCAAATTGTCCATGATGTGTGAATTGGTGTGTTAATATGTGTGTGATTGGGCTCTGAAATGGGTTGGCGCCCCATCCAAGACAGGCTTCAGGTTCCCCAGCAACCATGTGTAGGATAAGCGATGCATAAAATGGATAGATGAATATATGGATGGATGGAAACTCAGTATTTCACCTTCACACATGGTGTGGATCACCTTAGCTCATTTGGAAAAAACTTCAGCGCATCACTTTTAGGTGGACGAGAGATTTGTCTGGTCTGCCCCCGGTTTTCTCTTTCTCTACAAATGGCCTTGGGTTCTGGTGTGAAAAAGTGTGTGAATGTCCAAACATTTCTTACCCAGAACCTTTGAATACAGAAATGTAGTTTGGCTCGCCACTCCAGGGTTTGAAGTCAATGCAGGTCTTGAGTCGGTATTGCTCGAATGCTTTTAGTATCACTCCTTTAGCATTGATCTCTGTGCACAACCAAAATGTGAGAGTGACGTTACTGGAATTACAATATCAGACAGGAATTTATCTATCAGACTTCTCAGTCTGTCAATTTTTGTAGTTTGTTTGTTTAAAAAAAAAAAAAGATCAGAAAAGTAGGCAGGTTCTTACCCAAGCTGTCCTCCAGGTAGTAAGGCACAGTGGTTGGCCAGCGATACTGTGCACCCAAAATACTGTTCTTGCCATCTCCCTGTTAACCACAGATTTTTTCATGGAAGAGTGACATTTGGATTACTGTCAATTAACATTATATCCATGGACACTGATATACAGTGGTGCTTGAAAGATTTTCACACAAGTTCAAAAAGTAGACAAAGAGAACCCAATTAAACAAATGAGACAAAAATATTATACTTGGTCATTTATTTATTGAGGAAAATGATCCAATATTACATATCTGTAAGTGGCAAAAGTATGTAAACCTTTGCTTCCCAGTATCTGGTTTTTCAGTATAAGTTGTAATATTACAGAAAATTGTCAAAAGCTTCATAAAATGATGCACTGACCTTTGTAATCACTATGTCTCCCTCTTCCAGATCTAGTCCTGCTTCTGTTACACAGAAATTTGAGGTCAGTTGATAACTAATTTATAGTGCAAGCATGGCATGAGCATAAAACACAGACACAACAATACAATACAATTGCAAATACAACAATATAAATGCATGTACTCCAGCACACTAGTATAATATCTCATTCTTACCTTCATTTATGTCAATGATATCCCAGTCTTTTCCATCATCGATGTCCACCTCTGTTAAACCTAATATAAAATAATCTCAGAAATGATCTCATCAAAATATCATAACATATATATATGTTATGTTATGTATATATATATATATATATATATATATATATATATATATATATATATATATATAGAGAGAGAGAGAGAGAGAGAGAGAGAGAGAGAGAGAGAGAGAGATAGATAGATAGATAGATAGATAGATAGACATACTGTACTTACCTGAGAGAGTCGAAGCTGACTATAAGAGAAAGGCATGATATGATTTTTAGCAAGTCCTGATCATCAGTATAATGGATTATATTTCCGATAATATTTTCTCAGTCTTTTCAATTTTACTAGAAATAAGCAAAATGATCTGCCAGTAGAATCCGATTATTTCTTTTCAGTAAAAATGTTTAAAGATAATGTAGAAATTAATATTTATTGTATAATAACCTCATAATAAGAAATACTACACACGCTGCAAAAATGTTGACTATCTTGAAGAAAGGAAAGGAAAATCTTATATTTCTCATAATGAGAGTATTATATACAGTAACAAGACGATCAAGCCTGTTTCTAGACATATTTACTAATATATCTAATTCAGAATATCTTCCTTTGCTAAGATATCATGTTTTGCAGTGTACAAGGGTGAGTCAAATTAAAACTTTTTTCTTCATATTTTGCACTGTTTATTGCAAATAGGGGTCACAAAAGTATATTTGAATGTTTTCATGAAAACATGAAAAGTTTTGCTTTCTATGCTTTCTATTATGCGATGCTTTCTATTCACATATAGCACATTTCAAGATCCATTTTTTACACGAGATATAAGATATCCATTTATGGTTTATATATCTGCTGGCACAGATATGTGCTTGAATTATTAGCAAGGAAATTGCTTAAAACTTACCGAAAAAAGTCTCTCAGTACATAACAGACAAACAACCAGAAATGTCCAGTAAGAGACCATAGTTGCTGCTGTCGTGTGTACGCTGCTGTTACACACTCTGCATATGTATGTGTATACACAAGAAATATATACAAAGAAGAGAAAGTGCTGTGTTGGCAGTGGTCTGTGATAAGATGGTCTGATAAAACATCTGATCAATATTGCTGCTATAAATGAGGGTATTATTAATGTCATATAACGTTTAGATAATAAAGAAAGCTAGGTAGATCTTCCATCTGATTACACCATGATATCACTGCTGATTTCTGATTATAGTAAATCATATATCAAATCTAATAACAGTAAAGCTTTTGAGTGTGCTGGTAGGCTTTACAAATATACTCTCTTGCTTGTGTTTTTGGAACTCTTTTATTGTACACATTTATAAATACAGGTCAGGAGTTACATGCCAAAAAAAATACATGTAAGGAGTTAATGTAAGTAGTATAAATATAAGGAGCACTGCATAGTAATACCGATAGCTTATTTAAGAAGTGCAATTACTGTTGAATGTGCAAACATATTTGTATAATATGTGAAGTAATAGAAATCCAGACATGTCAGGGAGCTTAGAATAAGTAAATATTATAAGAAAGGCTTCCTTCTGAAAAGTATCCTGTGCCAAAAAGAATGAAATTATTACATTAATATCAAAGAAACCTAGTAATATAACGAGTATAATTCCAGCATTATTTGATGGATGAAATAACAATAACAGTTTCTACAGTTAATTAAATTCATATACAGTATGATTAAGTGTTCTGCATCCATTATAAACAACCAGATATCACTGTTTCAGAATCGTACCATTTTAATGCTGTTATAGTCTTAACAAAGTTATATTGTCATTTGTGGGAAAACGTGGCATTTATGTTTGTTGATATGATCTCAGTATGGCATCCTGCAAGTTAGCATCGTCAGTCTGGTAGATATTCTGTTAAGGAAAGAAGCAAAATACAAACAGTTAGTGTAAATCTATGTTTGTTTGTGTTTTTTTTAATATCAATCAATGCATACTTCTGGGGGTATGGATCTTACAGATATGTCGTCAATGTAGTAGCTGTGGCGGAGGTTGAGATGCCCAATGAAATTCCTGCTGGAGTAAGTTGGGTTGCCATGAGGCAGCGTCACACACACAGGGCAAACCTAGGGGCCGTGAGACAACACACAAACACAAAGAGTTGCATATCAGTCGCTTTTTAAAATCTTCACCAGGCTACCGCTGTTGTCTGGGTTCTCCATGTGTTTGCTTAAAGGTCATGGCATTGCAGATCAGTATGAAGTGCTTTTAAGTCCCATTTTTAAAATCTTACTGACCACTTGTCTCTGGTCATTGAGATGGTTGTCATTGCAGTGATCACGCAGATCCAGGTCATCCAGGCCACCTTCCTGACAGTATGGACAGTTATATGTTCTGATGATATTTCTGGGAGAAAACAGTGAATGTAAGAGTATTTAAAAAGAATTTTGGCAGAAATTCAAACAGTAAAAAAAAACAGTGACACTGATATAAAATGCAATTTTGTTGCCATTTTTTGGGATCCACTTGTCCTCTTAAACAGAAGCAAATCAGTACAAAGTTATTCTGGCTGTTCATCTTTGTCCTATGATGAAACATTTCTATCTCAGTGGGAGTGGTGTCTTCCAGGAAGACCCCGCCCCCATGCGCAGGGCATGCTTATTTTCATGAAAGACCATAAACTAAGGCTATACAATTTTATATGTCTTATTATGTACTTTATACAGTAGATCAACACCAATAATGGTGACTCTGACAATAATATATTATAATAAATGATTACTGGAAAAATTTTCAGCTGTATGCTCTATTAGATGATTTATTTTATTTGTTTAAATACACATTAGGGGTGCATAGACTAGTAAATTTGACTAGTCCACAGGCATATGGTAAAGAAATGTAGATATATGGTAAAAAGCTGGCTAGCTTTATGATGACGAAAGACAAACATAGAGGCATTCGTGTTTCTTTTCCACAGTTTTGTACCTTGAATGCATGGAGGTAAAAAAAAATAACGTAATTCTAAGCTCTGGCTTCCCATTTCTGAGGTAAACTCAAATACAGCATTAGGCCTACTGGATGAGCAGTAAAAAATGAATAGTCTTGCAAGCCTTATAGAGTCTACATATATTGGCCTTATATCTGCTTTCTAAATATTTAAAATATCAAAGAACTCACATGGGATTAAATGTGGTAAGAACATACAGTATGCATGCATGTCCTTAGTCTCACATCTCTCCTGTCTTTGGTCCAGCAACTACTTTTTTGAACCAGTGCATTTCTGATGGTTGTCGAATGTAATCAGTGCTTCAGCTAGATGTCAGCCAATGTTTTATGGGTCTGGTGTGAATTCAGACCCAGTGCGAAAATATTAAGCAGTAGAAATATGGACAACGGGGTGAATTGGCTCATGGGGCTTGAGTTTGATACATTAATACAAATCAATACAAAGTTATTCTGACTGATTGCTTTTATCCTATGATGCAACATTTCTATCCTGACCAGAGCTTTACAGGATACTATGAAAATGAAGTAAATCATATGCTATGGCCTTCACCGTCACCAGATCTCAACCCAATTGAACACCGAAGGAAGATTTTGGACTGACATGCTAGACAGCACTCTTTTCTACCATCATCAAAATATGACTGAGGGAAGATCTTTTGTAAGAATGGTGTTCAGACCTCCAGTATACAGTAGTTTCTGAGACTTGGTAAAGTGGTGAAGCTGGTGAATTGGTGGCAAGACTTGATGAAGCTGTTCTGGTGGCTTGTCGTGTATCAAAACTTTATACACATTTTATAACATTTTATGACACTTTAGATACATAGTACATACTCCGTTTATGTCCTTGTGTGTGTGTGTGTGTGTGTGTGTGTGTGTGTGTGTGTGTGTATCCATGCCACTGAAGCTATTTACCCTGAATGAGATGCATTTTCCATTTGAGCAATTTGAACATGCCAGTCCCTGTAAATAAATCACGTATTAATGTGGCACGAAAAACTCTTACACACAGTGTGATTTAAGTTTTATCTTTAAATACATTGAGAAAATGAAGGTAAATAATGAAGTAAGCTCACATGTCATCAGGGTCATCTGACTGGAAGTCCAGCTGAGGACTGGTGTTTGCTTGGACCCTGACTGGATTTGGCGCGGAGGTGACTGATGCTTGAATATGGACTCTTGGTGTTGGAACTGCCCTTACAGCAACATTTGGAGCAACCTGATTGGGCAGGCTGGCATTTGGAGCGCTGGCTATCTGTGAATCCCGTGCACTTGCAGCCCTAAGCCGGTCGAGGAGACTGTAAAAAAGCAACAAAACAGCAGAGAAATAAGATCTTGAAACACATTATATTTTCAAAAAAACAGTAATTTACAGGAAAACAGGAGTAATTTACTTCGAGTAATTGCACTTTGTTATTGCCTTTAAGGGGCAGTGATGGCGCAATGGTTAAGGCTCTCGGATACCGTGGGGAGGTGATTTCACTGTGCTGTAATGTATAAATGTATATCTAAGAAATAAAGGCATCGTCTTCACTTAAGTACTATTTTGGAAGATTTGTACTTACTCAAGTATTATTGGATATGAAAACTTTCATTAAGCTAAAGTATTCAAGTATATCAGGTTTTCAAGAGGAAATAACATTATTTTTACTTCTTTCATTTTCATTTAGACCTTGAAAACACTCGTTAAAAAAAAAGACCATCATATTCCATTTTCCAGTTTTTCCAAAAAAAAAAAAAAAATCTGTCCTTTTCATTGGCTTTTTCGACCATTTTACAGGATTATTTGCCTTCCACAAAACAAAATGTCGGCCTTTAAAAATTCAACATTGCGTCTAAAGGATCTAACTATCCAACCAAATAACAGACAGACAGGCAGACAGACAGATAGACAGATAGACAGATAGATAGACAGTAAGATTTTGACACGGTACACAAACTTTTATCCAAGTATATTTTTGATGTACTTTTTCCACCCCTGCATCCTGAGTTCATAAATCTGCTCAGAACTTACGCCTGTACATTGGGGCCAACAGCTCGTGTGGTCTGAAGGGAGGCACCGCTAGCTTGCAGTCCGATGCCGCGTCGTATAGCAGACTGATGGAAACAGCAGAGGAATGCTTTAAATGCACAGCCTAGTAATATCTTGTCAAATATTTGAAAAAAAAAAAAAAAGTATGCTGAATTTTAGTCTATGTGACAAAATTCATTTCTAATAGATCAGCAAAAAAAGAATCTACTGTATATCATTCATTAGGTTATATATTCAGCAACTGTTCTCAGCATGTCTAATCTTGTCTGGTTATACCCTAAATGCAAGGGCAGCACGGTCATTTATGGGGCTCCTGCAGTATGGACACCAGGGTCTTAGTAAAACTGCTTGTCTTAGACAAGACTGACAAAACCTGTAAAGAGAATGAGAGAGAGATGAGATATAATCATATGCTAGCCATTTATTTCAAGCTGCACAGTTCTGTAGCACCCCAGTACAGTATAACAATAGATGATTACTCAGCTTGGATGTAACACAGTGATGGAAGCACTGTCAGCATGTTTACCTGGCATGCAGTGGAATTTCCCCACAGAAAAATACTTTCACTTTGCAGCTGCCTGGAATTGCTGTACGCATTCATCAGAAATTATGTTTAACGTCTCCGAGATATTGTAAACCCTGAGCTTAATTCGTTTAATCTAAAATCGAGTTGAACAATTTATGCCAGATTCCTATTAACAGAATTTAAGCTTTGAAAAGAGATTTGTGTGTCTATGGTTGAAAAGGTTAGGCATCAAGCAGTATTGAATATGTTTTACTGAATGTTTGTGAATCATATTCAATATTCCTTTTAATGAAACATACCTGAATATTCTTCTTTTTTTTTTTTTTTCAAGCCATAGGCTAGTCCACTTTCATACTGTAGGTGGTGCATTATGAGTAACTACTATGATACACTCTCTACAAACACCTAAGTAACCTAAATATGTTTGCTTAAACATACTGTACATGTATACATACCTCTAGTTAGACTGTAAGATAAGATAAGAAAAGATAAGATAAAACACGACCATATGTCTAAAGTTAACTGATGTATATGAAAGTTGTGTTTTTGTTGTCTTAAGTACTATACCATTTCTTGATACACGTATATCAGTTAAGTAATGTTGCCCGAGTATATCTATAGTAATTATGACTGATTTGCACATTAATGGATACATTACAGAGATGTGTTTGTATTCATTATGTACTCGTTGCTCCAAAGGTTCCTAGTCTGCTACGTACATGTCATATCTTTCATCCAACCTGTTCTGACCTTTAATATAGCTGCTTTTTTAGGGCTTGTGGCCACGCAAGTTGCTCTTGATTATTAATAGGTTACAAGCCTAGAATATGTACACATAAACAGTATATATAGGTTAAATCTGTGCTAATAACTCAATAACCTACTCCAGTAAATAAAAAATAATAATAAACAGTAGTATCGCTTCTCTGACACGTTTTTGTTGTTTACATATTCTTGTTGTCTAAATGTTGTCTGTATTATATTATTCTGCTTTATATAATCAGCTGGAGAGTATCCCCAGCCTGAAGAAAAATAACAAAACCTCTCACAGGATATAGTGAAATGTTATTACGTTTTTACTCACACTTTTCTACAGCATGGAACCGGCTGTGAAGGATTCTGTAAAGCACCCCTACACACTGGGCAGTCTTCATCTGTGGAGAGGTCCATAGTCTTCAGTGCCTAGCTAGGTCTTAACTGAAAGCAATAACAAAAACAACTCATATCAATGTGTTTTTATGGTATGTATGCCAACGTCACTTTCTGTAACACTTCAACTTCCTTATTGATATCAGTCCTAAGCTAGTCCCTTTCAGGTTTTGTGACAGATTTGTTGGGTGTGTATTTGACTTGTAAAGTGGCACAAAGAGAATGAGAAAGTCCAAACATTGTGCCAAGAGTTTATTATATAAAGGGGGAAAACCACTCCCTTCAGCTGACTAGTTCTTTGCCAAGATATTTCTGGTCATTAGGAGCTTTCAATTTCAAAAGAGAAACCTTATAGTTGTTAAACCTTAATAGAAAACCAATATACAACCCCCAGGCCAAAAAAGTTGGGACAGTATGGAAAATGAAAATATAACAAAACAAAAAGATTCATCTGAAAATACAGTTCTGTACTATATTGAAAACATTATTTTATATTTTACTTTGTGAATTTAATTTCTTTTTAAAAATATACACTAATTTCAAATTTGACGACCGCAACACACTCCAAAAAAGTCTGGATAATCGACTGTTTACCCCCATGTAACATCACCTTTTCTTTAATAACACTTAGTAAGTGTTTCTGAACTGAAGACACTTGTTGGTTAAGTTTAGCAAGTGGATTTCCCCTCATTCATCCATTATGCATTTCTTCAGTTGCACAACTGTACCGGACCTTCACTGCCTTCATAATTCTCCACACATTCTCAATTTGAGACAGGTCAGATTCCTTGAATATTTTAATTTCTTGAATCTTTTAATTATATTTTGCACTGTAGAAGGTTAAATACCCCAAATCCTACCCATCTGTCTATATGAAATGTTGTTCTCAAAGTGTTGGATTATTGGCTGATGCATCTGTTGGCAGATTGGCGAGCCTCGACCCATTCTTGCTCTTGAAGTCGAGGCTTTTTTTGGAGGCTCCTTATATACTATGATTAGACGATTGCATCACCTGTTTCACATCACCTTCTTAATTCATCTTGTCACATCACTATTAGTCCTAAATCACCCCATCCCAACTTTTTTTTGAAACGTGTTCCATGCATTAGTTTCAAAATAAATGTTTACCTTAAAAAAAACTATGCAGTTGATTAGATAAAACATCAAATACCTTGTCTTTCTACGTTTTTTGTTTAAAATACAAATCAAAGTACATTTACAAATCACTCCTCTTTGTTTTTAATTAGCATTTTACATACTGTCACAATTTGCTCTGGCTTGACTCCAAGTATTTGACTGGAATAAAGTCGGTGTGACGTTGGACTCTCGATATTCGCGGATATGCGGAAATTAAGGGGCCGTCTCTAAAGTTACATACGACATTGTTAAACACATTTCTAACTTCAATAGCATTTGAAGGGAATGACTTACAGTCATATAACCAACTGTAAAGTGTTCATCTAGGTGTCAGCAATGATGCACACCTTTTAGATTTTTGATATTTAATAAAATAAACTATTAAATCATATATAAATATTGCCATGTATTTTATTACTGCATGGGCCCATACACAAAATTTACCATAATTTAAAGCTCAAAAGCATTTGAAGGGAATGACTTACAGTCACACAACCAACTGTAAAGTGTTCATCTAGGTGTCAGGTATGACACACACCTTTTAGATTTCTGATATCTATTCAAATAAGCTATTAAATCATATGTAAATTAGATATGAATTTCACTACTGAATGGGCCCATACACCAAATATACCATCATTTAAAGCTCAATAGCATTTGAAGGGAATGATGTACAGTCACACAACCAACTGTAAAGTGTTCATCGAGGTGTCAGGTATGACGCAGACCTTTTAGATTTTTGAAATTCATATCTAATTTACATATGAATATAAAAAATCTAAGAGGTGTGCATTATAGCTGACACCTAGGTGAACACTTTACAGTGGGTTATGTGACTGTAAGTCATTCCCTTCAAATGCTATTGAAGTTAGAAATGTGTTTAACAATATCGTATGTAACTTTAGAGACGGTCCCTTAATTTCCGCATATCCGCGAATATTGAACGTTCAACGTCACACCGACTTTATTCCAGTAAGTATTTGTTCCTATCGGGAAATAACCCAGCTGACTGAATTCATTTAATATTAGGGTAATGAGTTCATCAGATCTTACAGATAAGGACAAGCTTTATGGAGGGATCTTAAACGCCAAATCACTCTCCATAAAAATTGTTGAGCTGTGTTGAAAAACATATGGATCCGTATTAAACCATATGGTTCATTTATTTTTATTTGATTTGATTGTCAGGTTTGTTTTTCATAACTGCTGCAGTTTCATTTTTACAAAGTGTGGGCACCACTAGATGGTGGCACTTGGCTGTCATGTTGGAAACATGTTGGATTTGTGTTCATTCAGATACAGGAGCATAAGTGAGGTCAGGCACTGTTGTAGGGTGAGGAGGTCTGTGGTGCAGTCAGTGTTCCAGTTCATTCCAAAGGTGTTCAGTGGGGTTGAAGTCAGGGCTGTGTGCAGGACACTTTAGTTCTTCCTCTCTAATCTTGGCAAACCATTTCTTCATGGAGCTGGCTTTGGGCACAGGGGCATTGTCATGCTGGAACAGGTTTGAGCCTCTTAGTTCTAGTGAAGGGAAAATTTAATGCTACAGCATACAAAGATATACTATACAACTGTGTCTTCAACTTTGTGACAAAAGTTTGAGGAAGAACCGCATATGGGTGTGATCGTCAGGAGTCCACATAGTTTTGGCCTTATAGTGTATATAGTAACCTGGTATCAGGCTTTTACAATTTCTTCATTTAAAGAATGACCATTTGTCCTCTTTTTCGGAGATTAAAAAGGCGCCCAGCCGGGATTTCTAAATTTGAGAAAATGTCCGGGATTCGGCTTTAGTTTCATTATGATATGCTTATGGTCTAATACTGCATCATCCATCCATCCATCCATCCGTCCATCCGTCTTCTATACGCTAATCCTTCTTCACGGTCACGGGGAACCTGGAGCCTATCCCAGGGAGCATCGGGCACAAGGCGGGGTACACCCTGGACAGGATGCCAATTCATCGCAGGGCACATTCACATACACATTCCCACACCCTTTCATACACTACGGACACTTTGGACATGTCAGTCAGCCTACCATGCATGTCTTTGGACTGGGGGAGGAAACCGGAGTACCCGGAGGAAACCCGTGCAGCACGGGGAGAACATGCAAACTCTGTAAACACATGGCCATACTGCATTGTGTGTGCATATTTGCATTGCTTTAACCCCTCTCTGAAATTCCCACCTTCTCGCATACCAATTGGTCGATTATAAAAGGCCTACAGCATCTATTGGCTAAATTCCTGCCTCTCAACCATTAGCCTACTCTCAGTGAACACATGAAGGCGCAGCACTGTTGTGTACAGCATTTAACAGTTGCTTGTCAAAAGCAGCAAATGACAGCTGTCCTGAGTTGAAACAAAGTTGAAACAATGCCCCTGGCCATATAAGGTCATTTTTCATTTCATGATTACATGGTCATTCAAATGTGTAAATGATGGCAGAAGGTCCACTCGTAGCATCTGATATTTAATTTTATTCCATGGACACTCAAAAGAATGTAGGAAAAAATGTCAAACGTGGGCAAAGTGAAACCAATTTCATTTATATATGTTTATGTGATGCTAATAGTGTATCTTTTCAAGTGTATTAAAGTCTGCATTCATAGTAACACTGTTTTGAATGCTATTAATACACCCTAAAAAAAAAAAAGTACTCTTTTTGGAAAACCAGAATATGGTCACCCTAGCTTTTGTGATGTAATGTTACCTGCATCAGGGACAGTGATATTTCTTTTATTTATTTATTTTATTAAAACAAATCCAAACATCGAACCTGTTTTTAACCTCTGAAATGATATATAAAGCATTTTGGATCATATTGCTTTTCTCTTGACTTTATTTACTTATGTGACACTGAAATAATCCAAAAAATAATCAGATTACATTACATTCATATTGTGATACTTGGATTATATTACTGATTACATTGTAACTGTAACAGAATACATTTTTAAAGTTACCCTCCCAACCCTGCCCGGTATATGCATTACAATATATTCCATCATAACAGTCAACGAAAATTAAGTCCTTTTTTATTTTGTTTTAAATCCCATACATATATACTGTATTTTTAGAGAATTCTCCCAGTCTTCATATGTCTGGGTTTATGTTCTTTTCATACCAATGTCCCCGCACTAAACCATAATGAATGACAGTCAGATAACGTGTACACGTTATTTACCAGATATTTTATTTATAATACATTTTATGTCATGTTATATATTTAACAACATTCCTTTATGTCAGACTGAACTCTGAAACACAATAAACTCACGCTTACATGATTTCTACCTTTAATATTTTTACCTCAGCATTACTTTTATTATGAAGTAAAGAAAAAACACTCGTATCCCAAACCATTATCTATTCCCTATATATACGCACTACATAGGGTACGTAGTAACCCTACATACACCCTATGTGGAACACTGTGTAGGCAACGTTGATGTATTTGGAATGCGGTCCGTCCTCTGCTTGTCGCCTGAGAGCCGCAGTGCCCGATGGGAGTTAAATTGATTAGGAGGCGACTGACTGTTAGGATACAACATGGCCGCCGCGATGGGCTGTCAGTAGGGGAGTTGTTTTTAAACTCGGAAGCAGTTGGTTTACTTCGATTAAAGGCAGAGGACAGAGTCCGCGCTCGGGTCCCGCCATGGCTCGGTGTGCCCAGTCCGTGCAGGAGTTCATCCAGGACTCGTTCGTGCCTATGGTGGCGGTGCTGTGCAGTGACGACGCCGAGAGACTGAGCCGCAAAAACAGCCTGAGTTTCCCCGAGCTGCTGCGGCCTTTCTGCCGACTGACCTCGGAAGGTACGAGCTAACATTGCCTCCTAGTGCTTTTGCAGACACATATAGCATCAGCGGGATTTTGTTTGTTTGTTTATTTGTTTGTTTGTTGTCCGTGTAAGCACACTTGGCAAGCGTTAGCGCTGTGCTTACTCGGGCAGGTGACAGGAACCGGAGAGAGAGCTACTGTTTGTCCGTAACCGCTCACTGCTGGACTAACTAGTGTGTCAGTGTACAGGAGCGAGCCTGCTTCTAGCCCGCTGTGTAGGAGGCCGGGATGATGTGTACTACTCGGTTTGGGACACAGCCTAGTCCTGAGCGGCCCTCAGTCTGAGACACATGATCGGTTTTGCCGGTTACCCGAGGAGCCGAGCGTTATCCGATATCCTGAACTAACTTCTTTAATTTCGGTTTCTTTTTCAGGACTTTAATCAGCCCGAATATTAGCCATGTTAGCTAGCCATGTTAGTACGGCTAAGCTAGCTAATAGGCTGGCTACAGCGTCGTTACCTAATATAAACAGATGAGTAAATCAGTGACTCTGTATCTGTGTGTGAATTCATACCAGTATCTCTGTCCGAATTTAAACAAGAAATGGGCGTGGCCTAAACCCGGACGTGTTTTGTTTTAAATGAAATGTGAGCCCTAGCACTACACCCACAGCAATAGACCCTTTTCACATGACGTCACGCAACTTCCGTTATGACTCGAAGCAGTGTATGGTTACTTCCGCCTGCATAGTGGAACGCTGTGGAGTTGACCCAGTCTCTTCTACATCTGCCACAAATGCGTTCTGATCAGTGGTTCTCAACCCGGGTGCCGTATAGAAATTGTACAGCTTTGGTTGTTTTTTTTAAATAAATTGTACCTCTATGTAAGATGGGATTGTGAATGTTTACACTATGATGTACATGAAAATGAGACATATTAATAAATGAAATCAATTATTCAGAGCACACTAAGACACACACACACCAAACAGAGTATATCTGTTGATATACTAGTGTACAGTATTGTTAGCGACACGCTGATAAAACCTATTAAAATGGAAAAGTTTTTAGACAGAGGACGTAGTCTGTTATCTGAGAAAGTTAATACAGAAATTAAAAGTTAATACAAAAAACGTCAAAAGGGATGCACCCTACACAAAGAGGGCCTCACGCTGAAAGTTTAAGAACCACTGGTTTAGATGATGTACAGCAGACAAATCGTTCACTTACGACATGTTCTAAACTTAATAAATGATAGAAACTCTTCATTGAGCAGTACCTGTTTGATTATGAAGGGAAGTGTTTTTGTACTGGCCAGACCAGCTAACGTAGCGAAGGATAACAGTAGTTGTTGGCTTTCTCTTCTACAAATAGAAAGTCTTTAAGTCCTTATTTTTGACTAATTTGCTGTAATACAGACTACAAATTCTTGTTGTTATCGTGTGTCCGTGTTACTGATGTTAGCTATAGATTGTGTATTGTTAGATAAAACTCAGTAATGTATTCATGGTTAATTTTGTGCTCTTTCACCAAAACATTGCGTTGGAATACAGTTTCGAATGTAGTTGTCGATGAGCTGACAATCAGTATGTTTACATGGACAACAACATTAACCTGATTAAGACAATACTCTGATTAAGAAACTTGCATGTAAACAGAGATTATTGATGACCTTAATTCTGTTAAAGTCATACTCGAAGTAAACACAAATGGAATTAAGACATGTGGAGTATTCCTGTTTTAGTCACATTATCGACGTGCGTTACAGACATGTAAACACCTTAATCACACTAACATGTGGGAGTTTTCACCGCATTGTGCGACAGGACACGTACACACACAGCAGTGCTCAACCGTTTGATGGCAAACGAGAGCACGGCTGCGTCCGAAACCACGTACTTGCATAGTATATGATAGGAGTGATACATGTATTTCAGCTACTATATTGTAGGTAAGTACGCGGTTTGGGACGCAGCACATGGCTTCAAGCAGTCGTCTATTTGCACGTATAGCATGACAAATAATTAACTGCACTCAAAGCTTTCGTAAAATTAAAACTGAAACACCCAAAACTGTATACGGTGCCATAAGGAAGAAGAACTGTATGTCGATATGTGAAATTCTGGAGGGAACGTCGGACGGCGTGGCGTGGCGTGGGGACGTAATGACGTGCGCCGTTAATCAATCTCTGTTCTATAACATATAAAACAGGAACATGAATATTCTAAAAGTGACTCATGTAAACACCTTAATCACAATATTGAGTGCTTCTCGTATACTTTGCCGTTATTGTTTTATTGTATTTTTAAAAATGTTGCTGGTTGGCCTCAAAGTGAGATAAGCATGTCTTATCTACTCCAGTGTCTGACCGCATGGATGAAGCGTGATCATATGACAACGTGACACAAACATTTGGGCTTGTAGAAAATACAGCCTGCTAGAAATTCATACCTTGTGTGGTCCATTTATTGCTCTCCAGATGCAAGATTTATCTTGTTTATATTTATCTTATTTATATTTAGGAGTCGTGTATAAAATTATATAACGTATGTAATTACATCGACATCCCCCTGATAAACTAATCCCATCCGAGTAGGGCTGAATTTAACTCAGCATGACCCTGAACAGAGTTACCATGGCTGAATGAATGAACTTTGTAAAAATGCATCATACAGCGTCTCATGTTGCAGTTATGAATGTGCTCTTTGTTCTGCGGGTGTCATATTTAGCGTCTTGCTGCGTGAAAGTACTTTTTTTGTTGTTGTGTCCCTTGTTGCGCACTCGAGTCTGTGAAACGTTCTAGCAAGTTTTCTAAAAATAAGAAACCGTGCCCATCCTATTCACACCATATCTGCTCATGGGTTATAATGTATTTTATTCATATTTGGTTTCATCATAAACAGAGGCTCATCCCAGATTTCAGTTTACCAATGTCCTGTATTTATTGCTAGTGAGAGGCTACAGGTGTGGAGTGTTTGAAAGTGACATCTGGATGACAGACATCTAATTTAATAAATAAATAATTCAATAAACCTCATTTATGCATCTTGCACTTTCAGTTCACTATTTATTTAATTGAGCGACACCAGCACTATCGAAACTGTAACAAAAGCTAGGGTAACGCCCCAAAACATGACTTCACAACACATCCTTGTGCTCATCTCTCTGATGCATCATGTGAACCATGATTGCATCTGTGCAAACATCTGGATCAGAATAGGAACAGCTTCAAAAAAGTACCATACACCCAACACATGGAACATATAACATGATGGAAATTAAACAGTGGAGCATTTATGTACTTATTTATTACTCATTATACATGTATCTACTTATTTGCTGCTTTATAAATATACATTGTCCTCTTTTTATTATTACTTATTATTGTACATTATCCATTTATTACTGAAATGTTAATAGGCTAGCAAGGTCATTTGTCCTAATTCTGATACTTAAAATATTCTGTCATCATCATTCATGAATTAATGGTAGGCCTGCCCCAGATTCTGAACAAAGTTTATCATGTATTGATTGGAGGTTACTAAATGAAATCCTATCGTATTGTAGTAGGTTCTATAGTATCGTCAAATGTCTAATCGTTGCCTTAACAATTGAAATTGTATGTGTGGAGGCCTGAGGTTTAATCCTTAATAAATTCAGATTAGGAATCTGTTTTCTTGAAGCAGATTAATGAACATAATGCAGGTGTTTTTTTTTGTTTTTTTTATACGACAAAGCATACTTGGGATTCACTGATGCTGCATTTAAACAACACTGTAAAAAGTTCCCTGGTACTAATCAGCTGTTTCCAGACCGAGCTTGTAACTGTTATAGAAATACTCACCATACCCTGAACATACAGTATATGGACATCTTGGGACACGTGACCATCACTCCTATATGCGGTTCTTCCCCAAACCTTTGCCACAACATTGGAAGCTCACATTTGTATAGGATGTCTCTGTACGCTGTAGCGTTACAATTTCCCTTCACTGGAACTAAGAGGCTCAAACCTGTTCCAGCATGACAGTGCTCCTGTGCACAAAGCGAGCTCCATGAAGACATGATTTGAGAAGATTGTAGTAGAAGAACTTGAGTGTCCTGCACAGAGCCCTGAACTCAACCCTACTGAACATCTTTATGATGAACTGGAACACCGACTGGATCCCAGACCTCCTCACCCTACATCAATGCCTGACCTCATTAATGCTCCTGTAGTTGAATGAACACAAATCCCCACAGCCATGCTCCAAAATCTAGTGGAAAGCCTTCCCAGAAGAGAGGAGGTTATTATAACAGCAGAGGGAGACTAAATCTGGACTAGGATGTTTAGCAAGCACATATGGGTGTGATGGTCTTGTGTCTCACTCATGCACAAGAGTTTTCTGCTCTGTTTTCTACATCATAGAGTGCATGTAAACTCTATGATGTAATGAATTTCCTGGTTTAGGGAGACATCAATATCGCACAAACTTAGTGTTGCTTTTCCTTCTGCTTCCAAACAGCATGAATTGAACTGGATATGGATAATGCAGGAATGGTTTTTACCAGAGCTCACTGTAGCATCATTAGAAACTGGACTTGCTGTGAGCAGCCGGTTCCCCCTCCATCACAGAGGAGCTCCATAAGGGTAAAATCCGGACATTGTGCAGGCCAGTGGAGCAATACAACCTCGCCATCCCCGTTCTGTTATGATGCGTGCTCTGTGACATGCTGCATTACGATGCTGGAAGTGTCAACACGAGTGTGAATAAATCATTGACGCCTCATTGACCACACCAACGTGTACTGTTCACACCACACGGGATGGTTAGGTGGTTGGCACGCCAGCCTGTTGGCAGAATTTGGCCCATCATACTTTACATTTGTTGCTTCAGATCCTTGTCTCATGTTCATCTTTCACTAGATTAAGGAGTAAACTTCAAATCAGCCTGCAGGTGACTTGGAATTCATACTGATCATGACACGTCTAAGTGGCATAACTGACGTTTTGTCTAACCCAACCCGAATGGACTCTGATATTGGAGTGACAGAACATATCCTATCTCTCAGGAAAACTAATGCAGCTCACTTAAAATATGACACAAGACCATTTTGTTCTGTTGTGAGTATTGTTACTGTAAAATAGGACTAGGCAATATGACGATTGTATAGGATGTCTTTGTAGCATTACAATTTCTTTCTTTCCAGAAGATTTTTGCTTTCTTTAACTTCTTTGTTTCTTTGTGTATTTTTCAAGTACAGACACTGCATCCAGTTGATTGATGTGAAATAAATGTGTAGTTATATTTATTTTAATAACTGTAAAATGTATTTGAAAGTTAAAAAAATGTTTATGATGATAAATATGTCAAACACATTCTTTACAGTTGTATTTTTCAATGCAACACTGTTTTTCTGGAAATTTATCAAATCTATAGTCTCCTCCAAAGTATAGAAAGGCAAGGCTTATTCTTTTGTTTTTGCTATACACTGAGGACAATTGGGTTTGAGATCGAAATATGAATATTTACGTCTAGACGTGTCAAACAACTTGGAACATGGCACCTTTTTTTGAACCCACCCATTATTCAAGTAATCAAAAATATTGCAACATGTGACTGATGGGTGTTTCTTATTACCCGGGTGTGCCCTGTTAAATTGTTTGTTTTTTTTTTCTTTCAATTTCAACAATTAATAGCCCTGAATGTCTATGAAGACTGCATTTGTTTATATGTTTAAGGATAAACAAACATGAAGACTAGAGATCTGTCTCGGGAGAAAAGCAAGCCATTTTGAAGCTGAGTAAAGAGGGAAAATCAGAGGCATTGCACAAACAGTTGGCATTGCCAATACAACAATTTTTAATGTTCTGAAAAAGGAAAAACACACTTGTGTATGAACAACCAGACATGGAGCAGGTCGGCCAAGGAAGACCGGATTGGAATTCACAAAGAAATACAGAGATGAGCCACAAATGTTCTGGAACCAAGATTAATTTCTACCAAAATGATTGAAAGGCCAAAGTGTCAAAGGATCTGCTCATGATCCAAAACATACAAGAGGTACTGTCATGGCTCGGGCTTATATGGCTGCTTCTGGAAATCTCATTGATGATGTAAATCATGATGGGAGCAGCAGAATGAATTCAGAAGTCCACAGAAACAATCTGGCTGCCAGTTTACAGAGAAGTGCATCCAATCTAATTGGAGGGAATTTCATCATGCAGCAAGACAATGACCCAAAACACACTCCAAACACAACACGGTGAAAAAGATGAAGGTTTTAGACTGGCCAAGTGAATCATCAGACTTTAACTCAGTTGACCAGCATTTCATCTCCTCAAGAGGAGACTGATTGGAAACACTCCCTGAACAATCAACTGAAAGAAGCTGCAGTACACACCAGGAAAAGCATCACAAAAGGAAAATGCACCAGTCGATGATGTCAGTTGGTCACTGGTTTGCTGCAGTTATTGCAAGCAAGGGATCTGCAACCAAATTTTAAGTGTTCTTTACTTTAAGACTGTTTGTTCTCATGCTTCTGCTCACGAAAATGTCTTGAAAGTGTAAAGTAAAAACAAAAATTATTGGCCTTGTTGTTCCAATACTTTTGGAGGAGACTCTGTTCGAAAAACACTTCATAAATGTATTTGCCTTGAGACTCTAATGAATAGCATTGCTTCTTTCAAATCTGATCACTTGAAGTGTGTGTGTCGAATGTAATTACATTTAGATTTATTTAGAAATGTTTTGGACAGTTGAATGAATAGAAAGCGCACTTCAGTCTTCATTTAGAAGCTATGCTGACAACAACCTTCTTACACTAGAGTATCTGTGATGTGGTTCACTGCTCTTTGTGTGTCTGTGTGCTATTGGCCTAAAGACACATTTTGCCCTGTTCGGGTGTTCAGTTTGTCATGGTAAACATAACTGAACATATATTTTCCCCCCTGTGATGAGTGTTTACTATTATCGAACACAAAGTCTCATCTATTTGTCACTTCATTAATAATAGAGAAATCTCACTGTTCTACGGTATCATCATCCTGCAGGTCACCTGCGTGACCCCAATAACCAGATCGTGGTGGTGAAGGGGCTGAGGATCAGCGTGACCGGAGTGAACACTCGGCCAGCACACCCCACCGAGCTGCATGGACTCCTGAGCCAGGCCGTGTCAGCCTGTCAGCCTCCCGAAGGACTCGCTGCTAATGTCATCACTGCTGGAGACTACGACCTCAACATCAGCGGTGAGTCACTCTGAGAGAAAGAGTGGTGAGAGAGAAACGAGGGAAGGATGAGGAGGAAGAGACAGGCAACCAGATGTGAGGCAGAGATGTGGGAAACAAGGAAAGGGTGGAACAGGGGGGACCGTAAAAGAGTGGAAGAGAGAAACGGGTAGAGAGGGAGAGCTGGAGAGGCAGGGAAAGATGTGAAGAGAGATGTGAGAGTGGGACATTGAAAGAGGTGGGGATAGAGAAGGGTAGACGGGGAAGAAGGAGATGGGGAAGGAATGAGGAAGAGAGAGACAGGGGAAAAGATGGGACGTGAGAGAGAGAGAGATGGTGAGAGAAACGAGAGATGTGGAGAAAATGGTTATAAACGGGGAATGAGATGGTGGTGGATGGAAAGATGGAATTAGAGCCAGGAAAAGAGATTGTGATTGAGGGGTAGATTAAGGGAAAGACATATAGAGGAAGAGATAAACAAGGTAAAGCTGGGAATAGAGAGTGAGAGAGATGGGGAGAGAAAAGGGAGAGATGGAATTAAAGACAGTAAAAAAGATGGCAATAGATAGATACATGGAGGGAGAGAAACAGGGAAAGAGAGAAGAGGATAGTGTAGGAAAGCAAACTAGAGAGTGACAAGGAAGGAGAAATGGGGTATGTAAGAGGAAGAGAGAGAACAAGGAGGAAATGGAGAAAGTGGAGGGTGTCTGAACAAATGGTGGTGTGAAACAGACAAAAAGAAAGACAGCTGTCTAAGGAGAGATGGAGAAACAGAAGGAAATGAGGAAACTAAGACAAGAGAAGAGACTGCTGCTGTCTTGTAGTTCTTTAAAAAAAAAAAATCTGGCGTGTGTGTGTGGACTAACTATGTGCTGATATTTCTGTGTTGAGCCATAATGTGTGTGACGATAATGACACCTGCTGTGGTGTGTCCCCAAAACTTCATTCCACCCTACACATTTCAGCCTCCACATTCTCCAGTCCCCCAGCGGACCTCCACTTCGCTTATTAACGGGATCCTGATTAATAGATGGGAAGCTCGTCACAAAGCATTCGAGTCCATTAGAATTACTCCGTGTGCTCATACTCGTGGATGTCAGTGAGTTCATGTATATGGAAATTAGCATCCATATGCAAGCAAGTACACTGTGGTAGTTCATTTCAGTCATAGCCTGTTCAGTGGGACAGGCGTAGCAGCACAGCTTCATATACGCTACATCGCCAAAACATTGTGGACACCTGGCTGTAACACTCATGTGATTGTTGAACATCCAATTCTAGGTTTATTCCTCCTTTACTGTTATAATAAGCTCCTCTCTTCTGGGAAGGCTTTCCACTAGATTTTGGGGCGTGGCTGTGGGGATTTGTGTTCATTCAGATACAGGAGCATAAGTGAAATCAGGGACTGACATAGGGTGAGGAGGTCTGAGGTGAAGTCGGTGTTCCAGTTCATCCCAAAGGTGGGGTGAGGTCAGGGCTCTGTGCAGGACACTCGAGTTCTTCCACTCCAACCTCAGCAAACCATGTCTTCATGGAGTAATTACAGGCATAATTACCCACTGTTTTCTCACCAAACTCCAAGGTCAGCTGATAATTTTAGTTCTGTCCAGGTACACATGCGTGTCTGTGACTTGCTGTGTGGGTGTCCCCTCACACTGGAATGAAAGATATTTGACTGCTTCTTCTTGCTGTATTTATTCTTGCACATCAGTGACCCTCCCCCAAATATTAAACACTCTTCATTTGAGAAGTTTCCCTCTTTTCCCCCTCGCTTTTAAATCGCTTATCAATACCTGTGCGGCTGTACACGTTTTACTTTCGCTTTCGAATCAGTGGCAGTTGCTTGAATGGTGGGTTCGTTATCGTTCTTAATGAAAAACACAGCAACAAAACTGTACAGTGACAAACTTGCTTATATTAGATAGAACTTTTGAAACCGAGTTTTCCACCATCGTGTTGTCAGTCAGCTCGCCTCACTCTCGACTTCACTGAACTAAATGATTTCTATTACTATAAAAAGTGAAACGACAGTGAGGACGGTGCCGTGGTGGGCAAGTGATGTAATCGGTGTGCAACACCAACACCGACTATCACAGCAAGTCTAGCACCAATAAATAGAATAGTCTGAAAGAGTGCAAAAAATACATAATAAAGTTCACTGTTACTAAAGTGTTGAAAGCTTTGATGAGGGAAATAGATTATGTGACGGAGTTTGTCTCAATTTCTTAGCACCAAGCAGCTTAAACTGCATATCAGACATTTATGTAGCGCTTCTAATTTGTGCAGTAATGGGTGTTCTATTAAATAAAGTTTATTAATTAAAGCAAAGCAAGTATACTTTACCTGTGCACACAGTTGTTGACTCATCTCTCCTCAGATACAGCGCTGCAATGGCAGTCCTGCACACAGTTCTCAAAACACCCACAAGATGGCGCCATTTATTGGCGGATCCGATATTACAAAACCGATAACCGATTATGGAAACATGCTTAAATATCGGGGAAAACTATCTGTAAAACCAATTATCTGTCAATCCCTAATATAAAGCTAGCTCCTGCAGGCTGATTAAAGGAGCTATTATAATTGCAGCTTCAGGTATAAAGCGTTACTTAATATTGACATACAATACGTACAATATCTTTCAGTGTTCTATAAATAATGTTGTATTTTTGCCAGTTTCTTTAATATATATATATAATGTTAAAAGCTGCTCAATTTATACTGTAAATGATTTAATTGTCTATATTCAAACTGCAAATCATTTCCAGTTATTAATTTATCAGCACGTATCATCAGATATTTAAGGAACTGACCGCGTGAACATCTACAAACAATTGGAATCGTACCGGAATCGTATAAAATACAAGCCAACAGAAACTCACTCGTCCTGTGGTCGTTTTATTGCTGTCCGCATGCGAGAGTTTTATCACTGAAGACACCAGTAAAAAAAATAAATAAATAAAATTATAGTGGCTGTCCGCCTGATAAACAATCAAACTAGAGCTATAGAGAGAGGGATACCAAATGGGGGGGACAAAACCATTTCTAAAAGTCAATAATGAGAGCTTTTTGTTCTGTTCTCATTGTTCTGCATACTCCTCTGCTGAGAAACAACAAATAAAAGCACCAGTAGTCCACACTAGTGATTTTGTCATTCCCCATTGCTTCTTGGACAGGTGATAGTCACCTGGACTTTAATAGTTAAAACACACCAAATAACCTAGATGCCTAAAAATCTTTTTATTCTAAACTGGCTGTTTTAAATCGGTGTGTGTTTCAGTTTTATCTAACTCAACCCTCTGGCTCTCTGCCCCTTTCTCCCCCTCCTAGACCGCTCGGTCAAAGCTAGCGTTCCCTGGTACTCTGACTGGAGAGAAACGCTCAACCAGCTCAGCTCCTCCAAATACTATACAGGTACTTGCTACAGTCTGCTCCGGGGAGAAAAGGGGGAGTTGAATTTAGCTTTAATCACCCACTCCTAGTCTCTTTCCCTTTCTTCCTGCAGCAAATCTGTAGCTAACTCTGCTTTTTTTTTTTCTTTTTTTCTTCTTTTTTTTTTCTTCCTAGTTCTATCTCTTCTCACCTCGTTTCAAGGTGTTGGTGACGACCTTAATATGTATTGTAAATATACAGAGGCAAATGACTCATTGTGTGGGTGAAACCGTAATGTGTTTATTAAATAGAGGGTAAATATCGTGAAACAGCTTTAATAGTCTCAATTGATGACACGCTGTCAGATTTTTGGCCATTGTGAAAGCGGCACAGATTTTCAGGTTGTATACTCGCTCCCTTTAGATGGGAGGAAAATCGATTTGCAAAGCCTTGAACCCATGAGTCATTTCACTCGCTCTCAAACCCGCCTCTGTTCCCTAGCCCTTTCTCTTTCTAGATGTCTCGGTGCTTTAGATCCTGCTGCTGTCTTTGAGACTTTTTTGTTTTTTAAATCACAGACCGAACACATCTGACCGCTCTCTCTTTGTCCTGGTAGGAATGTATCAATTCTACTGGCCATGTTTACAAACCAGGAAAAGCCATATATTGACGTTTAATAGGTGCATCGGAGGAATTTTTAGATATTTACAGGGAGCGAATCAGATGTGTTCAAAATGTGATCACATGTTCTTCTATGTAATTGCTCACTCTGCCCCCCCCCCAGAGTAATAAATGATTATTGCTCTGTTTCTGTAATTGACTTTGCTACAATCACTTGTCTGTTATCTTGATTATTATTCATTTGTTCATTTTCTTCACCATTATCCTGCTCCTCTCGTGTTGTTCGAATACTCCGAACTCAATTTTCGTCAATGAGCTTTGCATAAATTTTTGCAGAAAACCATGCCAACTGATTCAGACCTCTTTGAGGCGTAGCAGAGCTCATTTAATCAGTCCAGCAAGTCAGTCTCAGTATTCAGCAGATATGCAACTCTCATTTTTTGTTGTTGTTATTGTTATTATTATTATTATTATTATTATTATTATTATTATTATTATTTGATTGACATTTTCTAGTTAAGTTTGAATTTAAATCTACAGATACAGGTCTGTTGTATCTATAAAGCTTATTATGTCCTCTGGTTTCTTTCTCCTTCCTCAAAAAAACTGAAATCTGTGATCTTGTTCCTCTTTCATTAGTGATATTCTCTCCTTCTGTGTCCTCTGTTCACCCGTGCAGGAGGCTTCACTTCTGCTCTGTTATGCAAAAAAAAACATTAAGATTGTGTCTGTGTGTGTTTTAGCAACAACGCCATGGTTTGAAGCATACAGAGAGAGTTTTCTACAGTCCATGCCTGCGTCGGAGCACGAGTTCCTCAACCACTATGTGGCCTGTATCCTTTATTAGTTTCTCTGTCTCACTCTCTATATATCTCTGACCTGTTTTCTTTTCTGTTGGCTTGCTTTTTCTCACTCCATCCATCACTTTTTTTTTTTGTTAGTTTTTTTTTATCTTCCTTGCTCTTTCTTTCTCTGGCGTGCTCCCATTCCTTGAGTGTGTGTGTCTGTTCCTTCACTCCAGCGTGTGTAGGTATGTTGGTGGTATCGTCTCATGAAACCGTGCCCACCGAGCAGTTTCAGAAGCTCTCTCATGAGCAGCACAGGATCCAGCACAGTGGAGAGTACACCTACCCCAAATGGTTTATCCCCAACACCCTCAAATACTACGTCCTGCTTCACGACATCAGTGATGGAGACGAAAAGAGGTTTGGCTCACACGCACCTGTCTACACACAAATAATCCATTTCACATCAGGCCGTATGACACCACCCTGTGTGGTATTTCCGAATGTTATTCCTTACTTTAATGAGCTTAAACATCTCCTGCACAGGGCAGACTCCATATATGAGGACATGAAGCAGAGGTACGGTACTCAGTGCTGTTACCTGTTGAAGATCAACTCTGGAACTGGTGCTGCTGGGCCAGATGAGCAAATGCCAGATCCCTGGAGTCAGTATTTACAGAAGAACCACATCTACAGCTCTGTGAGTCCACCAGCAACCTTTTGACATTGACACGCATTCCTTAGGCTTAAAGGAATATTCCAGTGCTTTTCAACATAAATTGTATCTACCACATCAGTAGCATTTGGTGAATTGCTACAAACAAGAATGTCGTCAACATTTTGCCCTATACTAAGAAAAATAACCAGAAACCTGTTTACACGCAGCTCACTTTTAGTGGAAGTCTAAGGGTTGCTGAACTCCATAAGCACACTTTCCCAACAAATGGGACACTTTTCGAAGTTCACAATAAAAGGTCTAGGGATAGACATGAGAGAAACTCCTACCATAGATGCACTGTTATATAATCCAACCATAGGAATACGGTAAAAAGGAATTCTAGTTACTCATCCTTTCTCTAAGGGTTTGTGGTATCCATGCGCAATCCAATCCACCCGTGTTGCCACCACAAAGTCTGATTTCTACAGAGTTAGAGCTTACTTGAACAATAGTTTTGACTGGATAATTTCTAAGCTTTCTACAGAGCAGTCAGAATCAACATTCCAGCAAAGTAGTGATGCCATATGCTCTAGTATTTACAATAACTGCTGCTGTTGTACCGCTATTTTTCCCTTTCTTCTTTTCTGTTGGTACAAGTTAAACAACAGAAAATTGAACCAGCATATTTGGTTCTCACTGCTACACTCACTTGTGTTTTATAATAGCTTGGTAGCTTCCCGCCCAAGCAGATCTGCTCCCCCGAAACGATGGAAAGATTTAGCACCCCGAGCCAGATGACCTGTGCCTGTGAGTTAGGCCCACTGAGATGTTGTGCAGACTGAGTACTGCGATCTAGCAGTCCAGGAACCACTCCTGATCACGAGCTCCTATTATATGGGTTGTGTATGCCCATATAAGCTGCTCCATGAGCTTGTTTTGCATGTTTTCGTGGCCAGATGAGACTGGGGTTGACCTGGGATTTTATCTTAAGGTCATATCACCCAGTTTTGTGAACAGTTGATCTTCTATCATTCTATGGTACTATTTAGACTGCATGTCCAGGGCTGTGGTAGCACAGTGGTTAAGATATTGGTCTACTGAGAGGAAGGTCATGAGATTAAATCCCAAGCTGCCACTGCTGGACCACTGAGCAAGACCCTTAACCCTCAACTGCTCAGTTGTATAAATGAGAAGTCACTCTAGATAAGGGTGTCTGACACATGCGATAAATGTAAGGGCTCCTTTGCTTAACCACAGACTGGCTTACTGGGTGATGGACATCACCACCCAGTCCCTACAATGTCCTGCCACTTTGAGGACACTGTCTTCCTATTGTGCAATTCATTGAGGCATGCTTCTTTCCCAAAGTCTGTGCCGCTGCTACCTCGGCATTACTGTAGACATTCTCCAGTTTCTACAGGGCTAATTTCACCCTCCTACTGCGGTGAACGCGGCACCATCTCTGAATACCATTCCCATGACTCCTGAGATTTATTGGGTTCCTCTTGATCCTGTTATCCTGACGATTCTCACTGCCCCTGGTGGTTAGGAGTGGTGTTATATTAAGCTAGTTATGTATGTAACTGTGGTTCCGTGCATCATACTTCACTTTGTGGCATTGTTGGAGAAGGTATCCAGGTAATTCAGGGTTATCCAGGGTTCATAGAACTAACTTTGTTTAAGTAGGGTTTCCCATAAATGTTTATTGACCGCTTCAACAAGTGCTCTTAGACGTCCCTCAAAAGTGTTTCGAGTAATCTGGTGTTCTGTCGTAAATACAGGTAAATTCCTGTCATCGGTAACCAGAGATTAGGATGAAATTAGTTTTGCTGGAATTTTCCTCTAACCCAGTTTCAGACTTGCTTGCTACAGCTTTTTGTGTATGTTTAAGTCGTCCTGTGTGTAAATGTTACAGGAGCAATACGAAGAAGTTGTGGTGAATAATGTTGGGGAGAACAACATTAACTCTGAAGTGGATGGACTTGACACTTCAGGTGATTTAGCATGGAACACCATTGTGTTTTTTTTTTTAAAACCCATTTTTAATTGAGAAAATGTTTCTTTAATATTCTTTTGATGTTCTCCTCACCTTTACAGATGCACTCAGCAACACCCATCCATTGAAACTGGACCAGACAACTGACCCAGGTTATCCCTCCAACCTCCGCGAGGCTGTGAACAGTGTGGACCTGGATCTGTCGAGGTCACAGAAACAGACCCCCACAACATCACAGGCTCATGGTGCCTGCCTAACCCTCAACGACCATGACCGCATCCGCCAGTTCATCCAGGAGTTCACCTTCAGAGGACTGTTGCCACACATCGAGAAAAACATCCGCCAGCTCAATGACCAGGTGTTCTCTCTTATACACATGCACACATACCAACAAAAGCAACAATTTTCATTCATTAACCCTCTCTCTCTCTCGCTCTCTCTCACACACACTGTAGTTGGTGTCAAGGAAAGGGTTAAGTAGGTCTCTGTTCTCAGCTACAAAGAAGTGGTTTGGGGGTGGCAAGGTTCCAGAGAAGAGCATTGCTGAACTAAAAAATACTACAGGACTGCTGTGAGTGTGCAGATATTATGCATTCGCTTGTTTTTAAGAAATGCCCATCTGACCTTTTGACCTTTTTGTGACCTCAGATACCCCCCAGAAGCCCCTGAGCTGCAAATTAGGAAGATGGCTGACCTGTGCTTTCTGGTTCAACACTATGAGTTGGCCTACAACTGCTACCACACTGCCAAGAAGGACTTCCTCTCTGACCAGGCCATGCTGTATGCTGCTGGAGCACTGGTTAGACACGCACACATACATGCACAGTATATCCATGGCTATCTCTGATGCTCTAGCATGTTATAAACCTTTTCTGTGTGTGTGTGTGTAGGAGATGGCTGCGGTATCTGCGTTTCTACAGAGTGGAGCCACCAGGCCGTACCCTGCCCACTACATGGAGACAGCCATCCAAACTTATCGAGATGTCTGCAAGTATGACATGCATACGTTTTTTTTCTTTTCTTTTCTTCTTTTTTTTTTTTTTTTTAAATTAAATTTAAATTCACAATTGCCATTTTTATGCATGAACAGTCCGTTTAGTAGCAGGTAGCAACAGCAGTCTCGTGTCATCTTTAGCCTGTTGTTTGTGATGTTATTTTAACTACAGAACATCATGTCTGCATAGGTAAGAGGTGAATGATCAACTATTTATTTAAATTGGATGAACTATTTAGTTGTAATGATGTACAAGTCCGTACAGGATTTTGCGGATTATTTATTTTTTTGTGATTGTTGCTTCCAAAATTGCTCGATTTAGCTGCAGCTGAGGGTTTTTTTGGGTGGTGTTTTTGCGGAAAGCTACTTGAATTGTTGAAATCGCAATCACAGGAAATTGTTTTGTGTGGTCTTTCGCACTATATTGGAAAATGACATTTTTAGTTGTAAACATGTTCAACACACTTGAATCAAAGAGGCCTTTAGCTGAATGTGCGTTGTGATGACGTCACATGACTCTTCTTGGCCCGAATCTGCGCAAAATCTGCAGTCATTGTGATATTCAGAGGAGCTTGCCATTTTTCAGAGTTCGCTTGGTTTTGCGTTCATTTCTGCGATCACGAAATCATGGAGGGACTGTTTTATAAAGTCAGATTTGGTGTTACATGTTCATAACATGTAACAAGGAAGTGATGGGGTCTTTGTCATCTGGGACATTTCTGAACTTGCATTTTGACATTTCCAGCATGGAGAAATAATGTTGGTTTTAGCAGCTCTGAGTTTTGGAGAATCGTGTGAAAAGAAATCCTGAATTAATTGAATTAGGTTTCAATTTGAATTATTGAGAATGGAGGCAAGCTTAAGATTCTGTCTGTATAGGAGTCTGTTAAACTCTGTAAAGATAAACAGTCATTTGAATATAATAACTTAATAGATTTTTTTTAGAAGTAGACTTTATAATCTGTCTGTAGTTTTACACGTTGTGTATGTCTTATAGAAACATGGTCCTGGCTGAGCGCTGTGCTCTGTTGAGTGCTGAGGTGCTGAAGAGTCAGGCCAAATACTCCGAAGCTGCAGCTCTCCTCATCAAGATGACCAATGAGGTGAGATTTTTTTTTTGTGAAGGTGTAAATATATGTGCATTTGCTAATTACTGAATTCATGCTCAATTATTGCCAAGTTGTTGTTGTTTTTTTTTTTTTTTATTTGTTTTTTTTTATATAAATGTCTTGTCTGTGATAGGACTCTGATCTGCGGAGTGCGCTCTTATTGGAGCAGGCAGCTCACTGCTTCATTAATATGCGCAGCCCCATGGTGAGGAAGTTTGCCTTCCACATGATCCTGTCAGGTCACCGTTTCAGCAAAGCCGGACAGGTGAGGCCAAGCCGTCTATTCTGAGTGCCACTTCAGCTCATAGCTGAACGTCCATCTGGGCCAAACCAATAGCCGCTGTCCACTTTAAGGTGGTTTTAGGTTGGTGATAAAATTCCATCGTTCTGCTTCTAGAGCAGGAGACATTTCAAGTGTAGATAGACACATTCTCCAGCACTTGAAAATGGTGCCTGACTGAAACCAAGGACCATCAGTTTCAAGAGTTTGAGTGTAGTGTAAGTTTGTTACCATCACTAAGGAAATCTATGAAATGAAATGTTGTAGCCTTACATAGTCCGAGGAGCGAACAACACTTATTCTGGTGATTGCTGTAAACTAAATAAGTGCTAAACAGAAAATTGCAATCCAAAAGTCTTTTAATCTGGTACATGCTCAGAATCAGTAGGTAGAATCAGTACAAAGATGTTCAAATTGATTCAGTTTCTTTAACATAGCGCTTCTAACAAAGGACATCGCCGCATAGCAGCTTTTACAGACATCCGGATATCCCAAACGAGCAAGCCGGAGGTGATGGTGGTAAACGGAAAACTCCCTGAGACGACACGAGGACGAAAGATCTTCAGTATAAGCATTAGGGTCATCGTTGATTTCCTTCGAGTTTTAGCTTTACGTCTGTAATATCCAGGTGATGTACTGGAACAGGTGTGTTGTCTTGCGTGAAATCACTGACTGATCATATCTTCGTGCTGTGTCTAGACACAGAGGGTAAAATGTAAGCCTTGTAATGTGTGTCAGATTCTAATGCAGGTTGTTTTAGGAAATTAGTACGTTTTACATAATGATTCTGTTCTCTCGACCTCTGTGTCAGTAAAAAATGGTGCGAGTACTGATTTTTATATCTGTCTGTACTGACATGGCTTTCTTTACATATTCCTTTTGTTTTTTTTGTAGAAAACACAGAAAAAGTTTCGGGAATTCATCATTTTCCACCTCATATGTGTTATTGTTATCTTTCTCTCTCGGTTTACAGAAGAGACATGCGTTGCGGTGTTACTGTCAGGCCATGCAGGTGTATAAAGGGAAGGGCTGGACTCTTGCTGAAGATCACATCAACTTCACCATCGGCCGACAGTCCTTCACTCTGCGCCAGCCTGAGAACGCTATAGCCGCCTTCCGGCACATTCTCATCGGCGACAGCAAACAGTCCGCCTCTCAGCAGAGCGCCTTCTTCAGGGAATATCTTTATGTGTACAGGGTAAGAGGTTAATATCTGTTACATACCAGATGAAAGAAGGTGTATAGGTAATGCCAGTGTCATGTTTGGTTAGAAAAATGCATCATGTATTATGATTGCTTGCGAATCTGCAATTTTGGAGAAAATCTGGGATTTATAGGAAAAGGAGAGCCAAAAGGAGAGCCATGTGTTTTGAATACTGGATATATTGAGAATTTGGATTCTACCTGAATTTACTTAAGAGTTCATTCAGCCAGCAGTGGATGATGGAAGTGAGGGTCAGTGTTTTAAACCTCTCTCCATGGGTGCCAAGTTAAACTTATGGCAGGAAGTACATCTTTTACACAAATCCCAAAGAGTTATGAACTCTGAATGGAAAACACAGCCCTGTTTTGTACCGCGACAGACTGCAGAGATGGAAACTCGGAAAGTCTGTGACTTGGACTCGAGTCGCACTGAAGTCTTGCGGCTTGACTTGGACTCGTGAATAACTGATTCGAGACTTGACTTGGACTTGAAGACAGAGACTCTTAAACACTTTGGTTTGGCATTCCCGATTACGTTCTCTCTCTACTACCCCACATGACCATGTCCAACACCACATTCCTCATTCATTAATTCCCTATCAGTATGTGCTGCAGCAGCAAATATTACAACACTTCATCTTTAAACACACTGAGCCAGTGTTATTATATATCATCTGAAGGAGCATGTTCGTCACGCATTGGAAAAGCGGTGGGATGTGTGTGAGGTGTAAAATCGAATCTATTTTTAATAAATCCACTTTGTTCAGGTGTAAGGTTTTTTGTTTTTTTTGCAGATGTAATGACGTTATACAGCATTATACTTGGTCGCAGAGGAGGAAGTATCTTTTAAATTTAAAACCCCTGGAAATAACACCTTTACTAATCTTTGTAGATTAAATGGCTTTAGATATTTTGTCCACTGTGGGGCACGGTGGCTTAGTGGTTAGCACATTTGTCTCACACCTTCAGTGTTGGGGGTTCTGCTTATAGATTTATAAGCGCCCTTTCTTTGAAGCAACACGTTGTTTGAATGGGATAGATTTGGAAATACTCTCTACTACTGACTATCTGACTTTGCTTTTCCATTTCTTTATATAATTTAAATCCATCACCCTGTCCGTTTTGTCCTGTGCTTTCAGAATGTGAGTCAGTCATCCAGTGAGAGCTCTCTGCCTCAGCTGCCCCTGCCCTGCTTACTCTGCACCCGGACACGTGTGTTCTTTGGCCATGAGTGCAGACTTGCCGAGGGTAAGACGTGCACAAATTAGATATTTTAGGTCAGGGGTGTTCAGTCCTGTCCGGAAAGGACCTGTGTGGGCGTGTGCACGCGTTTGCGTGAGCGCACGTGTGTGTGCGCGCAGGTTTTCATTCCAACCAAACAAAAGCCACACCTGAGTCTATTGGAAGCCAAACTCAACTAATCGGGCGTGGCTCCTGCTTGATTGGAATGGAAACCCACACCGGCCCTTTGCGGATAAGATCGGACGTCCCTCTTCTAGCTCTTCTTTGCACATACATACACATGAATATAAACACTTGAGGGCTCAAATTCAAGCAAAATTCTCACCTGCTGTCAACATTTTGCCCCACTGCAGTTTCCAAACAGCCCAGCTTAGTCACAGTATCTGAGCGTGGACAACATGGTGGAGGACAGTTTGTTTTGAGTCAGTTTTTTTTATTTATTTAAATAAACCTCTTCATGAATATAGGAGTATTTTAGCAAGCTAGAAAGCAAAAGTAACACTAACTGTACATGAACATATCCATTATTGTGTAGCATCAAATAACGGTATACATTATTTCAGACCTGGTGTATCGAGAGGAAGTATGATTATGGAAAAAAAGATTTTCCATAGTTTTTCTCTAGTACAAAGAAGACACCTGGTAACATTTGTCAAAGTGGATACCGAGTCAAATGTAGTAGTAATAATAATAATAGTTGCTACCGGTCAGGGTGTCTTTGTCCAGAGTCAAATATTTTTATCAGTGGAATGTTTTTTTGTTTTTGTTTTGTTTTGTTTGTTTTTCTGCCCCAAGTTCTCATGCTTTTCAGATCAAGTGACTGTTCGAAGCTTAAGAGTGGGATGGTAGTTTGAGATGCCGCTGATTGCAGGCATTTGTGTTTTGTTGTTCACAGGGGAAAAGCAAGCAGCCACCCATGTGTGGCTGGATCAGGAATACGACCGAGAACAGTCACAGCTGTGGGCGGAGCTGGAAGAGCAGGTAGTGGCTGTGGTCAACAAGGGCAGCGTGCCCATCAGCTTCCAGCCCACACAATACTGCCTCAGCAGCCACACGGATAACCTGCGCAACCCCCTCTCTGTAGTGGAAGGTAGGACTCCTCTCATGCCTCCAGTGAGACTTTTAATATTTGTTTCACAGCATACCCAACAATCTATATTCTCCAGCTCTATTAAATATTAACACAGCTGGGTGAGAAACCAGGCACAGAAAGTTCCTTCGGTTCGTAAACGCAAAGAGATTGTTGGGATTTGAGTTCATTCAATGGGACGGATTATTCAGTTTCATAATTCATATATTATCACACATTGATATCTTTTATTTCTTAAAGTTGTGGTTAAGTGTTTTAGTGAGTGGTTTTGGCATCTCTTTTGCTGGAAACGTGTATCTTAAATTTCCCATGAAATCAAAATGGAAGTTTTATGGCTTTTAGTATAAATATGTCAACCTTAGGGTTATCTATAAGCTAGTGCACTGCAAAACAGTGACGCAAGTCACATTTGCAAGATATATGCATTCAAAATTTACAGTCTCCCTTTACCACTAATACGAATCAGCAAGTTTGATGACCTCATTCTGCACATCAGCATCATCAGGTTTTCTGAATCTGGTGTCCTGCCCCAAACGTTATAAATAAATCACCTTGCTGAAGTTGCCATCATTGACCGATTGACTATTTTAAAAAGAGGGAGGAGCCACTCCATATGTCCTGCCAATTTTGCAGTTAAATCATGAAAATTCAAATATAAGAAATCTCTCTTACAGTACAGAGGGCGTTGATGTGTATAGTGTTGAAGTGGAACGATGCAAGGAACCGTTTTTTAAGCATTTATCCTTTAAATCTGGAAGTATGTATAAATCCATGACGCTGCCAACATGCGCCGTTACATTGTGCCTCTGCAGAGCCCATTATCCTGGAGGTAGTGTTCAAAAATCCTCTGAAGGTTCCACTGGCTTTGTCCGAGCTCTCTGTGCTGTGGAAGTTCACATTGAAGGACTTTTCTGGGCCTCAAGGAGGCACGATCGGAGAAACCATCACTAATGAAAATGAGGCACCCACAAGCAAAGTAAGAAAGTGTATAGTTGTCCAGGCTTTGATTTATTAGTGTTTTGATTAGGCCTCCATTGTTTTAATGTGGTTTATTTGTTTCAGGCCACAGCACTTAATGACCTTATCAGCACTGAAGTCATTCCAGAGTTCCTTATGAGTCCTGAAGAAACAAAAGTGGTGAGGAGTTTGTTTGGTGTATTCGTTCATGTCTCAGAAATGTGTTTCTTTTTTTTTTTTTTTTTTAAAAAAAAAACCTTATCATTGTGTTAACTATTGATATTATTATTTCTTCTCTCCCCTCTCAGGCTCGGCTGAAGTTACTTCCTCATAAAACAGGACAACTGCATGTGCTCGGTGTGGTCTACAACCTGGGCACTGGAGAGGACGACAATACCGGTGAAGGTATCTAAAGCTTCACACAGTCCCAAGTACAATAATCCTCACATTCAGCCATTATAACTTTTAAAGCTACCATCCATTTCTTCTGATCCTGGATGATGAGATGAATTTTATCTGTAACAGAATAGCTACATGATGCACTTCCTTATTACATTTATTTATTTGTATTATGGTACACATGCAGTTCCATGTATTCAAACGTGTTAGATGTTTTATTGTCCGCTGCAAACAGATACACTTAACACGCATCATTTGATGGTTGATTGATGAATTTTAACCTGCTCTGGTGAAATATTCTCTTTTTTAGTATCCATTTCAGTGCTTCCAGAGCATTGTTGTTTCTCTTCTGTGCTCAGCAGCCAGTCGTTTGATGTGTGTCCGTGGGAGGCAGGATCTGGAAATCCAGGGGCCGAGACTGAACATGACCAAAGAGGAGAAGACCTCCGTCCAACACGGATCAGACCGTCGCCTTGAACCGATCATCACTCCGCCGATGCCCCTGCTGGAGGTCTGTGTGTCTGCGTAGCACAGCAGCAACCTTAAATCCCTAACAGCTTTAGTCTTGTTTGCAGGCTTAAGCTACATTCATCCTGCAGCTTCCAGGCTCCTATTATAGGAGCTCTTAAAAGCTATGTCCTTTATCATCTTCTTCCAGGTGTTTTTCATTAACTTCCCCACGGGTTTGCTCTGCGGCGAGATCAGAAAAGCGTGGGTGGAGTTTGTCAACGTGAGCGCCGTTCCCCTCACCGGCCTGCGGGTGGTGTCAACCCACCCAGAGTTCTTCACCTTTGGAAGTGCGACCTCTGACCTCACCCCAGTAACCCCCACAGCCGCCGAACACTGCTCCGCCTACAAGACAATAGTTACGCCCCCGTCTGTGGCCGCAGTGACTCTGGTATCTCCTGCATCGTTTGGCGTGACTGGGGAAGACCGGCTCAAAGTAGCTGAGATTCATTTAACAGGAGGAGTTCTGGGACCCGGCGAGGCACTACAGATACCACTGTGGCTCAGAGGACCTGACCGAGAGGGTGTGCACGAGATCCACTTCCTGTTTTACTATGAGAGTGTGGAGAAAAATGCGAAGCTCAGGTACCCACCAGCAGTGGAAGCTTTTAACCATATTATTATTGTTATTATTATTATTTTTTAAATTATTTTAATATGCTTGCTGAAAATGACGGAGTTCACAGCTTCGAATGACCATTCTTCACTCTTGTCTCGTCCTCGTTCTCAGTCACCGGGTGCTGCGCCACACAGCCGTCATCTGCGCGAGTCGTTCCCTGAGCGCGAGAGTGACGGCGTGTCGCAGTAACACGCTGCCAGGAAAAGTCAGGAGAGAGGAAAGGGAGGAGGAGTGCTACGGCAGCATGCTGGTGTTCGTGGATGTGGAAAACATCAACACTGTATGCCTCTTCCTACAGACACTCCTCATTTTCCCATGCACTAACAGCCTCTGTACTGTCTAGTCCATCCCTACGTTTTGATCGCACACCCAAGCACCAGAAAAAACCACACACACAGATTTAATATATGTGACACATTGAACAACACTTTATTTCTTGCAGCATGTGTTTGTTTTTGTTTTTTTGCTAAAATCAGTGCTAGTTTCGAATTTTCTTTGGTATTATTCCGATTAAGTATTGTAACACCTCCCTCTGTCTCGCATACAGAGTGAAGCAGGGGTGCGCGAGTTCCACATAGTGCAGGTGTCCAGCAGCAGCAGACAGTGGAGGCTACACAAGTGCATCAATCCTGCCGGAGACAAAGGTCTGAGTCCTCTACGTTTTCATCTCCAAAGGCCATCTCTAGATCACCAGATATTTCTTCTTTCAGACTGCCTACATATTGAGGGTCATAGTTTTCATACAGTAAATAAAAACATGCAGAATGACCTCTGTGTTGTATTTTGTGCAGGATTTGTAGTGTGAGCAGTTTGGCTTGATGATGGACTGCGGATATGAACCTAACACCTCAGCACTGAGCTGAGAGTTCTCGCTTAATAAGTGTTACTGGCACCCCTAGTGATTTGTTCTAGTCGAGTCTAGGGGTTGTTTCTTGAGATTACAGTATCGTTTAAAAACAACAACAAAAAAAAACAAGCCGGTGGTGAAAATGAAAGGAAGTAATTTTTATGAAGTCTGTACACATACCTGACGGTAAAAACTGTCCTTCGGTCTGCTAGTGTGTACATTACTGCTGTCATATCTCCTATTGGACATTAGGGGATAGAACTGTTATTGCTCAGGTGGTTTGGGTCCTTGATTATTCCTTTGGACTTTCTGTAACAACAGGAAACGTATGTTGTCAGTGTCCCACAAAAAAAAGCACCAATGATCTTCTCTGCGTTCTTCAGTGCTCTGCAATATCCTCCTGAACTGTTCTTTCATCATGTCACAGTGAAGCCACTTATAAAGACATTCTCCACTGTACTGCGGTGAAAATTGATGAATGTATTCGTTTTGTCTGTCTATGAAAACAAAAGCCGTTTTAATGGTCATACTTTTGTTGCTAGCCCATTTAAGCTTTTCTGAGATCTGCAGTCCAAGGAATTTGAAGCGCTGGACTATTTCTAAATGGAATTAGTGTCATTGAATTAGTATTGCATGAAGGCATGTGATTTCATGAAGGTTTAGGTGAGTGTGTTAAAGAGCACTCGTTGTACCCATCTCTTCGAGAGTCTCTTGATCCAAAGGCAAAATCGAACAGCAGAGCAATACAACGTGCTTTGATCAGCTGAACAAAACACTTCAACTTTCACATCATTACAGAAGAGGGATTTTGTTGCTGAAAAAAATCTTTATTTTCATGATTTTGTATTAATACTCATTACTTACTCAGTCTATTTATTAATCAATATTTGGTGTAGAAAATCAATAGAGAAAATGAAATGTGGAGAGTAGGAATTAAAAACTGCATTCAAATACACCGATCAGCCATAACATTAAAACAGTTTGCCTAATATCGTGGAGGTCCCCCTTTTGCTGCTAAAACAGCTCTGACCCGTCGAGGTATGGACTCCACAAGACCTCTGAAGGTGTGCTGTGGAATCTGGCACCAAGGCATTCGCAGCAGATCCTTTAAGTCCTGTAAGTTGCGAGGTGGGACCTCTATGGATCTGACTTGTTTATCCAGCACACACCACAGATTCTTGATCAGATTGAGATCTGGGGAATTTGGAGACCGAGGCAACACCTTGAAGTCTTTCAGGTTCCTCAAACCATCCCTGAACAATTTTTACAGTGTGGCAGGGTGCATTATCCTGCTGAAAGAGGCCACTGCCATTAGGGAACACTGCTGCCAAGTTCTCCACGTGAATGCCAGGACTCAAGATTTCGCTGCAGAACATTACCCAGAGCATCACGCTGCCTCTGCCGGCTTGCCGTCTTCCCATAGTGCATCCTGGTGCCATCTCTTCCCCAAGTAAACGACGCACATACACCCAGCCACGCACATGATGTAAAAGAAAATGTGGTTCATCAGACCACCTTCTTCCATTGCTCCGTGGTCCAGTTCTGATTCTCACGTGTGCCCATTGTAGGTGCTTTGGGGGGTGGACGGGTCAGCATGGACACTCTGACCGGTCCGTGTCTATGCAGCCCCATACACAGTAAGCTGTGATGCACTGTGTGTACTGACACCTTTCTATCATAGCCAGCTTTAATTTTTTCAGCAATTTGTGCTACAGTAGCGCTTCTGTGGGATCAGACAAGACACTTCAGCCTTTGCTTCCCACATTCTTCAGTAAGCCTTGGGTGACCATGACCCTGTTGCCAGTCCATTAGTTGTCCTTCCTTGGACCACTTTTTGTAGGTCCTAAACACTCCATACCTGGAACACCCCACAAGACCTGTCGTTTTGGAGATGCTCTGACCCAGTCGTCTAGCCGTCACAATTTGGCTCTTGTCAAAGTCACTCAGATCTTTACGCTTGCCCATTTTTCCTGCTACAATCACATCAAGTTTGCGAAATGACTGTTCACTTCCTGCCTAATATATTCTACCCATTGACAGATGCCTTTGTAACAAGATAATCAATATTATTCATGGCACTGTTGGTGGTTTTAATGGTATGGATGATCAGTGTACACGCTTTGTACGAACCTCAATATGAGCTTTTATTGAGCAAACCTCTTGAGAGCTTAAGGTTGCGAAATCCGTGCAAATGAGTATTTATGATTTTGTTTAATCAGGATTGTAAGAAAGCATTCTTTAACGAGACATTTCATTCAGTATTTGGGTCCCTTTTTTCATCCTAAGTCAAGCAACAAAGCTGCGAAAAAGGCATGCGAGCGCTGTGGGAACATTCTCAAGTTACACATTTTCTTACTGATCTAAATTTTAATCCCTTTTATTTGACTGTCCCTCCCTTTCCAGACTCTAAGCTGGGCAGCAGAGAGAGGGGGAAGCTGTGCTTCAGGGCAACTAGATGCAGAACACAGGAAGGTGAGAGACACCCACATACACAACATTTCAATTCTTCAACTTTAGCTATCAGATCATTACTGTTCAGCAGTGTTATCATGTACAAGTCTACTCATTTCATTTTCTGCTAGTCAGTACTCATCCCAGTTTCAGCTGTTTACAGATCAGCCACAAGCCTCTGTTAATCAGCAGTGCTAGGGCTAACCTTCTGGCTGTGAAAACATAGCATAGACACAAAAATTGCCAACTACAGAATACTTGTATACATATACACTGACCATCCACTTTAATAGGAATACCTGTACGTGTATATGATGTATATGATCATCTAATTAAGCCAATCATGTTGCAGCAGCAGAATGCATAAAATCATGCAGATACAGGTCAAGAGATTCAGTTCATGTTCACATCAAATATTAGAATGGGGAATAAGTGTGATCTCTGTGACTTTAACTGTGGCATGGTTGTTGGTGCCAGATGGGCTGGGTTTGAGTATTTCAGAAACCGCTGATCTCCTGGGATTTTCACACACAACAGCCTGTAGAGTTTACACGAAAAACAAAAGACATCCTCTGAGCGGAGGGTCTGAGAGGAGAATGACCAGACTGGTCTGAGCTGACAGGAAGTCTATAGTAACTAAAATAAGTACTCTTTACAAGCGTGGTAAGAAGACAAGCATCTCAGCATGCAGAAAACTTTGAACAGATGAGCAGATGGGAAAGAAAGCAGACTAAAATATCTAAGTAGACTTTCCCGTCTGAAAATATTTCCGTCGAGATGAAGCTAATTCTACCATCCTCTGCACAAGACTACACTGGGAAAAGTTTTTATTTATTAATATTTTTAATAATTTTTTTCTTTAATGGACCGTTAACACTTTGCATGATGTGAAGGTGTGCCTAAGTAATTTTTTTATTTTTATTTTTTTATTATTATTATTATTATTATTTTTTTAAAATGCCACTCCTGTAGGAATTCCTCCTGCAGTTACTTTTGTTATCCTTCAAAGCTTAAATGTAAATAAAATCTTTGCACTGTAGCAGTGAGACCAGCGCTGTGTGAAGGAATGTATTCGGTGCTGTGGGCTGCAAATTACTCTCCCATCCCTCTTTGCTAGTTAGAGTCAGGTCAGTAGCGCAAACTTGTTTGCTCCAATTAAACAGCCTAAAAAGAGCGTTCTTCTGAAGACTTATCAAAGGAAAAGGTGACAAGACAATGCTTTTTTTTTTATTATTATTATTATTATTATTATTATTAGTCTCAAAATGCCACCGACAGCCAAACAAAACCATTTCATTTGTCGCCCTTGTGTGTGTGTTTGTGTTTGTTTGTGTGTGTGTGTGTGTGTGTGTGTGTGTGTGTGTGTGTGTGTGTGTTCAAACTGCTTTGTAGTAGTATGAGGATTTTTTCATTCAGTATTTGATTCTCTTAATTTTTCAGCTACCTCAGACACAATAGAGAAGTACACTTTTGCTGACCTAAACCTTGGCAATGAACAGGTAAATCATAACCCTGGTTCACTAGATCAAATACACAACACATGAATCAATTTGGTTTATATAATTGCTTTTCGCCAAAATTTGACCTGCGGTTTTGAATTGAATTCTTTACTCGATCAGCTCGTTTTTCATGCTCCTTTTCTCTCCGTACATTTAATTTTGTGCTCCTCCGTAGATTGTCAGTTCTATGACTCCATGTGCGGACTTCTTTTTCCGGAGAGGTCCGCCCTCTGAGCCCAGGAAAGGAGGCGTGTCTCCAGGTGGAGCCATGCACATGAGGAGGCAGAGCCTCACGCCTGCTGGCAGGACGGATGACTGCATTACAAGTGTCATTCGGAAATGCAGCGAAGTGGAACTCGACATCATCATCCTTTGGAAGGTACTTTATGAACGTTTACTGAAATCATTTGGCAGAATTCATTACCATATACACTCTGAACCAGTCAGTGGTTTCCAACTGTCACTGCATTGTGTGTTTGTTCTATTAATCAGTTCAGCTTCTTGGCTGATTTGTGGCTTTATGAGCCTTGCATTATGGGTTAAATATGCAATTTACTGTTTCTAATGCCTTGTACTTCTGTTCTTGCAGGCCTATGTTGTGGAGGACAACAAGCAGCTCATTCTAGAGGGACAACTACATGTTGCTTTGCAAACTATTGGAAAGGAGGCATGCTCCCTCGCCCAGAAAGAGGTCTCTCTCAAAAGACTCCACACTTTTGCTCACATTCCCTCATTCTTGACTGATTTAAAAGCAATTTCTAATCGCAGTTCAGATACTGATGTAGCAGTGGGAGATAAACATGCATATGTAAATATTGGTATCGCAATATATTAACGTCATAGCACGTGTAGTATTATTATTCACTTTCACTTTGCCTATTATGTTACAAATCATTTCAAAGAGAGTTCAATTCTGCAAACCAGTCAACGACACTTTCAGTAATGCTTGCGTGAGGTATGAGCATTTAAGTTCCACCCTACACCGTTGCTTCTGTACTGAAAGCAAATCCGAATCGTTTGCTCCAGTGAAAAAATGGTAGGCTTCGTTCTGTTCCCAGTTTTGTTACTGATTTTGAGACTCAAACTTACGACCATTTAAAAGAATTGAATAATTCTTGAACAAAGCAAAATCGTGGATAGGAAGGATGCTGTTGCTTATGCACACTCATCTCTGATGCATTTACAAAGCGCAAGAAGTAGTATTACTATAGTACTCAGTTTGCACCATGGATGAGTGCTTGCTTACCCTACAGCACAATTTCCAGCATCAAAACATTTCCCATTCCTTTTTTTATTTGCACGAATGAATTTTAGGTCTTTTTGTTTTGTTGCCTTACTAACTGACATCTTTTAATCTTTCAACCATTCTTACTTTACCATTAAACATTAGGTGTTGCTCACTTGTTTATCTCCCACACAACCACTAAACTGGATCCCCTTGCATCTCCTTTTGAACACTGAATAATATTGTCTGTGTGTGTCAGGAAGCGCAGGAGATGGTGCTGCTAAAGTTCAAGCCTGATCCTCCACCTCCTGTTAGCAGACCCTCACTGGAACAGCTTTCCCATCTCATCAAGACTTGTCTGCACTACCCTGAGTCCTATGACCACCCTTTCCCACAGAAAAGGTACACATATGTACATACACACACGTTTTTAGGAACCATCCAATCTTGGAGGTTTTTCATCATTTTTGACAAACGAATTAACTTAATTAATCAAAATAATATCCATGTATCTGGAATTTGCATGTTCATTGACGTGACTGTCAGTTTTCCGGGAGGTGCAGTGAACGTTGTTGTATGTTCATGGCCTCTAACTGGAAAATAAAGTAGACATCTCTACATCTGGAGACTGAAAATGGGTTAAAGGTCAGTGCTCTGGGCAAGTGACCAGTTATGGAAATGAATAAGCCTGAGTGATGTCACATGCACTATTTTTTTTTTTACCGATCTGGTTCTTTCTTTTCCTTTTACTGTCTGTTTATCGACCCAGAAAACCAATAATTGCCCAAAAGAACCCATGTCACACTCCTCTTCATCTCGCCTACTCAGCGAGGCACCTTTCTAGTACCTTCAAACTGACTCTCCCTCAGTGGTGGAATGAACTTCCAACCTCAATCCGGACCGCAGAATCAGTCACTATTTTAAAATATGGCTAAAAACCCACAACTTCCGTGAACACTTAACTAACCCCTAACTTGTTTGATATGTGATGATCGGTGAACAACTAATAGGGGCCTTTTCCCAGTTCCTATACGCTACAATGTTCATTATTTTCTATGGTTACGTACAGTATAGCCCATCTGCAGGGTGTCCCAAAAGTCTCAATACTGTTTGGGACTACTATGTACACCAGCACCATGTCTGTTGTGCCTTCGTCAGTGGATGTTCATGGACGTCCACGTCTCGGTTGTTCCGCAGCACTTCCTGTGTTTTTGAATCTGTTTTGTGTGTGTGTGTGTGTGTGTGTGTTTGTGTAATGTTTCCTCTTAAAGTCCATCACAACCTTGCGACGGCTTCAGAAGTATAAAATTTTTTGTATTTAATTATTGTATCATATGTATGGAGAATTTGGGGACCCCCTGTAGTTAAACAAATGGCTTGAATGGCCTACTTCAAACAAACTGTCAAATTCATCTTTGTATACATAAATTCTGAAAGAGCAGATATTGGAAAAGAATGCATGATATTGGCAAATCTGCAGACTGAATATAAAGAGATCTACTGTGTGAATGAACTGTTTTGTTTCCTTTTGGATTATTACTTCTAATTTCTGCCACTTTATAACGCTGCTACTACTACATCTGTCTCTCTTCAGCTTATGCATGGTACCGGTTACCTTGACTCTGTCCAACTGTTCCTTGGCTCAGGTGGATGTCATCATTGACCTGCGTCAGAAAACAACGAGGTAATCGAGACTGAATAGTGTCGTCATTCATTTAGCTCTTGTCAGTGATTGATTATATTAGACAAACTACCAACGTACAGTGAAGTTATCTTTTTTGGGTTGTGTATGTTTGTGTCGAATTCTAGCTAACTGCTGTCTCTCTTCTCGTCAGCCCTGAGTCACTAGAGGTGCACGGTGCGTTTACATGGCTGGGGCAGACCCAGTACAAGCTGCAGCTGAGGCCGCAGGAAGTCCACCAGCTCTTTCTGAAAGCCTGCTTCTTCCAGGCTGGGGTTTATAACCTGGGCACGCCGCGGGTCTTTGCCAAGCTCGCTCAGTCAGGCACCATGTGTGAGACCAGCCAGCAGAGCGCAATGCCAGCTCTCATCATCATTAACAGTGTGTGAGCCAGTCATCAGTGCAGGCCTGCTGCTTTTCCAGCCTCAGCTCCCCACCCTACAGCAACAGTTCTCTTTCAGACTGCAGCAGTTTTCTACTACTTGTTTAAAAACAATTGAAAAATGAAATTATGGGAGGAGGGGGGGTTGGACAACAATATAATGAGGTTAATATGTTTAAGTGCAGTACTGCATCTGACATTCTTGTAACCTCTGGGGAGATGATAAAGACCAACATACCTATAGTTGTTTTTGTCTTAAATGCAGAAAATGGATTTGAAACTTGAAAAGGTTCTTTTCTTCTTTCCCAAGAATATTTCTCATATCAGGTTTTTTTTTTTTTTTTTTAAGTCCATTTTATTTACCCAAATCAACTCTAAAGACTAAACCTGTATGTTTGTGGGGGTGTGTGTGTGTGCGCGTGTGTGTGTGCGCATGCGTGCATGCATGGGTGTTGCTAAATGAGTGTGCAGTCTCCTCATGTTGCTAGTGTTTCAGGCACAATTCTCCATTTCTGCAGTAACAAAGACTTTGCTCCATGTGGGGTCTTGAAGCTGCATAATTACAGATATAATAACCTGCTGCAGGACTTCTTTTCTCTGCCTAACGGACCATGGCATAATTTCTTATTCAGCAGGCTGTACAAGCTGTCAAAGCCAGTGAGGTGTGAATGGCATCTGTGTGACCCAGTGAGGACGCTGTGGCATGTATAGCCCACTGCAGTACTGTGACACGCTGTGGAATACTCTGGGTGTGTGTGGGGATCACCTGGATTGGGCTGATTTCAAAAGTCATTTGCTTTTCTTTACAAACCAATCATTTCCCCCTCTTTCCACCCATCACCCCTGATTAAACTGTTATTTAATGTATCTATGTGATTGCTTTTCAGACAAAAAAATATGTATTATATTTATAACAAATGACTGTAAATAGAATAAAATGTAACCAAATAACCACAAAGTGTATTTTTGGTGTCTCACTGCAAGACAGGGGAAGTGAATCATTTTGATTATCTTGTTAAAATGGAACCTGTCAATGGGTGGGATATATTAGGCAGCAAGTGAACAGTCAGTCCTCGAAGTTGATTTGTTGGAAGCAAGAACAATGGGCAAGCTTGAGGATCTAAGCCACTTTAACAAGGGGGACCTACACAGTATTAGGCAGGTTTTAAACTTCTGGCTGATCGGAGTTTGTTTACAGGATTATAGCATTGTTTCAGATTTAGCTCTGGTAGCCTACACAACCCATGAAGGGCTTTGGAAATAAACTGATGCCTAAAGTCAACTGTGTTTTAAATGAAGTTGTGTTAAACTCTGCAGTGTTGTGGCCCTTCAGGACTGGGGTTGATGTTTGTTTCTAATTCACATTGAAATAAGGCCAACTGATGTTTTTCAAATTTTCAGAAATTCCAGTTTCAGTCAGTCTGCTTGCTAAAGCTTTAGATTTTTGTACTTGGCTGACAGGACTGGAACCTTTTCTTCTCATGCTGATTGTAAAGGGTTGGGTCTTCCTGTCAGCTCAAAACACTCTGAATTCTCTCATCAACAAGCTGTTTCTGCCCTCAGAACTGCTGCTCACTAGATATTTTTTTGCACCATTCCTTGTCTAAACTCTAAAGATGTCTGTGAAAACTGAAATGCTTACAAAAAAAGAGAGGTAGCTATTCGTGTCTGTGTGTTTAATATTGTAACAAATTATTAATGTTAGTCACAGCTGTCGTGTGAAAGAAGAGTGACTGGAAGAAATATCAGGTAACAGGTCTGTTGACTTGGCCATGTTTCTGCTCCAACCAAGCTGACACAAGAGCTGTGAGACTGAATTTCATTCTAACTGATCTCTAATCATTTGCTATCATTGTGGCAACTAAAGCGTCAGAATAATGTGGTGGGGGGGGGGGGTCATGTAATAGCATAACTGTAATATGGAATATCCAAAATGTTTAGAATATTTTGAAAACTGTTGGTCACTGGAGTGTGTTCTAGTGCAATAAACTTCAGGAACATGAAGCTCCAATGGCTCCAATAACTGAATATTATGGTATAGCGCTTAATATTTGAAAAGTTGGGTTACTCTCGTAAAATCTAAGAGTTGATTATCTTAAGAAGGTCCATGAGAAAGTGTTTAACTTCCTGGATGCAAAGAAGTTTGGAAACCTGTTCTTGCTTTGACCACCATGATTGAAGAGCTATACTGTAATATCATATTGGTGAAAAATCCATCAGTTGTCACTGTTGCTGAATTCTGGAAAACATTTACCTCAGGGGATGAAATAGAGATTAATGCTGATAATCAAAGGGATAACTCATTTTCCATTGTAAATGTATAATTCTATAAAAATGTGCAGTGATGTTTTTCCATAAGCAGTTTATATGAAAAAGTTACATCTCTGATATCGTGCGAGAAGGTATGGCATGCATTTGGAGTTCTAGTTCATCCTGAAAGTGTTCAGCTGGGAAGTCAGGGCTCTGTGCAGGCCACTCATATTCTTATGCACCAATCTTGGCAAACCATGTTTTCATGGATCTCACTTTGTGCATTGTCATGCTGGAACAGGTTTGGGCCTCTTAGTGTTAGGGAAGGGAATTTTAATTCTACAACACACAACGACATTCTATACATTTGTGTACTTACATATGTGTGGCAACAGTTTGGGGGTGTGGTGAACAAACATACATATACTGTTAACCATATAGTGTAGCAGCTGCCAAACCACACACTGAGCTGGTAGACCATCCCGTCTTTGAAGGCTGGTATATGGTGGTGTATGGAAACATTTTCTGAAGTACTGCTACGTATGAAATGTTGTAGATGTATTATTATTATTATTATTTATTTATTTATTTATTTTTTTTTATTAAAAAGCACCACATTAGGGCAGTTAGAAAATCTCACATGTTTGCTCAATTTAGATGAGTAATGATGATGCTTAAGGCATTGATTTTGGTAGCTGGTGAGACAAAGCTGGATTTTTCAGCTGGGTTTTAATACACACTTATTTATTCATTTATTTTTAAGTCTAATGGTTAAATAGGTGGAGTTGAATAAGAATTTAAAAAAATTTTTACACATTGAGCCCATGCCCATTTCCAATCATGTACACAACCTGCTGAAAAAACCCACCAAAACAATAGAAGCTATCACAAGAATTTTGTTTTCCACTACAAATACCATTACAAACCATCATCTAACCATTAAAACCATTACCATTATTGGTCCTTAATAGTATCCACTGGACATACCACCAATAGAAGGCAACAAATTACCAGTAGAGACCCACAGGCACCATTACAGTTACCATTAAAACCAATACAATTCCCAGTATCAACATTACAAATTCTATGAGGGTTTCTATTGTTTGTTTGTATGTTGGTTTTGTTTTTCCAGCAGGACAATGTTCTGCCCCCAGAACCAGTGGACTGTCATGACATCACTTTCAAGCACACACTGCTATTCAGTTGCTTGAATATCACGTCACAACTCTATAAACATGCAACTTGTCCTTCTAATGATTCATGAGGATGTGAAGAGGAGTTGGGGGCCAATCCAAACACACATTCCGGTTTCCCAGCTGTGTTTATTTTTATTATAACTATGTCATACACTTGTTCTGAGACAATAGCTCAAACTATTATTTAAAAAGAAAGATAATTTCTACATGATTTTCCACATCATTTGTACTAGTAAGAAATGAAAATATTGACTATTGCACCTTTACTGCATGTAGTGCTGTAGTAAAGTGAGAGGTTTCGCCCTCTGTGCTGTGGACTGGCGGTCACACCTTCCGGATAGACTGCTGCGCCAGCAGAAACAACGCCTTCTTGTTTCAGTCTTTATTTTAACCCTTTACAAACCTGTTATTTAGTCAGTTTTAGTGTCGGGAACATATTCGTAGCCAGTGTTGTCGGTGCTGTGTTGGCCCGTGCTCGGACGGAGCGTGTTTGAGAAGAAGAAGAGAAGGAGGAGAAGGAGGAGGAGAAGGAGAAGTCCTCGCCGTCATCTCATTTCCTCCTCCTTTCCCACTTCATGTGAAAACATGGTGCATTGGCAGGTGCGGATTTAATTTCACGTTATTCGCTGGTTTTCTGCTCTACGGCCACACCATGAAGCACGCACGGACAGTGTTTGCGGATTGTCTGTGAACTGATTTAACATCTGGTTTGCTGTTAATTTCGTTTTGGTCAATCTGGGAATTTCTTCGGTTTCAGTAGTGCTGTTCCTTCAGCGCGTTAGCTTAGCCTTATCGCTGCATCCCTTTTCTACCACCGGCCCCAGAAACAGGCCACAGCGATGCGGACTTTACTACAGCCTTGATTATTTTCGGGGGTAACAACAACAACAACAACAACAACAACAATTATAAATAAAATAAAATAACCATTTTCGCTTCAGTGAAGGAAAGGAGGATATTTATATGGACCTGACGGATAGCTAGTAGCCGCTTCTCAGAGCAAAAGGGGGAAAACATGCTTAATTCGAGGCGGCTGTTGCGGCTTTCCAACCGCTCCTTCTTGGCCTTCTTTTTCTTCTTCTCCATGTCCACGACCTGCCTCTACTTCATTTATGTGGCCCCTGGAATAGGTGAGTGTTTTCTAATCTGCCGTATTCTTCTGAAACTAACTACTTATTATAGGGTGTCATTTCGGCTAAGCTATATACCAATTAGCAGGCTAGCGTTAGTTACAGGATGGCTAGCTAGCTAGCAAGCTAATCGAATTTTATTCAATTACGGTAACTAGCCAGGTATTGTGTTCTATATCGTCCATATTATTATTATTATTATTATTATTATTATAGACCATGCACATAATTTAACATGTTTTGTACTGATTATATATATTATTTCCTGTTTTTATTATATATAGCTGAAACAACCACGTTCAATAAATAATCTGCTCCGTGAATGTTTTGCCTGATTAATCAGCAATGGAAGCTACTAACATGCTAGCTCCTAACCCAGTGTTAACCCGTTACTAACGATAATTAGCTATTTGGCTAGTTATGCTAAGCTGTTTAGCTAGTTAGGTGGATGCTTAGCAACCGGTCGACGCTGGAACTGAAACACACTGATTTGAAACAAGTGTAGTATCAGTTCAGTGTTCCTGCCTTGTTCAAAAGTCTGTTACACTTCCCTTGGTCCAGATACACACACACAGACAGACAGTATTGTGAGGAGAGAGATGAAGAGTAAACTTAGATGGGAACCATAAAAGCAGACAGTTCAGTTCAGTGTTTTCAGTCTCAGAATATTTATTAATGTGTTTATTTTTCAACCACGAGTTGAGTTGAAGTGTATTGTAGCAGAGATATTAAGTACACGTCTTCAAAAGACTTCTCACAGGTTTGATTTCATTCATCTTCAGTAACCGCTTCGTCCTGGTCAGTGTTGTGGTGGATTCCGGAGATACCCCCTGGATGAGATAGTAGGCCGTGGCAGGGCAACATTTGCACCTAGGGGCGATTTAGCATAACCACATGCTTTTCTTTAAAAGGTGGGAGGAAACCAGTGGGCCCAGTCGAATTAAAAGCTTAGGTTCTCGTGTGCCTTCTCTGAAAGTTTTGAAAACACACGAAAATGTAGATGCAACTCATTCCAAGCACTACAGCCCTATTCAGATTGGGTTAGATTGGGTTTTCAGAGGGATGTCTGTAATTTTCACCCCCACACACACCCACATCTCCTCAGTGATTAAAAAAAACCTCTCATGTGGACAGCAGCAGAAAAAATGACTGCAGGAAGAGCGAGTTTTCTAGCAGGTTGTGTTTTTTCTATGAACCCGGATGTTTTGCGTCACGTTGTCATATGATCACACTCCATTTGCAGCACGGCATCAAAGAGGTCGAAAAGGGCAGCGGAGTAGAGAAGAGATGCTGGATCTAATTTCAGTTTGGGGTGAACCAAGGTTCCAGCAACAAATGCAAAAATTAGATAAAACAATAATCGCACATCTGTACAGAACATCACAGACTTGATTTTGGTGAAAAATAGTAGGATAGTTTTGGCCTGTAATTTTTTTTTTTTTTCAGAGGAGAATGGAGAAAAACACAGACATGGCCGATCTGGATGGAAATAAAATCACAAAGGAGCACCTGTAACCCCAGCACCACATTTCACGTTTAATCCATCCAGACAGGGCTCACGGTGCATTCAAGTCACGTTGAAAAGAATGTATTTGCGAGATGAACGCGCATAAACACCACCACAAAGCCGTAATTAGGACTGGGGGAAACTTAGGATTACTTTTTGAGCTCAGAGTTTCACAGTTGGAGGCATGTCAGTAAGAAAAACATGCCGGAATCGACGAAGGCTGATTCGTTGACGTTAAATTTGTTGAAATCGAATGTTTACTTGTCTCGGAGGAAGCAGAGGATGTGCGAGAAAGAAAGAGAGATAATAAAAGTAAAACGTAAGCCACATGACTTACAGGTATTTAGCAGTCACACGTCTTTCTCAGCCTTTTTAATTTACGATAAAGCAAGCTAATTGCCTGCACAAAATACGATAGCATTGTACAATTGTACAATTATAATATGGAACGATAAGGTTTAAAGTGTCTTCATAAATTGATTAAAAACATTTTTAAAGAAAAATACAGAAGGGTTTTAAGCCCACTTGTAGAAAATGAAGAACAAAGAATGTGCATCAGGTGTGCTTTGTATTTTTTATATTAATTAAGAGAAAGCACGCCTCTATCTTGCTCTGACCAACATGACTTGAATGCACCTGATACCGTGATTATGACTTCCCAACTGTTAATACAAACTTCCCCGGAGGACTTGAATGCACAGTTTTATAACTGCTTTTGGATGATAATAGTTGGAGTTCATGAGTCCCAAGGACATGGACACACATTGGTGTCTATCAACTGATCAAACCGCTCACCATATTACTGTCATTCAATACAAAGAAGCAGTTCAGCACATGCAAATGATCCAAAGGCCTTTCAGCACTTATGCTTATGTTAATGACAGCTCTTTCTCTTCCAGTTGTTCCAGTGTTTCCTGGAACACATGGCAAACAGCCACATTATTGGTCCTTGATGAACTAAGCCATTGTGTAGTACTTCAAGTCTCTGAGGTCACTCAGCCTCTACTGACGACTGCACCTGAGTCACAAACTCATGTTTTTAATGATTCGGTTTGATTGGCCTCCTCTCAGAAAGTCAAAATGACACTTGGAATCACTGCCCAGGTTGTTAACACTTTTAAAAGTGTTGAAATTTTGACACTAATCGGGTTAAAATTAACACTCCGTGACAGAATTGTGTGTTTTGTCTGTTAGAGAAAAATCCAGATAATGTAATGACCAGAGCAACTTGTACCTGAAATAATGCACAGTACTGAATGATGGGGACTTGCACTTACATGGTAAAGATTAGGGCTGGGTTTGGCGGTTCGATTCTTATTTATATGGTTTCGATTAGATTTTGATTCAATTCAATATCAATTATTTCTGAATATTTCATTTAAAATGTTAGTTTTGCAGACATGTAATTCATATTTTAATATAAATGCTGGTAACTGAAACCCTCCTACTTAGCTATATAACTGAAATGCATATTTACGTTAACAATAGGGCTCACACAATTATCTTTAATTACGTTTACTTTGAGTAACAAACATTGTAACAAGAAATCATAAATATGTGCATACAGTGCAAACAAGGTAACCACAAACTGCACATTACTGTAAAAAAAAAAAATAAATAAAAAAAATTGTCAATGTGCAAAAGTGAAATTCATTAACAACTTGAAACATGTTTAAGAAATAAAACCGTTTTCAAAATTCAAAACACTAAAGATGGCGACATGTTCAGGACGAGAGGCGAATTACAGATAATATACACATCCTCTCAAGTAAAGCACACGCATTAAGAATCGATTTGGGGATTTCCCAAATAGATATCGTTTCATTAAATTGAAGATCGATTATAATCAGAGCATCTCTATAATTTTTTTTTTTACCCAGCCCTAGTAAAGATAGCTGAGCTGGCAGAACAGAATGTAATGTGTATGACAAAACATGTACCGGTTTCTACAACTCACTAATAAACACGAACAAAGTGACCCAACCAAAATGCTCCCAGAAAATGATGACGATGTTAATGCGAACACGAAAACAAAGACAACCGATAACAATAACTAAAGTGGCTGAGAAAGAGTTTTCAGAATACATCAATATTAGCTACCTCAACATTTCAAAATGATTTGTATTGACATAGGATGTTGTATGCACAGAAAGTAATAGAATAATTCATCTAAAAAGGACCACAGAAAAAGCTCAAATGTTTCTAGACGTCTGATCACAGCATCCATGTGTTTGTTGAACATCCTAATCCAGTTTTAGCACTTTTTGCTTTTACAAGAACCTCCACTCTTTTGGGAAGACTTTCTACTAGATTTGGGAGCGTGGCTGTGGGGATTTGTGGTCATTCAGACACGAGCATTAGTGAGGTTGGGTATGGGTGTAGGGTGAGGAGGTCTGGGATCCAGTTGGTGTTCCAGTTCATCCCAAATGTGTTCAGTGGGGTTGAGGTCAGGGCTCTGTGCAAGAGACTCACGTTCTTCCAGTCCAAACTTGCCAAACCATGTCTTCAGTGAGCTCACTTCGTGGAACAGGATTGGGCCTCTTGGTTCCAGTTAGAGGTCAACCGATAATGGATTTTACCGATAACTAAGTTAATATTAAATATTAATATATATTAACTATTAATAAATATTAAAGTAAATAAAATATACATCCAAACTGAACCAAAAAGTAACACTCCAATTAACAAATAAATATAGAGACATCTAAAATTAAAATAAAAAAACACTCAATAACACAACAAACTTAGTCAGTGATAGTTTTTATTTTGCCTCTAGAGGCCGGTCTCGGAGTGTTTAATGACAGCGTACCCTTCTCAGCCCCTCCCACAACGGACGCAACCGGGAAAAACCATCGGTTCTGGATTTTTGCACATCAGCCTTATTTCCAGCAATCGGTTTTTGGTGCTGACTGATCGGTTTTGTCGACCTCTAGGTCCAGTGAAGGGAAATTGTAATGCTGCAATATACAGAGACATCCTATACAATTGTGTGCATGTGACTTTGTGGCAACAGTTTAAGGAAGACCCACATATGGGTGTGCGGTATGTGGTATATGTCAGGAAGTATATGGTCAGGTGTCCATATACTGTTGACCATATAAGTATATAAGTTCATTACCATTGATTCAGTTCATCTATGCTAGGCAACAACTAATGTTTGTTGTCAGTGTTTACAGTAGCAGTGTTATGCTCTGGCATTACTATATCGTGTGACTTGGTATCGGTGTCACTGTTTTGGGGTTGAACTTGAACTACAGTTGCAGTCAAAATTATTCAACCCCCTGAGCAGAATCCCTCACAACAGCACAAATATGCAAAACAGGTGTTGTCTCAAGCACACCTGATTCAATTAATCAAGGGCTTCAATAGTTGCACCAGGTGTGCTTGAGGGGTAGAAAATGTATGAAATACCTAGCCGGGGGCAGAAAAGGGAAGCTATCAACGGCTGCACCCAGATTTCTGAGAATGTTGGCATTTCCTTTTTGTATTTGCAAGATGCTCGCCTAGAGCTGCTAAGTTCATTACGTGACTGCTGTTTTGCAGATCATAATAGTTAATGTTATATTATTTGGATAATTGGATAAAGAATCTGTAAAATTTGATTGTTACAGAACTGAATGAAGAATAATATATTTAATATTGTTTTTGTTTTGGTGTGTTCATTTCAATAAAAATGTGATCGTTTTATTATTAGTTTTTCAATTCAGATTCATTAAATTCATGCAATGAATTCAAAAGTCTAATATTAATACAATTATACAAAAAAAATTAATTTTATTTTTAAAATTTCATTTTCTGTTTCAGTTTTCAGCCAAGTGCATCCTGAGTTTTCGGTTTTGGCCCAAAGTTTTCCTTTCGGTGCATCACTATTGATAATGGTACACCTAATTTGGAATAATTATAACGCAAAATGTTATACATGCACGTCATAGTGTTGACCCAAGATCATACAAAAAAGAGGAATTTCTGACCTTAAATGAAAGTAATGTTGCTTTAAAAATAAATAAATAAATAAAATCGGCTCATCAGCACGCAGGACTTATTGTAGCTTAGATTCAACTTTATTGTCATTGTGCAGAGTACAAGTACAAAGCTAATGAAATGCAGTTCGGATGTAGCCAGAAGTGCAAACAGCAATATATCACCGAGTGTTTAGTGAAAAAGACAAATGATGTAAGATGGCAGTAAATCAAATCCGAGTGGAGCAGTACAAATGACATGACTGAGGATGTATTGCCACTTTAAAAAATGCATCTTTTGTACTGATCTTGTTTGACACACATGTGCTCGTCTTCCCAACACGAGTGAAGAAACATCAGACCTTCTAAGAGTAGGTTTTGAAGCTGGGAACTGGTGTGAGATTTAGGTTTGTTTCTTTACCCCCCATTTTTCTATACAGTGCTACAGGAATGAGTCCTGGAAACCCAGAAATGGGTTAGCATTTTAGCACTTCTGGTTCCATTGTCCTGAAGTCCATCCATCCATCTCGAATACCGCTTTCAGGGTCACAGGGAACCTGGAGCCTATCCCAGGGAGCATCGGGCACGAGGGGGGGGTACACCCTGGACAGGGTGCCAGTCCATCCATACACTACGGACACTGTGGACATGTCAATCAGCCTACCATGCATGTCTTTGGACTGGGGGAGGAAACCCCCGTGGCACGGGGAGAACATGCAAACTCCGCACACACAGGGCCACGGTGGGAATCGAACCCCCGACCCTGGAGGTGTGAGGCTAACGTGCTAACCACTAAGCCACCGTGCCCCGAAGTCTGTTTATTTTTGCTTAAATGCCTGAAATAAGGTTTGTGTTTAACACAAACTCAAAATATTTTTTGTTTTTTTCTGCAACATAAAATACACCAGTAATACCCTACTCATGATTTTTTTAAAGCTGCGTACACTCATTGGTCACTTTAATAGGAACACCTGTACACCTGCTTTTCCTTTCACTGTCCACTTTCATTGAGCCTGTGTCCACTGTAGCCTTAGATTCCTGTTCTTGGCAGACAGGAGTGGAACCCCATGTAAGCTGTTGTAGCCCATCTGCCTCAAGATTTGCTGTGTTGTACATTCTGAGATGCTTTTCTGCTCACCATGGTTGTAAAGAGGGCTTCTTTGAGTTACTGTAGCCTTTCTGTCAGCTTGAACCAGTCTGGCCGTTCTCCTCTGACCACAATCATTGACTTCTGCTGTCAGAACTGCTTCTTGCTACGTGTTTTCTGGTTTTTTTCGTTTCATTCTGTGTTACTCAAGAGACTGTTGTCTGTGAAAATGCTTGGAGCTCAGCAATTTCTGAAATACTCATACCAGCATGGCTGGCACCATTAACCATGCCACAAGCAAAGTCACTGAGATCAAATTTATTTTCCCCGCTTGCATGTTTGATGTGAGCATTAACTGAAAATCTTGACCTGTACTGAATCCAGGGAGTCCTGACCAAAATGGCGGCACAAATATTTTCACATAAAACAAAACATTTTAACAAATGCATAAAACAATGATGCATAAATAAAATGATATCCAACACACATATGACCGTAGCTCAAAGATTAATTAAAACAAGTACATGTTTCCTTCAGGTTGGTCTGTAAAAGATATATATATTTTTTTTTAAAGACTGGAGTGTTTCCAGCATTATAATACTCTGCAGCTCATTCCATAACCAGGGAGCATAAAAAAAAGAAGGCAGCTTTACCACGCTCTGAATGTAAGCTAGGAACATTTTAAAGAATTCTAGTAGCAGAGCTATGGCTGCTGTTTGTATCCGTAGGATTGCATGTGTTAGACTGCTTCCACATGATTAGCTGATTGGATAATTGCATGAATGAGCAAGGGAACATGTGTTCCTAATAAAGTGAGTTTATATGTACATGTGCATATTGCAGCACCAGGCACAAACGCATGTGTTCAGAATGGGTTTGTGAGCTGCATGGGAATACTGTTGAAGTGCTTAGTGCCAGGTACATTTGTTGGTTCGCTTTGCACAGTGTCTTAATTTTTAGAATCAGTGTTAAAGACACTGTGAATAATATGAATATAAAATATGAATAGCGTAGACTCCACGTGTGCTGCGTCTGTTTCAGTGAGTATTTTAAACAAGTAAAATGAGTGTCCTGTAATTTCTTTCATTTTAGTATAAACCTTAAGTATCGATGGATATAAGGGTGGCTACAGCAAATGGAGAAAATCACTAAGTCACTACTGTAACATGGTGAAATGGTGTGTTTCAGAATAGGCATTATGTAATACTTCTGTAAGTCTACTTTTAGGAGCAGATGACATGACTCTGTGGAAAATTGGTTAAATTAGCCAATTCATTAAAAAGACAGTGTTGCTTTCTAGCAGAAAGAAATATTAATGATATAACATTTTTATTTATTTATTTATTTTTTACCAGCTACATGAAACTGCTGTTGTTGGTGTTAGCCACCAAAATACGGTGGCAGGAAACAGCAAGTCATATTTGCCTACGCATAAAATATCACACCCAACCTGCCTGTCTGATTGCCGTCACTGTCCTTACAGCTGTCAGTGCATAACAGATGATGATGTCTAAGTATAGCAGTGCTTTATGGTGTGTGTGTGTGTGTGTGTGTGTGTGTGTGTGTGTGTGTGGCTTTAGCTTGCAGTCCACAGCTTTTAGGTTTCAAGGCATGCAAAGTAAAATAAAAATTAGAGCACGCTGCCTTACCGTAGAAGAATGTTTTTAATCAAGTAACTTTGTCTTGAGTCAAAATATTACCTCAATGTTTCCTGTGGGCTAAGATGAAATATGCAGTACTGTGCAAATATTTTAGGTAGGTGTGAAAAAATGCTGTGAAGTAAGAATGCTTTCAATAAATAGACATGATAATAGTTTATATTTATCAGTGAACAAAATGCAAGGTGGGTGAACAGAAGAAAAATCTACATCAAAGTAGAGCTGCAACAACTAATCGATAAAATCGGTGGCAACGAATCTCTATCAATTAGTTGGTCTGCGCGCAGCACGGGGCGTGTGTACTCATTAGTTTATATTTGTAACACTCAGTTTGTGGATTAAATTTTAAATAAACGCAAAAAAATGGCACTGAAAGATTGCCCCGCCCCCATCCGATTAATCGAAGAAAAAAACAAAACAAAACAAAAAAAAAAGTGTAGTGTACTAGTGTACTTATCTGCAACTCAAGGGACCAAAAAACTTTGATGTCTAACTATCTTGTTCAGCCATGGCACTCTCTAGTCTAGATTGCATCAGTTAAGGTTAATCTTGAGTGCTATCTCACCTCTGAATGTAAGTCTGAAAAAACAGGTTTTTAAAGGTGTTTTTTGTTTTTGTTTTTTTGGAGACTGCTCTAAGCAGGTCACAGATAGGGTGTATCCCAAATACTAGTGTCTTGTTCTTACTAGAGTTCATTCTAACATGTTATGAGAGTATGTTACCAACTTGGAAGTCTGCTGTAGAATTAAAAAGAAGAGTTGCAAGAGTTATAATTTCTACTTGTTATTTAGGTAATAACTTGCTCATAGGCTGATTATTAGTGGTTCATATGTGCTAGTGCTCTGCATAGATCAGCACATTCAGCTAAGCACAGTCCAGAACACAGAACCCAGTGACGTTAAAGCTAGCTTTGTTTTCCCATTACACAATCACTTGGTCACTAAGCTAAGAATCAGAAATGGTCTTCCTCTATGCCTTTTGTGTCAGACTGATAAAGTGTACCCTTGCGCTCTGTAAACTAATGAGAGAAACATGTATTACTGTGACCTCTGGAGAGTGCCCTTTGGATTTTTGATAGCTTGATCAGGTTATTGCTGGTTTCCAGAAACAACCCCTTCCTAAGGGACCCATTTTCACACTCTGTGTGGAGGAAGTTAGTTCTACACCGGTGTACTTTCTTGCCAGCATAAAGTTGTTTAACTACAGTACTTTGTCTAACCTCATCAGTCTTAAGGAAAATTTGATCATGTTACTTTTGTCTTTCTTTCCCTCCCCTCCCCTCAACCCCTCAGCCAACACGTATTTGTTCATGGTGCAGGCTCAGGGTATAATGTTACGAGATAACGTGCGGACAATTGGCCAAATAATCAGATCATACACCAATAAGAACAGCACTCTGAATGGCACAGGTGAGAGAAAATGCACACACCCAGATCATCCACACTCGTACATGAACCATTCTGGTATTAAGCTCAATTCTGTTCTTAATTCAATTCTGGCATTAAGTTTATTAATTTATTCACTGATTTTACAAGGTGGGTTGTAAATTCTTGCTGATAAGTTATCTCCTTGTGTGTATGACTGTGTTCGCAGATTATCCAGATGGGAACAACTCCAGTGAATATTTTGCTCAGCCAACTACATACCTCCCTGAGAATTTCACCTATGCCCAGAACCTGCCCTGCCCTGAGCGCTTACCTTCTATGAGTGAGGTTTTCTTTTTTCTTTTCTTTTTTTTTTCTTTTCTTTTTTATTTTTTTAAAAACAATCATCAAGCCTAATGTGTGAGAAAGATTTGGCTGCTTGTTTGTAGAGGCTTTTCAGTTCCTCATTCATTTGCATTAAAGAGTAAGTAAAGCTATGCAGTTCTTGAGCATGTTTGTAGTGGCAATGCATTACATTCCATGGGAAAATTCTCCTTATAGGAATTATATATTCAATCTGAAATTCTTGTGTTTGTGATGATTTAATTCCCACAACCTAATTCCTTTAGGTTCTTCAGTTATACTTTGTAGAATGACAGTATTCAGTAAGGCTCATAATTCATCCTTTTTATTTTTATTTTAATGCAACTGCTCGGAAACTGTTGATGGTTGTTTGTTATTAGCCGTTGTGATAGAGATGAAACTGATGTGTTGCTGATGTGTTGTGCCTCTGCAGAGGGTCCTACAGAAGTAAATATGACAGAGCTTCCTATAGAGGAGGTTGAACTGCAGCATAGACAGCTGGGCATTCAGTTTGGGGGACACTGGAGGCCCAAGGACTGCAAACCACGCTGGAAGGTATCATTACTTTGTTTATATGAGAGCACGATTTTGAAGTGGGAAAAAAAAAAGTTTACGATTCTGTCCAGTTCATTTCAGCAATTGCTAATAATACACGTCGCGTCTGTGACACTCAAGCATGATAACAGTGAAAATATAACAAATAAGACAAAACAAAATGAATCAAATTTACTATTCTACTTATCTGCATTTAGTACTGTTATGCTAATCAGAAATTCACATAACTTGTTCAGTGGAAAAAAAACAAAACAAAAAAAAAACAGAAGTAATTGGCTCAAATGCAAATTTTAGGGCAGGGGTGTCCAAATTTTTATTTTTTAAAAGGGGCCAGGTCATAAAGGAATGAAAGAAAATCAGATTCATTTTGGTAGATTATTAATTATGAAGTCAAGATGGACGTAACAAAAATAAATTCCAAGTAACAGCTAGTTTCATTATATTTCTGACAGGCCAGCTGGTGCAACATCAATCCTACACAATGTCAAGGTTTTGATGAGAGCTGAGCAATGTCAGACATTGCTTCATAATAAGCCATCACGTCAAAGAAATATTTGTTTTTGTAATTAAGAGCAACTTGTTTCTCTGAAAATATCTCTCGTCTGATGTTTTGCTCTTTTATAACAGTTTACTGTGCGTTCAAAGTAGATTTACATTTCACACAGCCATGCGTGTGGAGTCTCATCAAACGTACGTACTCATAATTGTGTGCTTAACTCGTGCACATGCACTTTCCTATGCGTAGTATTTGATTTATCATGTTGTTATTGTGTGAGGATGTGTGTATACTTAAAACTTCTTGTGACCTTCCACATGCAGAAATCCCTCCTGGTAGAAAAGTGTAATTGTGGGTAAATTGATTAGCTCCAATCCCGGTTGGAGTCCATTATATCGGTGTAATAATTGCTGACTATGGTGCTAACAACAAGGTGCAGCCAGGTGATGGGTGAAATGTGAAGAAAAATCATATAAAAGACTTTGGGCTTGGAACGACAGTCAGTGGCTGCCCCTATATTGCTTGAAGGTATATGGCACATGCAGCTTTGTGCAGGGAACGTGTTTAAAAGGATTTCAGGAACCTCTTATCTGAGAGTGATGAGTGGCTCATGTTTTTTTGTATAGTGAACCTTTAGTTGATCTCTCCCAGTAACTCGCCCCACTTTTGGAGCATTCAGCAAAATGCAAGCAGAGGAGTCCCTGTGCACAGTCAAGTCCTTTCTACTGGCACATTTCAACGATATAACGAATAATCACTTGTGTGTAAAACATCATCACTATCACTCACGCTGCAATACAGTGGTGCTTGAAAAATTTTGTAGAATTTTCTACATTTCTTCATAAATATGACCTAAAACATCAGATTTTCGTACAAGTCCTAAAAGTAGATAAAGAGAACACAAAGAAATGAGACAAAAATATTATTCTTGGAAAATCATCCAATATTACACATCTGAGGGGCAAGAGTATATGAACCTTTTGCTTTCAGTATCTGGTATGAGCCACTTGTGCAGCAACAACTGCATCTAAATGTTTGCGGTAAGTGTTGATCAGTCCTGCACATCGGCTTGGAGGATTTTTAGCCCATTCCTCAGTACAGAACAGCTTCAACTCTGGGATGTTGGTGGGTTTCCTTGAATTTGCTGATATAATTCAGGATTCATTCTTCCATCAATGATGGCAAGTCGTCCTGGCCCAGATACAGCAAAACAGGCCCAAACCATGATATTACCACTAGCATGTTTCACAGATTTGATAAAGTTCTTATGCTGGAATGCTGCGTTTTCCTTTCTCCAAACATAACGCTTCACATTTAAACCAAAAGTTCTATTTTGGTCTCATCAAAATATTTTTTTTCAATAGCTTTCTGGCTTGTCCAGGTGATTGCTGAGTGTCTGCAGTTTGCAGCAATGTTCTTTTTGGAGAGCAGTGGCTTTCTTCTTGCAACCCTGCCATGCACACCATTGTTGTTCAGAGTTCTCCTGATGGTGGACTCATGAGCATTAACATTAGCTGATGTGAGAGAGGCCTTTAGTTGCTTAGATGTTACCCTGGGTTCCTTTATAGCTTCACAAACTATTTCACATCTTGCTCTTGGACTGATCTTTGTTGGCTGATCACTCCTGGGGAGGGTAACAATGATCTTGAATTTTCTCCTTTTGTACACAATCTATCTGACTGTGGATTGGTGGATACCAAATATTTTAGAGATGGTTTTATAACCTTTTCCAGCCTGATTGTCACGTAATAAACATAAAGGACACTAGCATGGATGCACATGCAGATAAGAGCTTATACTTAAAGAGAGGCAGGCAGACACATCCAAAACATCAGACAGTAGCGTGGTCAAAAAACAGGCAATGGGTCAGGCGATTGGCAAATGGGTATAAATGAGGTAAAACCAGAATCGAGAACGAGATCAGAACACTAACACATGAACCGAAAACAAACGCTTGGTATATGGAAAACTCGCATAATACTTCGTAAAGTCATAGTGTTAGAACAGTCTCTTATATACTGTGGTTGTGCGGGTGTGTGAGATTGGATGCAGGTGTGAGATTAGAATGAGTGTCTGTGTTCTGGTAATTGCAGTCTGTGGCGGCCATGTTTGTAGGCCGCCGTGCAGTATGGGAAATGTAGTCACTGGTTTGCTGTGATATGAGACTGAATAGCATCAACAACTCTCTTTCTGAGGTCCTCAGAAATCTCCTTTATTCATGCCCTGATATACTTCCACAAACATGTTGTAAAGCTCAGACTTTGATAGATCCCTGTTCTTTAAATAAAACAGGGTGCTCACTTAGCCATGTGAAAAAAATACGTACACCCCATGATTTTTAAAATAAAAACATATTTGGGCAATCAAACATTTGATCCTCTTTGAAACAGTGCCTATTAATAAAGGTGATGCACTCTGACACCGATGATGCACAAAATTGACATTTTGTAGTAATTATCACAATTTAAATGAACAAAAAACAGATCAGTCACATGGAAAAAGTAAGTACACCCCTACATTTATCACACATTCAAATTCAGAAAATTAGACTCATGTGTTGAAGATTGGGTGCCAGGTATTAGAACCTGCTTATAAAGTGCAGGTGGAAACTGTCTTATTTATACCCCTCTCATATCTAGAGTCTGGTGTTCCCTTTGCTATTGAGGTGTGTGGTGTCATCGTGCCAAGATCTAAAGAGTTCTGTAAGGCCTTCAGAAAAAAGGTTGATGTCTATGAGTGTGGGAAGGGATTTCAAAAGATCTTCAAATTATTTGAAATACATCATTCCACTGTAAGAAAATCTAGTCATTGTTCAGATTTCAAATGAAATTATGTCTAATACTGGCTGGCCTAGCAAATTCAGCCCAAGAACAGACCATCTGATGCAAAAAAGAAGTCTCCAAGAACCCCACAATTTCATTTCATCTGCTAGTAAGTCTTACAGCTGTTGGTTTCGAAGTGCATGCTTCTACAATCAGAAAGGGAAAAAGTCTTTGCTGTCTAGATAGAACATTAAAGCAAGCCTACAGTTTGCCAATGAACATATAGACAAAGACCAGGCCTTTTGGAATAATGTGCTCTGGACAGACAAATCAAAGATAGAGTTGTTTGACCACAGTAACAGGAGATGTTTGGCACTGACCGAAGAAAGCTTTTCAGGAGCAGCACCTCATACCAACTGTGAAGCACAGTGGAACATGCAAGAAAACCCTCAAACATCTTAGAATTAGAAGAATATTACATGGAAGCGACTGATGGACAATTATGCAAAACGCCTACAAGAAGTTATTTCTGCTAAAGGGGGCAGTACTAGTTTCTGATCTGATGATGGTTTGTCATATTTATGCAGATATGTAGAAAATTGTAGAAAAGCACCATTGTACACATTTCCAAATATGGCTGAAAACAGTAATGAGGGATTTTCATGCCATTGTATGTTAAGTTAATAAGTGGCATTCAGTTATGAAGCTTATTGAATGCTGTCGACAAGGAGCCATGTGGAACACATGATAGTTTCATTGTGCAGAACAGCAATGCGGGACTTCAGCAAACTGATCTTGGCCATGGCTGGCTTATATTATTTCTTAGATGAACTACTGGTAAAAGTGCCAGATAAAACATTTTTGTTTTGCTTCATTTCCGGCAACAGGATCTCGTGATGGTGAAGGTTGACATGCTCCATGTTCTCTGCAATAAGTAGGCTACTGGACTTTTTAAAGGAAAGCTGTTTACCATACATGCTGATTTGGGGGCATCACTTTAGGCAAAAATGCACATGGCCTTGCACGAGCAGAGCGTTTTAGAATGTGTGGAATATATCAACATTCACTGCAAGCAGCACATGTGATAAATATGTATTTTCTAGTACATAATGGCTGTTCTTATGCACATAGTTATATCATGGTAACGAAAGGAAAAAAAAACATATACAGCATGGAGGAACTTGATACCTTACTGGTGTTCCCCCTTCCTTATATTTATTCTCAACTCTGCATTAGTTATACGGGTTACATGACCAGATGATGGAAAATTATCTTGATAATAATTGTACTGCATTAACTGTCTATCTCTTTCTGTCTCTACCTCAGGTGGCTATTCTGATCCCCTTTAGGAATCGTCACGAACATCTTCCCATTCTGTTTCAGCACCTCGCTCCAATGCTGCAACGGCAACGCTTACAGTTTGCATTTTATGTAATTGAGCAGGTATGTAGACACAGAATTTCTACCTTGGTCTTTAAACCTAGACATATATACACATGTACATATATACAGTCATGTGAAAAAATAAGTACACCCCATGGAATTGTTGTCTTTTTTGACGTATTTGGACAAGCAAACATTTGATCATCTTTGAAACAGTGTCTATTAATAAAGTTAATATACTTGAACAAATCCACAAGGAAATTAGCTTTTTCAGTCATTTATTCAACAGAAATATCAATAGTATACCCTTGGCCTCAGAAGTTAGTTATTGCTCCCTTTAACACTAATAACTTCTTGTAGACATTTTGCATAATTATCCACCAGTCTCTGACTTTGGCTTGCTGGAATTTTTGACCGCTCTTCCATGCAATATTCTTGTGGCAAGATGTTTGAGGGTTTTCTTGCATGCTCTGCCCTTTTCAAATCCCCCCCACATCATTTCAGTGGGATTCCAATCCTGGTTTTTTGATTAGGCCATTCCTCAACCCTCCATTTCTTCTTTTTGAGCCATTCCTTGGTGGATTTGCTAGTGTGCTTTGGATCATTATCCTGCTATAAGGCCCACTTTCAGTTCAACTTCAACTTTTGGACAGATGGCCTCACATTGTCTTCAATCACTCCTTGATATGATGCAGAATTCATAGCTGAACCAATGAATGCAAGTTGTCCAGTCCCTGAGGCAGTGAAGCAACCCAAAACCATAACATTTCCACCACCGTGTTTCACAGTTGGTATGAGGTACTTCTCCTGAAAAGCTGTCTTTTGTCAGTGCCAAACATGTCTGCTGTTACTGTGGCCAAACAACTCTCTTTGATTCATTTGTCCAGAGCACATTATTCCAAAAGACCTAGTCTTTGCCTATATGCTCATCGGCAAACTGTAGTCTTACAAAGGCTTTTTCCTGGCACGCCTCCCACGCAGGTCAAATCTCTTTCTGATTGCAGAAGCATGAACTTTGACACCAACACCTGCAAGACTTACTAGCAGATCCTGAACAGAACTCTTTAGATCTTTGCATGATGACACCAATATCCAATATCAAACTTCCAATATCAATCCGGACCGCAGAATCTCTCACCATCTTCAAAAAACAACTAAAGACCCACCTCTTCAATGAACACCTAACAAACTCATAATAAAATAAATAAATAAATAAATAAAAAATTTACACCTCTACTCTGCACTTTGCTTCTTCTGGAATTCAATTAATGGATCTCGTATGGTAGCACTTATTGTATTTTATTGTTCTCTGCTTGATATCGCTTTGCTTGTATCTTTCTCATTTGTAAGTCGCTTTGGATAAAAGCGTCTGCTAAGTGAATAAATGTAAAATGTAATGACACCACACACCTCAATAGAAAAGGGAACACCAGACACTAGATATGAGAGTGGTATAAATAAGACAGGTTCCATCTGCACTTCCTAAGCAGGTTCTAATCTTTGGCATCCAATCTTGAACACCTGATTCTAATTTTATATTTTTAAAGGTGTGAGAAATATAGGGATGTACTTAATTTTTCCATGTGACTGAACTGTATTTTGTTCATTTAAATTGTGAAAATTACTACAAAATGTCAATTTTGTGTCATGTGGTAGAGTGCATCACCTTTATTAATATGCACCGTTTCAAAGAGAATTAAATGTTTGATCATCCAAATATATATATAAAAAAAATATGCACACAGTATCTCACAAAAGTGAGTACACCCCTCACAATTTTGTAAATATTTGATTATATCTTTTCATGTGACAACACTGAAGAAATGTCACTTTGCTACAGTGTAAAGTAGTGAGTGTACAGCTTGTGTAACAGTTTAAATTTGCTGTCCCCTCAAAATAACTCAACACACAGCCATTAATGTCCAAACTGCTGGCAACAAAAGTGAGTACACCCCTAAGTGAAAATGTTGATATTTTGTGTGGCCTCCATTATTCTCCAGCACTGCCTTAACCCTCTTGTGCATGGAGTTCACCAGAGTTTCACAGGTTGCCACTGGAGTCCTCTTCCACTCCTCCATTATGACATCACAGAGCTGGTGGATGTTAGATACCTTGTGCTCCTCCACCTTCCATTTGAGGATCCCCCATAGATGCTCAATAGGGTTTAGTCCATCACCTTCACCCTCAGCTTCTTTAGCAAGGCAGTGGTCATCTTGGAGGTGTGTTTGGGGTCATTATCATGCTGGAATACATGCTGGGATCATGCTATGCTTCAGTATGTCACAGTACACGTTGGCATTCATGGTTCCCTCAATGAACTGTAGCTCCCCAGACCATGACACTCCCACCACCATGCTTGACTGTTGGCAAGAAACACTTGTCTTTGTACTCCTCACCTGGTTGCCGCCACACACGCTTGACACCATCTGAACCAAATAAGTTTATCTTGGTCTCATCAGACCACAGGACATGGTTCCAGTAATCCATGTCCTTAGTCTGCTTGTCTTCAGCAAACTGTTTGCAGGCTTTCTTGTGCATCATCTTTAGAAGAGGCTTCCTTCTGGGATGACAGCCATGCAGACCAATTTGATGCAGTGTGCAGCGTATGGTCTGAGCACTGACAGGCTGACCCCCCAACCCTTCAACCTCTGCAGAAATGTTGGCAGCACTCATATGGCTATTTCCCCAAACACAACCTCTGGATATGACGCTGAGCATGTGCATTCAACTTCTTTGGTCAACCATGGCGAGGCCTGTTCTGAGTGGAACCTGTCCTGTTAAACCACTGTATGGTCTTGGCCACCGTGCTGCAGCTCAGTGTCAGGGTCTTGGCAGTCTTCTTATAGCCTAGGCCATCTTTATGTAGAGCAACAATTCTTTTTTTCAGATCCTCAGAGAGTTCTTTGCCATGAGGTGCCATGTTGAACTTCCAGTGACCAGTATGAGGGAGTGTGAGAGCGATGACACCAAATTAACACACCTGCTCCCCATTCACACTTGAGACCTTGTAACATCACATGACACTGGGGAGGGAAAATGGCTAATTTGGTCCAATTTGGACATTTTCACTTAGGGGTGTACTCACTTTTGTTGCCAGTGGTTTAGACATTAATGGCTGTGTGTTGAGTTATTTTGAGGGGACAGCAAATTTACACTGTTACACAAGCTGTACACTCACTACTTTACATTGTAGCAAAGTGACATTTCTTCAGTGTTGTCATATGAAAAGATCTAATCATATTTACTATATATATATATATACTGTGTGTGTGTTTGTGTGTGTGTAAATATATATATATATATATATATATATATATATATATATATATAAATGAATAAATAAAAACACAATAACCCAACAATTTCTATAAGATGTACTTTTTTTTTTTTTCTTGACTGTATGTGTGTGTATGTAAGTGATAGTCCATGTCTAGGTGTAAATTACATGATTTTAATGCATGACATGGAGTGAAAGAACACCCAGTGTGAAACAGAGTGCGTGCGTGGGTACCATGGTCACTTTATTCTTCCATGGTCACATGTCAGCATTGACAAGTTAAAGGCACCATTGATGTTTGCAGTACAAAATTTGACTGAAAGGATAAACATAGCAGTTATTGTTCATTAGTTATGTTGTAAACGGTTCGTTAGATCTAGAATTCTGCCCGCTCAAAATCATACACAGAGGTAAAGTAGTACGATAAAACTACGTTTACTTGAATGAATTATAATAGTTATTAGAGAGCCAGATTGTGAATGTGTGACTTATCTAAAACATAAGTATCATGGAAATGCAGTTTAGCTACATGCAGGGTTTTTTTTTAACACCACAATGGAGGGTTAGTCATTCTGTAAAGCTTGCTTCTGAGCAATCAACAATTTGTAGTCTGCTAAAAAATTCTCTAGGGGAGGAACTAAACAGGTTCTGGGAACTGCAGCTCATTATCTAAAAGGCTGTTGTGTGAAAACACTTAAAGTATCTAAGTTTCTCCAGTAGACATGTTTGAATAAATAATGCTCATTTGGTTGTGCTGCCCTCAGCTGGTGTTTTTGGGCATTACCCCTCAGTTGTTATAGTAAGTAATAGTGCGTATTTCCCCTTTTTGTGGAGATTTCGCTTCGTAAGTTTTTGCATGTAAATGTAGTAAAGTAATAAAAGTTTTGTGAGTCGTTTGTTGTGATGACCTTTATGGAGACCTGTGTGGAGGAAGATATGAACAGCTAACTCATGTATAACAGACTGTCACTCATGATTCCATTATAGAAACTGTCCATTAACTGCAATAACTCACAATGCTTTATGTTTGGATACTTATCCACATTTCAAATAATTTTTGGAGTTTAACGCAAGTATAAATATAAATAGAGAACCACTGCTTTATTCAGATATGACTTTTTTTTTTTTTTTTGTTGCATTTTTTAGCTGCAAATTCTTAACTATGAGTGTAAATATTTGACTATTTGATTATTATTTATGATTTATTTATACATTCTGTTAACACTTTGGGCAAGATGTGCTGCTGCAGGTAGGTAATAATGCCCTTTACAGTAGTTTATTTTTCGTTCTACACAAAAGGATGCTGTTCGAGTTGATCTCTAAAGTTTGTGTTCATGCTTGTATCTTTCTCGTATCCAGATATTTTTTTTAATTTACAGTAAATTGGTTTTCAAGTGTGCACCTGTTCCCCTCTTTCTCCTTTATTGGTTTGTTGTTGTTTTTGTTTTGTTTTTTCCAGGCAGGTACACAGCCTTTTAACCGAGCCATGCTGTTTAACGTGGGCTTCAAGGAGGCAATGAAAGACCTGGACTGGGACTGTGTGGTTTTTCACGATGTTGATCATATCCCTGAAAATGACCGGAATTATTACGGCTGCGGGCAGATGCCTCGTCACTTCGCCACAAAGCTCGACAAGTACATGTACATGTGAGTGAGTTCCATAGATGAGTACATACTTTGGATGTCCATTTGTTTGAGTATTTCAATAACTGCTGATTTCCTGGGATTTTCGCGCAAACAGTTGCTAGATTTTACTCAGAATGGTGCAATTAAAAAAATAACATCCAGTGAGCGGCAGTTCTGTGGACAGAAAACACCTTGTTGTTGAGAGAGATCAACAGAGAATGGCCAGACTGGTTCATGCGGACAGAAAGGCTACAGTAACTCAGTTAACCACTTGTGGTGAGCAGAAATGCATCTCAGAATGCACAACACGTTGAACCTTGAGGCTGAGGGGTTACAACAGCAGAAGACCACGTCAGGTTCTGCTTCTGTCAGCCAAGAACAGAAAGCTGAAGCTACAGTGGGCACAGACTCACAAAAACCGGACAGTTGAAGACTGGAAAAGCGTAGCCTGGTCTGATGAATCTTGATTTCTGCTGAGGCCACAGATGTTGGGGTCAGAATTTGACACCAACAGCGTGAACCCATGGACCCAACCTGCCTTGTGTCAACAGTCCAGGCTGGTGGAGGTGGTGTAATGCAGTGGGGAATGTTTTCTTGGAGAACTTTGTACCCGTTAATACAAATCAATCATCGCTTGAATGCCACAGCCTATTTGAGTATTGTTGTTGACCATGTGCATCAAATCATGGACACAATTTACCATCTTCTAATGGCTGCTTCCTGCATGATATTGCACCATGTCACAAAGCAAAAATCACTTCACACTGGTTTCATGAACATGACAATGAGTTCAGTGTTCTTCAGTGCCCTTCCCAGTCTCCAGATCTGAATCCAGTAGAACACATTTGGGATGTGTAAGAACCGGAGATTCACTGCATGAATGTGCACCTGAAAAATCTGCATGATGCAATCATGTCAACATGGACCAGAATCTCAAAGACATGTTTCCAGCATCTTGTGGAATCCATGCCATTAAGAACTGAGGCTGTTTTGAGTGCAAAGGGAGGCTGTACCCAGTATTAGTATAGTGTTCCTAATAAAGTGTTCGGTGAGTGTACATAGACGACCAATACAAGGTTGGAGTATCAAAAAAAGAATGGCTTAAATCATGTCGTGTGTGTGTGTGTGTGTGTGTTCAGTCTGCCCTACAGTGAGTTCTTTGGAGGAGTGAGTGGACTTACAGTAGAGCAGTTCCGCAAGATCAATGGTTTCCCCAATGCATTCTGGGGCTGGGGAGGGGAGGATGATGACCTCTGGAACAGGTGAGCAAATGTGTGCATATGTTTATTAAACAGTGATACTGTGCTCAAAAGTTTTAAATGTCAATTTCTCTGTGATGTCCCAGGGTGCACTTTATTGGCTTGAACGTGACCAGACCTGAAGGAGATATTGGCAAATACAAGTCAATTCCCCATCACCACCGAGGAGAAGTGCAGTTCCTGGGACGGTCAGTTTGCTCTTTGGCCATCTGTCTTTCTCATTCGTGGTCACTCAGAAGACGTTTAATATGTTGCATGAACAAAATAAAACCTGCATTATATTTTCAGTGAATAAATTTGTGAGATATGAGGGAAGTATATATGGTTGTGGCCAATAGGAAACAGGAAAAGAAATGGATGAAAAGTTCAGCAAATATGTATTTGCTTTACACTTGCTTACATCATGTAGAGGTTAAACTAACAATGTGTATCTTCCCATGTTTAAGTGCTTGTAACCTCCAGTGCAGTGACCCATTGCTGACTCACCTCATTTGCAGTAGTGCAATACTGTTTACATTTGATTTGTTACCCTGTGATGTGTTGAGAGTGTGCTGTTGATTTGCATCTCTCTCTCTCTCTCTCTCTCTCTCTCTCTCACACACACAATTTCTCTTTCAGGTACAAGTTGCTAAGGTATTCTAAAGAAAGGCAATATTTGGATGGTCTAAATAATCTCCAGTATTCTCCGGAAATCTCTTTAAGTAGTCTGTATAAGAACATCACTGTTAACCTGAGCCCTGAGCTTGCCCCCATAGCAGAGTACTGACACCTGGCTCCTCCTCCTCTCCACCTGGCCATCAGTACCTGAAGACGACCGACCCGGCATCGTGGAGAAGAGTGCGGCCTGAACACCGCGTACGGCCGCCAAGTAACCTTAAAACCAACAGACAAATGGTTAAAGGAGTGAATGCTCAAATGATTGTGTGTGCGGGTGGAGTCATACCTATGTTTTTGTGAGCGTGTGCGTCCCAATGCATGTCTCTGTGTTTATGCGGCTTTAACTACTCAAATCACATCATGCTACGAAAAAAAAAAAAAAGCAGGAAGTAGAAATTGGGGCGTGTCAGTGTCAACAATTCCGATGTTTACTGCAAAGCCTTAACTGATTTTCATAGGCTGTTATCACTCTGAGTGTCAGTTCTCATCCATGCCAACAATGTAGACCGCTCAGTTTTACAACTCAACAGCAACCTAAATGCCAATAGATATTTTATGGCACGTTTTGTATCATATAGTAGTATTTTAAGGCATATGAGGATGTATGTATGTATGTACTGTAAATGGTCTTTTTTGGCCTTCCTTATTTATTATATTTTTTTTTAGTTTCTTGAGATGTACTTTCGAGCACTCCAGTGGCATGTGTAATGCGAGCGTTCCCGTTTTCTTTTCTTTCACGAAGAGTGCACAAAGGATCACGTCTGCTCACTTGATCCTGTAATGACAAGCGTCATTCCAGTGCACACATTCTTACTCTTACTTTGGCAGCTAACTGTCTTTTCATTAAACCCCACCTTTCCTTACACAAATGGACACTTCAATTTAAGGACTAAAGACAAATTGAAATTGGGGTGTGTGGTCACCAATATCAGCTGCATGCCTTATGTTTTTGCCAGTTTAAAAAAAATATATAAATATATTTAGTATGTTTATTTTTTCTTTTGTGCACTGTAACAATGAAAGTGAAGAAAATATATCTTCTTTTCTTATATACAAGAGGGGAGAAAAAATGTTATTGCTGGTCAGTCGCTCGAGTAATTGTAGAGCAGTCGGGTACACAGCTGCTAAATGCTCAAATACTATAAAAATCGTGTGTGTGTGTGTGTGTGTGTGTGTGTGTGTGTGTGTGTGTGTGTGTGAGAGAGAGTGAGTGAGAGAGATCCTCCAGCTGTGCATATGAAGTACATTGTGATGTTGCACTCTAGTCATAAAACAAGTTGGGCCTGGATGAGAGAGTGATGTCAGTGTTACTCTTGAATGGCATCGGAATAAAGTTTGGGCAATGAAAACTTTATGCTGTTAAAGTTTTGAGCTGTTGGTTAGTTGTGCTTTTCTTTGTACATGTTGATTGCCTTTGTATATACAACCTCACGTTGAAGATGATTTATCATAATTTGGTTTATTTTTTATGTGGTGATGTTTTTTTTTGTTTGTTGTTTGTTTTTTTTTTTGTTTTGTTTTTTTTTGCTAGTGACCTTTATTAATTTATATCGGTCCTAAATAGAAAACTGGTATTGGTATTCTTACACTCCGTGTGTCTGGGTGTGTGTGTGTTTGCGTGGGTTTGTCTGGGTTTGTGTGTGTGTGCGTGCGTGCATCTGGGTGTATATGTATACTTGAAGAAGCACATATCCCCTGCCACTGAAGTCAGCAGTTAGTCAGTTCTCTCCCCTGTAGTACTGACATATGCTCGTAGTCCTAACCCTGAAGCTCACCGATGCTCTGGGTAATTCCCTCTATTTCACAGCTCGTGCAGGGTCATGTAGTGCACTCAGACTTGTTCTGTGGTTCCTCTGCGCTGAGCTCTTGCCTTTTTTTCCAAGGTGCTCTGATGTGAGCTGTTCTTGTTGTGTGTTCAAGCAAAGGCCTTTGTGTGTTCTTGTCTAAGACCAGGCTGAGCCATTGCCCTCTGACAGTATATATGTGCTGAAGCATGTTTGTACTCTGTAGACTCAAGTTTCTTGTTTACAGATTTCTTCTCTTCTTAAACTTTCAGATTAAAGCCTGTGTTTGCTCATACCTAGTTGCTATGGTTGGAGGTTATATGAATATGATTTTGACCAATTGGGGTAAGGAATCTGAAAGCCTGTTTATGAAATAGGGTTGAAGAAGTGAAGGTTAATACTACAGTGAAGGAGATTAGAAGTGCCAAAGTCCCACTGTGCCCCTGTGTGAAACCTTTCTTTTTTTCTCTCTCTCTTTTTTTTTTAATCCAGTCCTTCACTCTTATTGCTTGTAAAGCTTCTTATTTTCACCAGTTTTGTGGTCTTAAAATTGAGGTTGATTGGTACTTTAGGGGTTTCTGTCTAAATTGAACCCGCATTTATTTTACTTAATGAACTCTTGCCCCCTTAAGCTGTGTAGTTGGAAAACTGAGTTTTTCATTCAGTGTGTCATGTTATGGAAGATATTAACATCAAAGAAAATACATTGTTGTTACAACATATCATAAGTAACCCATCAGAGTAGTAGACAGTATTCTGTTGTGGATGCTGGTCAGACACTGGGCAACAGTATTATGTTTAAATACAGGAGATCTTTCATTCTCACACTACAACACAACGTGTGCACTTAGACCTGGCCTGCATGATGATTATCTGTTCATTATCAGTCCTTTCATGCATAAATGTAATGAACTTTCACCAATAGAACCAAAACTAAAAGTTACAAACTGTGTTACGCAAAGTATCTTTACCAAGGTGCTTGCAAAGGGCACATTGTCAAAACTTGTTATTAAGCTACTAGTAATCTTCATAACATTCATCACAAATGACTTATGGCATTGTTAACGTTTTAAAAAAAAAAAAAAAGATTCAGTGTCCCAACTCAGGAGGTGTTTAAGCCTTCTGTCTTAGCCCTGTATTCCTAATTTGGGTTATGCTCGCAGTATGTTGTGTCCAAAATTGTATCTTCGGGAGCAACTTTTGAACCTGTGACCCATTTTTAGTTAGGTACCATCATGAGGTGGTGGCCTGTAGGTTTAAAATAAAATGTTTAATATCAAAATGTTTTTTATTTTAAAATGAACTTGTTCATCTGTCTTTGAAATGATTGAAAAAAATATATAAAATTTGAAAAATGTATTCACCATTACAAATTGTCAGTGTTACATTTTTGCAGTATTCATATTTGTGCCTTGAGTTCTTTTCACATTTGCATTGATGATTGACAGTTGCAGTGTGGTGGCTGTTTTCAAAAATTAAAATAATGTAGAGTGCACATTTAGTTTTCACAAGTATTTAATTTAAATCTGGATTAAAAATGTGTAGTCTTCTAAAACATTCAAAACTAAAAAAAAGTGGAGCAGAAAGCCAGGGGAACACTTTCCTCTGTGTTTGTACTGTTTTTCAGGATCCATGTTTTCTGCATCAGTCTTTTTGGAAACAGGATGACAGATATTGACTGCTTTGACTGATTTTATTATTACATTTATTTTCCCTTTCGTTTTTCCGGTCTCTTCACTGTTACCGGTTTGCTCACTGCGTTACAGTCTGTAATGACCATTAAAAGAGTTTATAGTTGAAAACCTATTCAGAGAGTAATCTTTCTTGTCTGAATGTGTTCATCATGGTCACCTGTCAAGCTAATCGTTGTACAGGTATGAGGAAACGTGGGTGGTGTGGGTACTTGGCATACTGCGCGTATCTCTAATCATGTCCTTTCCCCACTACAGCTGTTGTGGTGTAGGAGAAGGGGCTCAGTAACAGGGCCAGAGTGTAATGACGATGTCCTTCTGCATGAGCCTCAAACACCACCTGCAATCATACAGTTGGTAACAAATCAGTTTATATAATCATATTCATGTAAAACTTTATATAGTGCTTACATACTTTGAACTGTGTTCTAAAACAGTGAGTGGGTTTATGACAAATGGACCGTGTTTGAATAACTGGTGGTTTATGGACAGATGTGTCTCTGTGCTATGTTTGGCAAAATTGAAGCACTCGGTTGAAGTCCAAAAATGGATTCAGTTTGTCTTTCAACGATGCTATTTACTGAATGTCAGAGTCCAGTTTACACACTCATATGTAAATGCAGTCACTCATCACTATGGGCCATACTACATACTCTCAAAGCGAAACCCATTTTGTTGTCTTCTTCAATTGGGCACAACTACAATGCTGAAAAATGGGTTTCTGACTTTTTCCTATTAAGCACATTTTCAGAATCCAGTGCTCATTCAAAGACTGTTGGGCAAAGTTAAAAATCTAGCCTCTCAAATCAGGAATGTTAATAGAGCCCAGTCTCAGGGTTGACCAAAATTCTTGGATTTTCTTCTATTTTATTTTTATTTATTTTAAACAGAAGTAAGCAGTGAAGACGCATGTGGGATCAATTTCCATACATTCAACTTGACAAAAAAAAAAATCTGGGAATTCTTTTTTTCTTCATTCTAGGAGACTGATGAATTAGTCTCTGGAGTCTCCTGTCTAATCCACGAAGCAACTGTTAAAAACCTTGTAAGGAACCACGTTTACATTCACATCACTATTCTGATATTAATTGGAATTTGGCAATATTAGAGTTAGATATAAGAGTCATGTAAACACTGCAATCCGATGATTCCCATCCCTGGAATATGCCTGTTTTAATTGGAAATTTGTTGCATGTAAACACCTTATTCATAAAATCCACTGAAAGGAGATAGGCGCATTCTGCAAGGAACTGTGAATAGGAACGGCAGCATCTTGAATCTCCCATGAAAATAAAAGTACATGTGTAGATCGGCATACTTAAAACAACCACGTGTACAGGAATATTCTGATGTCTGTACACACACAAACCGTATTTGATTTGCATGTTAACGTAGTCAATGAGCACTTCTAGTAAACTCTTTTTAGAGAGAATGACCACTCACTTCAGCAACTTCATGGAATGGTGTGCGACCTTCGGTTTTCCAGTAGGTTTTGCTGTCAAACTCGACACGATACACACCAGGTATGAAGTCCTGCTCGGACAGAAGGTCATGAACCTCACCAGCTATATTTGTGTTCCTGGAAAGAGGCGATATTGAGGTTATCGAGAGAATCAGTGTTGGAAGACCAAAATCTGTTACAATAAATCAGATTCCCCACAGTAATCATGAGTGTTGAATACAAAATTCTTGATTTTCTGTGGGGCTTATAACCCAGTATTACAGCTTAAGGAATCCGCTTAGAGCTTCACATTTCTGAAAAGAATGACTTTTATTTCAACAGACTTTTAGTGAAGGTTACTTTTAACCTTCAGTAACCAAACAATTCAGAAAGGCTGCTTTCTCTGCTTTATAGTCTGTATGTAAAACAAATTATGTGAAATAATCTGTGTGAAGAAAATTGGTATTAATAAATTGGTGTTAATATGTATCACAACCCCACATTATGTCCTAAAATGTATCATTTTTGGATGTCATCTTACCCACTGCCAACTTTTTCCCATGTTTTATCAGCACCTTGGCGGAAGACCGTTAGTGCCACATTTCCAGCAGGTGCGCCTTTCATTGCGTCCAGGATCTTTACGTTTAGAGGACAATGTACATCTGAACTTCCATGAGGATCCTAAGAGGTAGTAAAGAACCTAATTGCATCCCCAAAGCATTCTCTGATCTCGTGTGGTTTGTGAGTTTTTTCATAGACAAACACAAGGTTAACATTAACTTATCATACTCCTTTTGTCATTTTTCTCAACTGTAAATTATCAGGACCATTTCATAGTCATCACAGCACACTAATATACATAACAACAGTAATACAGAACAAAAATAAACATTGCTCAAAATGTGTGATTTATATTTTATTTAGTTATTCTTAAACCTACCAAACAAATTTTAATAGCATTTTGAATGATTCTATTTAAATAATCAATAATGATTATTCTTATTATTCACTATGCTGTTAAAGTGATGCTATTGGATAATGACATTTCTGACTCTTCCAAAAAGCCAGAATAAGCAATTATATGCAACATTTAACAATGTTTTATAACAAGTATATCAGCTACGAATGTCAGATTATGGCATTTTACATAATATGAGCTGATTAAGAAGTCTCAAGTTACTTGACACAGTTTTAACAATTTAGTTCGCGACTAAACTTTTAATTTTAACAAAGTCTGCACTTGGAAGTATTCTATTGAACTCTTACCACCGGAGCAGCCTGACAGCAGAAAAGTGTTGACGCAAAAAGGACAAAAGTTATAGCTCTGGCCATGGTGGAACACGAATGCATACACTGAATATGTGCCTTAAATAGATGAATTAGCTCCTTTTCTGTGCGCTCTGGTGACTCCAGGGGAAAACTGGGGCGTTGCCTTGACACAGTAAATAAGTGGGTAATGTGTAACTTCAAGCAATCATTATCTCTGCTGGAGAATAGTTAGGAAAGGCTCAATAATTAGAACTGTCTCATCTGTAGGTTACAATGCAATTCTTAATGGTTGACTGTTTATCATATTTGATCTAACTTGATTTAACAATAATATTCAGCGAGCTGGCTGTGTGATGTTTTTGGCTCACCGACCAACCGAACATGTGTTTTTGTTAGTGGCTATTTGCACTGCTTTTACTACTGACCTAAAGCAGTCCAGGTGATTTATTGGTACCAAACAGAGTTTATTGCAAAGAAAATTAACATAATTGTACAGGTATGCATTATGTGTGTTTTATTTTCTTTTATTAACTTTGGTATATTATATTGTTTTATGACAAATACAACAATTCAACTCCAAAACATCCAACAAAAATACTTATACACTATCTGTATAGCATCTCAAAAAAGCTTTCATGGAAGCACAGAATATGGAGACATAAAGGATTTTTAAATGATTTTTAAAACTTTAAGAATTTAATTAATGGTAAATTCACATTTGCAATAATTTGAATAATGACACAACATATTATCAGTGACAAGTACATCTTAGGTCACATACACAGTAGGGTACAACAGTCCAAGAGACCACATTGAAAATCTGTTGCCCCCGTCCCCCATTTATAATTTCATTTCTACTGACCGCCAGAGGCAGTGCTTTAAGCACCTGGATGTCCATCACATGTAAGTACAGGTCGAATGTTTGTATTAGCAGTCACCTGTGTCCTGGGTCATGTATGCCCTTTGCCCCGGTACTAAAGGCAGGTTCACCCCGAAGTGACCTCTTGGCAATCTTCTAGCTCCAAGCTCTGGCGGTCACCTGAAATTCATAGAACCGCGGTTACATATGTAACCATCATTCTATTTCATTTCTACTGACCGCCAGAGCCGGTGCTTTAAGCACCTGGATGAGTAATACCAACAAGGTCACGAGGAAGTTCTACATGCTATTTAAAAAGGCTGTGAAGCCGGAGGAAAAATGGCTGTAGCCACTGGGTTGTGCGAGACCACATTAATCCAAACACTTGACCTGCACATACAAATGATAGACAATTATAGCCTGATAGTGTTTCATTATACTGTACACCCCTTGTATTGGTACTATATAATGACAATAAAGTTGATTTGAATTGAAGTGAACTGTAATGTTGTAACATACTTAAACGAGTGTTGCTGCAAACAATATTTTCTACCTCATCCCAAAGACGTGCAATGAAGTTGAGAAGGGTTGAGCATTTGTTCAAGCCACTGCAGAAATAAAAACAAAATGTCTTGTTTAGGGAATACTTTTGTGACTATACACGTGTTGTAAGTGTCAAGAAAGTATCCATTGTAGTGTGGATAAACTTTAGCCATAAAGAGATGCAGTCTACTACACTACCACAGAGAACGGCTCCATGGATTCTCTATGGGAAGGATATTGATCCTTCCATCATCATCATAACAAAAGGAATAACAACCAGACAACTTTTTTCCACTGCACTCAGTCATCCAATTCTCCTCCAGAACTTTTGTTATTTGCTGACGTCAGCACCCGACATGCTCTTAATACATACTATTGTTCAAATTGGGTGTGTTTTGCCTGGTTAATGCTTATCTGGTTTTCACAATTCTGGCCACCCATCTGAACCACAAACTGTTATGCAACTGGTTGTTTCTTGATAAATATTTGTGCAAGAAAATTCCAGAATGACAGCGAAGGTAACTTGTCCTGACCATTTAAATGCTTTATTGAATTCTAAATGATCATCTAAATAATAATAATAATAATAATAATAATAATAAAAAAATCTGGTCTGACTGCCTGATATATAAATTAAGGGAATATGTCCAGTTGATGTGAAGATAAAGCGTGTATCTAATAAAGTGGCAAGTCAGCGTACATACGTTCTCTTCTTTGATTTGACCTGAGTCTTTGCTGGCTTAATATTCTTTACATTGCCCGACTCTACATCAGTTTTGTCCTTTGATTGCCCTGGTTGTGCCTCTTGAGGTAGAAAAACCTGGAGTTGTTCCCTGCCTTCCTCTCTCTGAACTAGCACAGAGGAAACAGCTAAGTTACCTGCACTGACACGATTTGGACAGTTGCCTAACATTATATTTCCTTGTAACATAGGCATCCCATCAATCAGATATATTCCTTGTTGTTCTACGGCGTTCTGTAGTACATTACCACCCTGGAGAACTAGCCCCTGAGTTGCTGCAAGCCCATTTATTAAGTACATTCCCTGTACAGGCTCTTCAGCAAAAATCACAGCACTTGGTGCCTGATGTTCCACCAGGCAGTACAAAGGCTGCTGTTGAATCAGCAGTGTTGGACTAGTACTTATGCTGCTTGATTTGTTGATAGTCTCGGTAACATTGGTGATTGTGCTTTGCTGTGGTGGTGGCTGATCAGATTTCACAACCAGATCTGCACCACTGGCTATAGAACTCTCACTTTTGATGCTGGTTTCCACTGACTTGACAATATGTTCAACTTCTTCTAATTTGGGTGGTGGAGGACTGCAAATTGTTGCTAAATTCACAAATTTTGTGTCCAAGTCATCGAGGAAACCCAGGTCATTATCTGCCTCAAGGATACTGAAGCCGTCTACGGAGTCAAGAGGATAGTACTGGCCTTCATCGTTATTCATCAACAGACTGTCATTGAGAGCAGGCCTGTCAGCCAGAAATCTTGCTTTCTGTAATGAAAGGTAAGAAATGATTCTCAGTATTTGTGGGATTACATGAGCATGTAAAAATAGGCCTACATATTAGATATGTCCTAATCCTATATATATATATATATATATATATATATATATATATATATATATATATATATATATATATATATATATATATATATATATATATTAATTATATATTATTAGATTTCTAAATACTGCTGATAACTGATTCAGTTCCAATACCCACTTAGTAACCAAGGAAATATGAGTCAAACTGAATCTATGGATACTTTTATTCATGCTTATTCTTATTAAGGACATTCATATGATGGTATTTCAAATGTGCTATCAGTTTTGCACAGCATTAATATAAGTAAACAAAAGCTGAAAACCAGCCTTGAGGAGGTGGTTCAGAAGAAAGAACTGCTCTTTACTATAACATCATTTTCATTAGGCTAACTATGCAACAGGCTAAAAAAAAAAAGGGAAATAATTCTTGTGATAGTCATAAGCCATGTCCAATCAGCAACAAGCTTGCAATGTTTATTAAGCACCTACGTTACCATTTTGAGCTCAGGTTCTGCAGTTTCTGATTTGCTGTTGTGTTTTTGGTTTGTTTTTGTTCTTTGCACTTATTGTCCACTGTAGCGTTAGCATTGATGATGTTTCAGCATCCCTACTACATATGAATAAGATGTATTTGATTTCCTACCTGAGAGAAATAGTCATGGAGATAGCAATCTGGCAGTGCAATCTCTTCATAAATATTATGCACCTTCTGGCGAAATGATGCAGAATGGAGAGTGTTTCTATGGGTAGATTCTAGAGCGTGCTGAGCTTGTAGTGTGTTGTGTTGATATTCAGACATGCTGTCAACCTCCATAACCCCCCTTTGTAGCTTGTTATTGAGCACCCTGGTATCAAAGCCCTGTGCGCTTTGCACCATGGAGGCCTTGTTGAAAGTGTTACCAAACGCTGCCACAGTTTGTTGGTCTGCCACAACGGGAGCAAACATCAGAGGCACCAACTGCAAAGAAGCAATACAAATGTTACTAGTGAAATGTATGTTATGGTAAAAGTACAGTATTGTTTCAGTGTTGTCAGATGAGTTGTTGTCTCATGAAAAATACTTTGGGTATGAAGTTTAATCACTAAGTTGGCAAGCAATTTGGCAGACAAATTTTAACCAGTCCCTCCATTTTGTTGGTCACTTTCCATATTAAGTTCAGTTGTTGCAACCAAAATCCACATTTATTATTTCTTTGAATGCTGTAGCTGCATCATAAAAATGTGTGAAGTTATAATAGTTGTAATTTACCTTGTCTTCCCCCTGGCCTTCAGTGTGGTATTCGATAAGATATTCTTTTGTATCGAAAGGCAGCTGTGAGAATTCCCCAAATGTCCCACACTGACAGAATAACAGCAACAGTGGAATCACTGAAAACATTGCAAAAAAATTGCAAAACATGCTATCAGTATCAAACAGAACACTGAATTCTGTGCATATTGTAACATCGATGATGGGCAGTGGTCTATAAAACAGGAGGAAACATGAAAATTCTGTATGAATGTTTTTGATTCAACTCACAGATGAGCAGAATTAGTGCCACAATAAGCACTCCAATGGCAGGAAACCCCAATTTGGCTGAAGAACCATGCTGATGGGCTAGTTTGAGGTCACATGTGCCACCTTCTTGACAGGTGCACACTTCTAATTGAAATTTTTGTTTGTCTTTACATCCCAAACCCTGCCTGTCAAAAATCTCCAAACTGAGCTCATAAAATCCTAGCCACAGAAAATCCTTAGCATGGAAGCTGACACTTGTTTCTTAAAAAGAGAAATCAGTAAATGAGTATTACACATTTTAGAAAATAATATACATATCTTCGTTTTAATAGTTAGAATGAATATAATAAGTTAGAATAACGGCTGTCTGCTTTACCATTTACAGGAACCATCTCCCATTTTCCATGAGTCTCCTCCTCTATCAGAACAAATTTATAAGGCTTTCCATTGGGATAGTCATCCTCATCGAATGCAGTCACGTTTACCACATTACTATCAGAACAGATACTCTGGAAGGTGCTGGTCAGTGTAGGACAATGGTCATTTGAATCCTGCACCTTTAGGGCTATTGTTCCAGTAGCTGTCTTGGGTGGCACATCTAAGTAAGTAAAAAAAAAAAAAAAAGTACTTAAAATTCTATTGCACACGTAGGGCAAATACAGTATAATGAGAGACAAAGTACACTAACAGGAGACTCATTTTAATAGGAACACCTGTACTGCTGCTCAATCATGCAATTATCCAATCATGTGGCAGCAACACAATGCATAAAATCATGCAGATTCAGGTCAAGAGCTTCAGTTAACGTTCCCATCAGCCATTAGCATGGGGGAAAATGTGATCTCAGTCACTTTGACCATAGTATGGTTGTTGGTGACAGATGGGCTATTGGTGAAAGATGGTGTTTTTTAAAAATCACCTGCTGATTTCTTGGGATATTCATGCACAACAGAAATTTATTTAGAATAATGCATAAAACAAAAAACCATCCAATGAGTGTCCATTTTGTAGATGGACACAGGCTTACCGAAACTGGACGGTTGGACAGGATTGGAAAAACACCACCTTTTTTGTTCCAATTATTCACCTGCCTAGTTTCAGTGAGTCTGCGCCCACTTTAGCCTCTGATTCCTGTTCTTGTCTGACAGAAGTGTAACCTGACATGGACTTCTGCTGTTGTATCTCATCTGCCTCAAGGGATGTTTTTTTGTTTGTTTGTTTTGCACAATTCTGTTTAAATTCTATATACTCATGTGGGAAAATCCCAGGTGATCAGAAGTTTCTGAAATACTCAAACCAACATCCACATCCCTGTCAAAGTCACATTCTTTCCCCATGGTAAGTGTATATATCATCCCTATTAAATGAAATACAAAATTCTTATTTTCTTGAACAAATTCTTAGCACAGTCCGTCTTGCCTCGTGTCATACAGAGGATTTTTGCGATGTAGGATCCATTAACGAGGGACTTTGACTCTCGATCTGGTATCTTCATCAATTTAATTTCTGATGTCTCCTCATCAATGGATAGCCAGTTCTCTGGATCATATCCTTTTGCATACCTGTGTTTGCAATTTAATATATGTCAATAAAGGCATTAAAAACTTTCCAAACACTACATTCAGAAGGTTTAATCTCTCAGAACATTCTTCTCACTGCTATAAGCATGGGATTAAATGTAATCTTGTTTTAAGGACTGCTGAATATAGATCCTGAAGTTGATTTATCAAATTTATCTTCAAACTTGCCTGACATTTTCAGCAATTTCTCCAGTATCAAGATCCAAGGCAGGAAAGGAACCAATGACCATGGGAACATGCATTTCCTCTGGGTTCTCTGACACAGGCAACTCCTTCACTGATGGTGAAAAGCCTGGGCCTTCAGGCAAATTGTTTATGCTGATTTTTACTGGATAGTTCTTTCCTCCTGGTGTTGGCTTTTTGCCTGGTTTAGAACCATGTTTAATTCCAGGTTTGGAGCCAGTATTGTCATTAGGTTTAGCTCCAGGCTTGGTGTCAGGTTTGACACCAGGTGCAACTCCTACACCAGCACCTGCATTTGCCCCAGCATCTACACCTGCATCTACTCCAACATCTATGTCTGTATTCACATCCAATCCAACCCCTACAGCTGTCCCTGCCCCAGCTCCTGCCCCAGCTCCTGCCCCAGCTCCTGCCCCAGCTCCTGCCCCAGCTCCTGCCCCAGCTCCTGCCCCAGCTCCTGCCCCTGCCCCAGCTCCTGCCCCTGCCCCAGCTCCTGCCCCTGCCCCAGCTCCTGCCCCAGCTCCAGGCCCAGCAATGATTACAGGTCCTTCAGGCCTGTCGAAATCAAAACTGAGACCCAAGGACAGTGCAGTTCCATTTATAAAAGGAGCTACGTTTGAAATGGCCAAGTCAAGATCCAGCATTTTGACCTTTTCATAATCCACAGGCTTCATGCATCGAGTAAGATAGCAGAGATGAGGAAAAGGAAAAAAAGAAAATATGATTAGAACAATTGAAATTCAGGAGCGTATCCCCCCCCCTCCCCCCGCAATAACAACAACAACAACAGCAACAAACATTTATACCTTGACAAGCTTTAAAATGCCCTCATTTGTTTTGGGGTCTGTTTCTATAGTGAAGAGTTCGTCTTCGTTACCCTTCACAATGTCAAAGACGGCCAGCCAGTTATCAGTATTCTTCAAATCTTTATCCAGAGCTTTGATTCTCATCACAACCACATTAACTGCACCTTCATCAATAGCACCAGTATACTAAAGTAGGAGACAAAAACATAATTGTCATAAGTAGCTCAACATAATTCTTTGGTAGAAAATTAAGCAACCTTTTCCCTGTCAGAACTAGTCCCGGTTTGTTTAGCCAATATTTACAGTTCATGCAGTAGACAATTTCTTATGCATAAATATTTAAGCATGCATCATACCTATTTATAATTTTATTCATTTGTAATTGTACAAGAGGGAAAATTGCATGTCGGTACCTTGTAGCTTCATATATTGGCCTATTTATCAGGCACAACTGCCATAAAGGACATTTTGTACGTGTACAATAACTGAAAGTTTTTGTACGTGTACAATAACTGAAAGTTATTGGATAATCCTCTGCTTCAACCTTTAGTGAAAAGGAACCAATATAGTACTACTTATAAAAAGATTTACTATTGCAAAATTGACAGTGATATTGGCATGTTAGTTTGGGAGGAGCTATGAGAAATAATGAAAAAAGTCATCAGGTGGTAGGGCTTTTTGCTTTTAGACCACCATTTTTAAATGTAATTACCTACCTGAATCTTAAAAACCTCACTCACAACAATTAAAGATACAATAAACCTACGATATTTATACAACCTCATATTTACACAACCACAATTCCAAAATATTTGGGACACTGTGTAAAATGTAAATAAAAACAGAATGCAATGATTTGCAAATCTCATGAACCTGAATGTTATTCACAATAGAACATAGCAAACATATCAAATGTTTAGACTAGGAAATGTACCGTTTTAAGAAAAAAAAAAAAAAGGTAATTTTGAATTTGATGGCCGCAACACGTCTCAAAAAGTTGGGATGGGGCAACAAAAGGCTGGGAAAGTAAGTGATATTAAAAGAAACAGCTGGAGGAAAAATTTTCAACTAATTAGGTTAATTGCCAGCAGGTCAGTAACATGATTCGGTATAAAAAGAGTATCTTATTGAGGCAGAGTCTTTCAGAAGTAAAGATGGGATGGAATCTGGATGGAAGTATATGTTGCTCTAAAACCTGTGTATACCTTTCAGCATTATGACTGCATATTGATATCTGACTAATGCTTTCAGAATAATGAATTAATACCTGCACTAGTCACTAATGCATCAGGAAATAATGTGTATATATGTACATACTGTATTTACAGTCTTTCAGTCATATATTAAGTCAATAATTATAGTAATATTTAAGTATTAACATCTTAGTTAATGATCTTGACTAAAATTGCTTTTCTTTTTTTTGTTTTATTATTACTGTTCAAGCAAACTGTATTTACATTCTTTGCTTTCTGTAGGAATAGAAATAAAGCTGAAATAAAGCTGACTTGAGTGGCAGGTGTAGTTAATAAAATGGTCAATGAGTATAGCTACCAGATTGATGAACATATTGTACTTTAAAATATTATAAATCTACTTTGTTACCTCATCTTTTTCAAGAGTAGGAACATTGTCATTTATGTCCAAAACCTTAATCTCCACCGTTCCAGTTCCTGTGTTACCGTTCAGTGCTCCATCCATATCTACACCTTGCACTATTAAAGTGTATGAATCATATACCTGTAGGAGATAAACCAGAGGTAAGAGACTTCCATTCATTAGACATTTTAAAGTTACTGTTACAAAGTTACAAAGTTAATGTTACTTTAAAGTTAAGATTGCTTAATTGGCCGCACACAAACAAACACACACACACACACACACACACACAATCATTCGTCGACAGATTATCTTAATATCACATACCTCCCTATCCATGGTGCGTTCTTTAACATAGATCTCTCCAGTATCTCTGTCAATGGTGAACATAGGGCCAGATTCTTCTGGAATTTGCCTCAATATACTGTATGCAATCTTTGCATTGGGTGTCCCCTGTTCATCTGCATCCTCAGCAGTTATCTGCATGACAGGGGTTCCTACAGTGGTGTTGGAAACATGCTATTGGGTATTAAAAAAATTTGCCACATTTTTATATAAGGAGGAAAAATCTATCACAGTCTGTTTTACAGACAAGGGGATTTTAGTTAAGGGAAGGATTCATAGTGCATACATACCTATTTTGCTGCATTCTGTTACAAACCCTTTGAATAGCTTAAACTTTGGGGGATTGTCATTCTCATCTTCAACCTGTATTCTCAGCTGAATTTCTTCCTCAGCCAGTCTGCCATCTTTGTACTTAGCAATCCCAGTCAGCTACAGTACGAGCGTGTATCATACAGATATCACTCAGTCAAGATTTTAAATAATGCTCAAACTTGTACATAACTGCAAATGGAAATTGCAAGTATAATTTCTGCAAGAATAAAAACTTCCAACTCACATTGTACTGTGCTACATTCTCTCTGTCCAGAATCCCTGTGATTCTGACGAAGCCGTTTTGGGGGTTGACAACAAATAGGTTAAATGGCTCCTGGTCAGCACCGGGCCCTCGCAGTTGGTACTCAAATGGTTTGCCTTCAGTTTCTTTATCAGACCTTATCTAAACAAATCAAAACAAATCTATTCTTCAGCCATCTAGCTATCCATGCAAGCATTAAACCCTTATGTATCTGGCTTGTGTCTCACCCACTCAGTCACTCAAGTTTAACAAGAGGAAGATCCTCCACAAGGTGGAGCACTTACCACGAACCCACGCCAGCATGACTTGACAAATAGACATTTCTTCATACTTAGATTTCCCAAATAAAGCCAGACAAATTCGTTTGAAGAATCTATTTAAACCCACAAATAAGGTGATGGCAAATTTGGAAATCTGGAAACACAATTTTAGCGTGAGTCAGTACATCCCCTTTTTGTTGATTGTCCATTTGACTTTTTGATTCTCTTTGTAAAGAAATCAAATGCTAATTTAAAATTTTTTAATTAAAATTTATGTAGTATAATGTTACTTTTTACATAAAAATTTAGATATTGACTACATTGGGGATGTTATGATTTACTGGGATAATACTGTATACATAAGCCAGTTTACATTATCCCAAAATGTAATCTTTCTAAAATAGATTTGGTCACACTAATAACCATCTTTAGATGACAGTTAGACAGACAGTTTTGGTGAATGCCCACATTTATGATGCTTTTGTGAATGTCACCACATTTTAAATCACCTTTTTTCTCACCTTTTTTCTCACCTTTTTAAAATCTTTTATGAATCTTGTCTTTGTCAACCCTATTTCCTTTTTCACTACTTGGAATTTGTCTACATTGTGTAAATGTATTTTTTGTATTAAAAAATTTGCTTTGCACCAAGGTTTAGCTAGAATAGTTTCTCAACTTAGGAAAATAGGAAAATATTTTCCCCATAAAACATCTTCCTTTATGTTGTTGTTTTACCTTCATTACCATGTTGCTGTGTGAAAGCAAACCAATTCTGGCATTTGAACCACAACAGGCTTCAATTATGCTATGAGGAAATATTCAGGTGATCCTCCCTTATAATCCTGTCTACTTCACCCAGGGTGTGAAGACAAACCAAACATCTCATCACATCACATAAATGATGCTTTGTGTCCTTGTTATTGTAAAACATGACCGTTATTAAATTACTCACCGTAGGACTAATCATACACTCCTGAGCAAAAAGTGTGCCAAGCCCAAAATGGCGAAATATTAAGCTTTTAATGGTCTTAACAGCACATCTTTGGTCAGGAAATTAGCAAGAACTTAGTATGTTACAGCTTTTCCCTTTGATTTCTTGAAATGTTTAAGGCTTGTGGCTAAACTTGCTGACAGATTTTTATTTTTATTTTATTGTATGTATTTAGTACACCCAGACATGTTAGTTTGAATTGGGTCAAAGTAGTTGTTCCCTGCAGCAAATGTAAATGAGCAAATGCTAGCACAGGTCTTAGGAGTGCATTTGTTTAAGTCTTGCTGATTTTCTGACAAATGATTTGTTGTTAAGACTTAATATTTTACCATTTTTAGCTTGGGCCTTGTTTTTGACCAGGAGTGTAGTTCTGTCTCATATATTTGGCCAAATGTAAAAAGTAAAACGTTTGTCCTTGTCCTTTAAGTTTGAAAAACTTGTAAGTCAAGTTCCTCTCTGATGTCCCTAGGGCGTATTTCATAGGCTGAGTCTTGCTCTGAACTCTAAAACTGATCTTAACATGTCAAAGTTATGTGAGAAAACTGATCTCTGTCTTCTTCCAGGCTTTTCTTTCATATATGTTCTCAAACCTAGATTTCACTTACAAGATTTAACAGTGTATGCTTACCTTTGAAACGAATTCTTGCTTTGTGTAGTCTACATTCTCTCTGAGTTTCATTGGTGGGAGAATCCACTCTCGCTTCTTTCTCTTGAACCCTGTTGCAGTTTTTGTTGCCTTAAACACAAATATTTAAGTTATTTCTACATTTATAAATGTGATTGTGTTTGTGTGTATTTGTGCGGCTATCTTCACTACAGTTCATAGAAACTTTTAGTATGTTGCTTGGCAAGTTTGTTTTGGCTTAGACCAGCTTTTACAGAAAAAGGAAAAAAAAAAGAATAATACAGCGATGACTAACTTGATTTTTGGAACCATCTCCTATTCAGCGTGTATATTCCTGCCTTCCGCCCAGTGTTCCTGACACATGCTCCATCACCATCACCCTGATAAAGCACTTACTGCAGATGACCGATTCAATTTACCAGCAGGTGTGTTACATGGAAATCACCAAACTGTGTTCACTATGCAATTCTATATAATCATTATTGAAAATACCATACACTATTATAAAAGTATGATGAAAGAATGGATTAAGTTGTTGATAATAGGATAAATACTTCTTTTATGCAAATTGTGGACTTTTTTTTTTAGCTACCTACATACAGTCTGCCTTTACTGTTTACTCTCAAACACAGGAACACACCTTACACCCTATCGATGTCCTACCTCAAAAACATGTGCCCTAAATGTAAGTCAGTAATACTGTACTCAAAAAATTTACCTACATTATTTCTCACTCAATGTATGTGACGTCTCGCTACATGCAAATGCCACATGAATGCTGATCTTTGTTTTCTTATGAAACAGCTGCATCTCTTTGACCATCTCTTTGTTGCTAAGCTTGCCCTAACAACAGGGTACATCAAACAATTTGTAGCACTAATTGAATAAATTGTCTGATTACATATGCATATGAGTTAAGCAAGGACATTTTTACTTTGGCTTCTTTAATTTTAACTACTAGTGTTTTCCCCCCTATAGGTACAGGCCCAGGATATATACAGAATAATTATGTAATAAATTTTATAAATAACATAAGAAAATTCAAGAATATTTAAAACTTGCACAGGTGTTAAATGATTGTGTTCTTCTTTATTATTTAACATTCACATTTAATAGTTTTAATACTGCTTCTACATTGATGAGTTAAATAAACTTTGAAATGCAAATGCTCATTTTGACATTTTATGTGTTTATAAAATATATACTTTGTTAATGCAAACCAAAAATATTAGGAAACATTCTGACTTCTGTGATTGTTCAGTACAGCTGACAAGTTTAAGACTAATTAAAGTACAAAATAAAAGTAGTAATGCTGTAATAAGTGGACTAATGTAACTCACCATAGCCATGAACATTAGCGAGAGCAAACAAAGTCTTCCAAGCTTTAGGAAAGCCATGATTACTGAGGGCCTGCAGTTAGTAGCAAGCACTCTCCACTCCTGTCTCTTCCCTCCCCTCGTTTGCTTCTGGCTGATAAGGACTGGTTGCCTGCTTGTCAGTTATAGTAGGGGAGATGCTAAGCATCAGGCCTGTGAATTAACACTTTCGGTTTAGTTACACCTACAGGTACAAGAATATTCATTTCTGTAGGATCCCTATGCAACTCCCCGCTATGAAATACCTATACCATGAACTGTCTTCCTATACGCATACTTTTATTCTCACTCTATCATTAGTTTGCCAAGTAGTTTTATCACTTTGTCATTTGGCATTTCATTCAAAAAATCCAAAAGCAGAGTGCTATTTTCCAGACTCTCTCTCTCTCTCTCTCTCTCTCTCTCTCTCTCTCTCTCTCATATATATATATATATATATATATATATATATATATATATATATATATATATATATATATATATATATATATATATATATATATATATATCTCATAAATTCATCTATAACAAATGCTAACAACTGTAGGCATGTCTTCAGCTTGTCCTCTTGAATCTAAAACTTACTCTCTAGCATTTTACTAAAAAAAATTCCCAGTGTATTTATTTTTTAAATCTTAATTTCCTCAGTAAATAAGTAAAGTGAAGTACATTTGAAAAAGCTTCTTGCCACAGTTTTCGCCGAATTCAACAATCTAAAATACTACACAATACAATGTTTCCTATTTTGACTTGACTTGCATTTAGCCCTACCGTTTTTTCATCCATCCATTCAATCTTATTTTCAAAAGTAATCATCGTACAGCTGTCATCAATGAAACTATTCTGATTAACCCCAAATAACCCCAACTGTCCCTGTATTATTTTATTCACATCTTCATGGTTTCATCTGACCTTCATGGTCCTCAAAGAGCTTACAAAGCATGCATGGCATTTCACTTGTTGAAAGGTATCAATCAGGAGAATGGTATAAAAGAATTTCCAAAACATTAGATGTACCATGGTACACTGTAAAGACCATCAAATAGAGAAAATAGAGCACTACAATGGCATCACCAAGAATAGGAGATCCTTCCCAAATTTATAAAATGACAAGACAAAAACTTACCAGGGAGGCTGCCAAGAGACCTATAGTAACATTAAAGCAGTTGCAGGAATATCTGACAAGTACTGATTACTCTCTGCATGTGATAAGTCTCTTCTATTCTTCACAACTCTGGGCTATGGAGTAGGTTGGCTAGACAGAAGCCCTTTATCACAAAAAAATCTAAACTAAATCACGCCAAACCATATGGCAAAATGTGTTATAGTCTGATGAGACCAATTCCAAAAGGCTGTTTGGTGCAAAAAAAAAAAAAAAAACCAGCACCAAAAGAATACCTTACAGTACCCATGGTGAAGCATGGTGGTGGCAGCATCATACTTTTGGGCTTCTTTTACTTTAACTGGAACTGGGCGTTTTATCAAGATGGAGGAATCATGGATAGTTACAAATACCAATCCATATTAGTGCAAAACCTTCAGGTGTCTGCTAGTAAGTGGAAGATGGAAAGGAATTTCACCTTTCAGCATGAGTGACCTATAGCATACATCCAAACCAACAAAGGAATGGCTTAACCAAAAGCCACCGCCCAGACCTGAATCCAACTAAATATTTGTGGGGTGACCTGAAGCAGGCGGTGCACAGGAGCTGCCCTTTGATGGATCTAGTATGTTTTTACAACAAAGCATGGGAAAGTATTGCCAAGTCAGAATGTGCCATGCTGATAGACTCTTACCCAAAAAGACTGAGTGGTGTAATAAAATCAAAAGGTGCTTCAACAAAGTTATAGTTTAGGGGTGTGCATACTTATGCAACAAGGTTATTGTAAGTTTTTTTTATTTTCCTTTTTCCCCTAAATCACGCCAAACCATGTAGCAAAATGTATTATGGTCTGATGAGACCAATTCCAAAAGGCTGTTTGGTGCAAAAAAAAAAAAAAACAGCACCAAAAGAATACCTTACAGTACCCATGGTGAAGCATGGTGGTGGCATTATTGTGAGTTTTTTATTTTCCTTTTTCCCGTAATTTTTTATTTTTTTTTAAATATTGTTTTTCACTAAATTTTTATATAGTGTAATTTTACATTGAGGGGTGAAAAAGTTCTGATTTGATTTATCTGATGATTAAAACCTGCCATTTTAACAAGGGTGTGTAGACTTTTTATATCCACTGTACATTTAATAGATTTTATCTGTGAAATTTTATATACACATATATTAAGTATATACACATATACTTGTTACTTCGCAGTAAATCAAGCTTTGTTATACCACTTGATCAACTGATTCACTAAGAAAGATATTAATTGTAAAATTTAGATCTGAGCATCCCATAAACTGAGCAGCAATTTGTTAAATTTACATAATAAACTGTCCCATAATATTATCTTTTAAATATTGGGTATTAGCTTATGTAGTATTATAAGTCTTCTGAAATGTGTGGTGTAATACCAAACCTCCTGGGTGTGGCTGAAACATTGGCGCTCATTTTTACAGCCACGTTTGAGGCCTGTCTGTACATTCATTCCTTCAAATACTAAACTTGAGTAGTCATTAGAGAAACCTCCTCCAAAAGGTTTATTTATTGTGCTTTTCATGTGAGAATAGAAGTCCTGTGTAGGAAAATAGCATAGTAAGCATTTTTTCCCCTAGTGGATTGAGCAATAAGTTAAATGTTATAAATGCTAAAATCACCACATGAAGAAAGAATGTTTTCACATTTCTTCATGTAGGCAACTGTTGCTAAAAATGTCATCCAGCTTCTTTGGCTTTTGGTGTTTGTATCACTCAGTTAGACGGATCGCTAATTTAATGTTCATGAGAAATTGTGAGAATATTTTTGTTCCTCAGTGTGAGATTAAGAGATTAAGTATTCTTTCATGTCAGACAGATAGCATGTCAATCTTGGATATCATCTCTTCCTCCTCCCTTCCGACATCATCAAGCCACTACTACTAACAACAAAAGCACACTCCACATGTCAGCATAGAAATATACACTCATTCATCATTCATTATACATTACATTAACATCTACACATAAAATAAATACACTTCAAAGTTAAAAGTAACATGTTGATATTTTTGATAGTAAAATGAACAACAACAAAAAAACAGGTTTCAAAAGTAGCAAATAGTTGCAGCCTTAGTTCCAACTGCTATCAGAGCTCATTTTTGCGTTGAACATCTTCACAACATGTGCCAAGCAGGAAGAAGATGCCTCAGGATAGGAGGATAAGTTGACACTTGCAGTAGTTTCATTACCATCATGAGAACTTGGAGCTTATAAAACAAATCTCCACCCCTTTATCTCAAATATGACAACTCTTCTATTCTCAGTCCTGCTTTTGACTTAAACTCTGATATGTGACATATTTTTCTAAATTTTGTACATTGATTGGCCTTTCTATAATTTCATTTACCATATTCACCCCAGAATAAAGATTTGCTACAGAGCAAATATTTCTCAAACAAACCATGAACCGGTACTTCACAGAGAATCCAAAACCAATAAACAAGCATCCTAATGAGAGAGAGAGGCAGCAAATTTGGTTTATGAATGATTGCTACTCTGTTACTCTGCTGATTGACTACTACCGTGCTTTGTAAATGCCACAAGCTCCATATCTCAAGCAGGTGCAAAGACTTGTTTGGGAAAACATACCAAAGCCCTCAAATGTACTTCTTCCATGGTATGACCCAGGCCACATACATTACTGTTCCATCCAAGTGGTATCCCTGATAGTAAATTGGTAATGGCCCAATGATGACACGCACTTCATCTGGTCCAGACCGTATAATGCTGCATTTCATCCTTTTTTGGGCTCAGATTCCAAATGTCATTAAAAAAAAATTAAAGGTGCCTGCTTTTGGCAAACAATATACTTTTAATTGCCAGAACTGCCTCCTAAGTGCTTAAATTAAGGATGTTTGTCCCAGATGCCATTGTTTTCTGAAATGGATCAATTAGAGACATGATAAGGACCTTTTTGTTTATTTGGGGTCATAGTGTGGGATTGAATCTGAAATATTTTAGTATACAAAATAATTTTACAAATAGTTTAAGGATGGGCCATAACCATGAAATCTGTGGTCAATAATTCAGAGACTATACTACTTTTAACTATTGTTTGTTTTTAAATGACCAATTGTCATCTGCACCTTTCACGTTTTTCCTTTCAAAATCACATGTTTTCACTTCTTCAAAATGACCATGCTGAAGCACAAACAGTCTAGACTCTAGAAGAATACTAAGCTAAAGGTTTTCACAACTAACGAACTTGGTACTATTAGAAGAGGTGAATACCACAAACATGGCAATATCATATACAGGGTGTATTAAAAGTCTCTATATATTGGAAAAATGATCACTTTTAAGCAAAATGTAATTTTACTTACAAAACATCCTGTACATGATTGCCATTTCTTTGGTAACACACATATAGTCGTCTCTCTCATTCATGATGAACTCATGTTAACACATCTGGTGTTATGCATGAAACTACATGTCCATCGCAACCTTGTGACAGCTTCCCAGTCCAGCCATTTATCATTCCTAAAGACTATCCATCCATCCATCCATCTTTTATACTGCTTATCCTTCTCAGGGTCATGGGGAAACCTGGAGCCTATCCCAGGGAGCATTGGGCACAAGGCGGGGTACACCCTGGACAGGGTGCCAGACCATCGCAGGGCGCAATCACATACACATTCACACACCCATTCATACACTATGGACACTTTGGACATGCCAATCAGCCTACCATGCATGTCTTTGGACTGGGGGAGGAAACCGAGGTACCCGGAGGAAACCCGTGCAGCACGGGGAGAACATGCAAACTCCGCACACACAGGGCCATGGTGGGAATCGAACCCCCGACCCTGGAGCTGTGAGGCGAACATGCTAACTGCTAAGCCACAGTGCGCCCTTAAAGACTATCTGAACAAATATGTTAATAATATAAACTATGTATGAAAAACTTTGGAGGACATTTTGCTAAGAAGTGTTAATTTCCCCTATGTATGGAGAATTTTCGGACATCCTGTAGTATCAGCTTGTAAACACGGTGATCATAACCCCATTTGAACACAGCAATTCACATAGGCTTAGCATATGGACTGTACCTAGGGCCACTTATCTTTTCATACACACCTTTGGAGAGTATGTCTCACTTGCTCTAGGCCCTAATGTTTCTATCATGATTAAACCTACAGCTCCACCTGCTACCTGCCCTGTAGACATACCCCCCCCATGTCTCGCTTTCAACAACCACACCCAAATGTAGGGTGAAGTTCAGCCCAAGCAACAATAAAAAGTGAGACATAATAGTTAGTTCACTAGTCTGAAATGTAAACATATTATATGGCAAAGATTGATTTGTTCAATTAAATCTTTCTAAAATGCAGGTTGTAGCATTTGTTATGTGTTGTTTTCCACACACTTCACAGCACTTTCTTGTCTTGTCTAATTATCCAGCTTCATTTTCTTTGAAACATATGATTTTGACTTTAGTGCAAGACACTACATAATAAGAAAAACACTGGCCATTAAAACTGTTATGTTTCTCAATGGTTTGAGGTATTACACAGTATGTACGGCAGATCTCTCAGAACTATTGAATGCCTTCATGAATGTTTACAAGTGGGTTATCCATCTAGACAGGGTACATATAAGTGCTATACGGTGCTGCTACTATTTGTGCAGTTGCTTTGGAAAAGCTTTAAGCTAAGTTTTAAATCAAATCAAAATTTTAAAAAATAGCACGGTTAGATTTAGTTAATCAGCAGGGTCGGGTTGCAACAGTATAAAAGCGACTCTGTTTATGTATTCTGAATATCACTGAAGTGTCTGCATTCATCAGACTCTTTAAAAGAACCCACACTAATGCCTGTTTGTGAACTGTTTTAAAATCACCACACCCAGTCTTTCTCAACTGCTTTGCGCACTAGACAGCAGCTGTAAGTGATAGTGATGACAGCCCCTTTTTCAAGATGTCTTTAAAACACATTAAAAATACAGACTTCTGAATATATCCCCCCCCTTTTATTTATTAATAATTAATAATAATATGTTACATCTTTACATTACCTTAGGAATTGATTATATGAGTGTGTGGTTGTCTGAGAGTGAGAAAGAGAAAACATACTAGTGGGAGGGATGGGCACACCAAATAGTTGCGGCCCCCCGGGCGCCCCCTGGTGGCCCCCACTTTGAGAACCACTGGTTTAACTCATTACAGTCTTCTCTCTTTTCACCAGTGGGTCTAGACTTGTATTTCTCACTTACTCCACTTAACTTTCCTATTAGTCTGACTTTAGTTATTGAACTCCTAGTAGTTTACCAAACAATGTATTTTAAGACCAATAACTAAATAGCCATGAGTTAAAAACAAGTCTGCACCTTTAAGAACTGACAGTGCTGCCCTTAAGCATAGCTATGATTACATAGAGGCATTTACATGTCATTTACATGTATTTATTTCTCAAAAATTTCTCGTTTCATCACAACGTCAGCATATTTTTGTGTTCTTGCAAAAATACAATACCAAAAAAATACAATAACCTAAGAACACTTATGGCTGTGGACAGTATGTATATATTATATCCACTACTACTTTATGTAAATTTGTTAAGTACTACCCAAATTCCAAAAAAGTTGGGACACTATGTAAAATGTAAATAAAAAATAGAATGCAAATTTCACAAGCCCATATATATAGAAAACATATTAAATGTTTAAACTGAGTAAATGTACTATATATTTATATATATAATATTAGTGCTGTGAAAAAGTAATTTGACCCATCCTAATTTCTTCTGTTTTTGTGTATATGGAATGTTCACAGCTTTATCTACTTATTTTCATTCACAGACACTTTGAGAACCATTGATTGATAAACCATTGATCAAATTGATCAACAAACCAGTACAGTGGTTTGTATTAGTCTACCCAGTTACCTTCATTGGACACGTTCTGGTCAACATTACACCTGAAGCCTTCTCTTGTCTTGTGTGAATTTGAGCTTATTTAGTTTTTCCTGTGAATGGACACCCAGTGTAGAGACTATAAAGGGTTTATGACCCCTACAAAGTAAGTTGTTGACAGACTTTAAAAGCAATTTGATACTGTAAGAAATATAAAAGAGTAAAATAAAATCTCCAAGGTATGTTTGTCAGATTTATTCACAGAACTCTTCTTATATAATATTTTGTTGCTTAGAAAAATGTAAACATAAGAAAAGCGAAAGAAACTTTATAACTACAAGATTTAAAAAGTCAATGAAAAATCAGTATCTTCAAATCAGGTTTGAATTAAGGACTTTCCCCTCTGTTTAGACATACTGGACAATAAATGCACTCAACAATGCAGATAAGTACTGTATTTACATAAAATGCCACCTAATCAGGACTCTGAAAGTATTTTGATTATTGGATTATTTTCCTATAAAGGCACACCCTATCAAGTTTTATTCCTTACTTAAGATGATTATTGTTGAATAACAAGTCTAATTACTCACTTAGGACTCAGTATTACATGAATAAACACTTTGTGTCAAGGCATAATACACAGGTGTGTCACTAGTATAATTTGCATTAACACATTAAGATAACAGACATCTGGGAGGTTTTGCCCAGTTCTCAGAGCCTGCAAACAAAACAAAAACAAAAAAACCCAACTCAAACAGCTACATTCCCAAACATTACTGAGTGTGTGAGGCTGTAGAGATAGTGATAGAAGTTGGACCTTTCACATACACTTTTAACTGATTGATGTGAAACAATTTTCATTGCTTTTTATTCCTTCCCATTCTATGGAATGCTAATTTATACAAAGCAGGGCTACGTTTGCCTATGATGTGAAATGGCCATGCCCAATTTACCTCACATGGCCCCACCAAAATGTATATTATAATCATAGCATCCTGTCCCATTTTAACTAGTTCTACTGTCTTGTTGGTTTGTTATACTATTGCTGTTTTTTCCCACTGAATTTGTTGTTCATTGAAACATTTCTTTTAGGGAAGTCTGAAGCTTTTTCAGCCAGTCAGGTGTGCCCATTCTAGGTGTGACCATCTCTGTTTGCAGGTTTAATAACAATCACATCTACTGTCCTGTAATTAACTCATGAGGGCTGTAACCTGTCGCTCTGTGTTTCATTATTTGTCATAGCAGCCAGATGCTCCACCTGGTTGCACTATTTTTCCTGGACCACTCCCTCACTCACTAGCAGAAACCAGTTTATTCTGGTCAGGATCACAGTGGATATAGACCCTGTCCAGTGAGCACTGGTCATGAGACGGAAATACACCTTGGATGGGACACCATAAAGTTTTTATGGTTCAGTTTAGCCATTCCACTATTCCTGCTGACTACCCCAGATCCTCGCCTCATCCAGAGATTTTTCGTTAAGGTAATGATAATGAGTCACATATACAGTAGAGCACAGTGAAATTGTTTTCTTCACCTGTCAGGAAGTTGGGGTCAGAGTGCAGGGTCAGCCATGATACGGCACTCCTGGAGCAGGGAGGGATAAGGGCCTTGCTCAAGGGCCCAACAGTGGCAGCTTGGTAACCCAGAGCCTTAACCACTAAGCCACCACTGCCAAGGTATAAGGTATCCTAAGAGGGGTTCCATTCTTTTCTTATATTGGCCACCATTTTGGCTGATGCATTGGCTTTGGCGAACCAGGTTTTTGATGTCCTTGTGACAAGCACAGTTCTCTGTTGGATCAATAAGCCAATTAACTTTAAAGGAGTGGCATGGGCTAGGGGTATGCCCTGTTGAGAAAAATGCTTTTTTCTCCAGAATTAGGAGACCATGTAAGAGTTCTTTGAAGAGATAAAAGAGAAGAGAAAGTGTATCAGGAAACAAAAAGAGAGGCTGCATATCTAAATTTGTGCTCTGTCCAACCCTGTACACATACAGCAAAACCAGTCCAATACTCCATGCTTTCAACATCTAGAAATCAGGCTCCATCCACAAAAACAAAGTTACTGCACCGGGCAGGGCAGAACTTTTACAAAGGGCATCCTGGAAAGACAGAGGTTCTGAATGACAATGATGTAGATCTCCCATTTTAACCATTATGCTTAGGTGAAACTGATGGATAGGGTATGTAGCAGGTGCATGATGACCTTGTTGAATCCAATCACATGTGAAAAATGTTTATTTGGCTAGTATACCACAAGATTGTGTTGAGTGCAGGTATCATAGGTCTGTTCAAACAAAGCATGCTCTTCAAAGTCTGAAGTGCTGAAAACATCTCCTGAGAGTTGGTGGATTGCCATTCAATATTGGTTAGTGAGGTCTTGCTAGTTCATTAAAGTTCTCAAAAAAGTTAAAATGTCAAAGTCGAGAACTACAATTCACAGAATCCATCTCTGCATACAAGCATGGCCGACCAGGACTACACATCACAACTCACACACACTCTTTGCCACAGGACCACCGGATTTCTGATTGCATGCACCTGGACTTAATTACATCCATGACTATATAACACACAGAAACGGACTCTCACTGTGAAGTATCGCTCAGATTTTTCTCTTGATGGTACCAAGCCATTGTGAATGCTGTTTGTCTAGTTCTTGTTGTTGTTTCTGGTTGCCTGGGGTCTGTTTCATGATGCAAGTTGAACAAACTCAGAGTAACAGGGTGTGTGCAAGAGTATGATAGTGTGTGTGTGTGTGTGTGTGTGTGTGTGAGATGAATTATTGCCTAAACTACCTTTCCTATGAAAGCTTTGACACACTTGCATAACATTGTGCAACCAGCAATTAAAATATTTTTTTTAATATTCCAAAGGTTTGATAGTGCATGTGAAAGAGATCATGATATTAACTACTGAGAGGGTTTGACAGTGTGTGTGAGTGTTTGATAATCTGTGAGAGTATGGCTGTGTGTCTATGTGTGTTTTAGAGAGAAGAGTGAGTGATCGTGTGTATAAGAGGGTGTGGTTATTTGTGTGAGTGGGGCTTCATGTTTGAATTATAGCTTAAACGGCTTACTCTCTCAACATCCATTGTGCAACACAGTAACCAAAATAATTGTGTAACACAAAAAATTACTAATTTATAGTCAAAACCTATATTTAGAGCTCATTTTTGATGGTCCAAAATGGCTTATCATAATAATATTAAATGAGGCATTAAAATAACAAATATTTCTCAAAACATTGTTTGTTTGTTTGTCATTTTATTGTATTAAAATCTACAATAAATGAGAAGTTAAATCCAAGCGGTTCCAGTTTAACACCCACAGATCAAAGATAAAGCTTTCTCTTTGATAGTAAATGGCAGTTTACTATGAAGCACATTCATTTCGCTGATGCAAGTGTTGAAAATCTATACATTAAAAAAAATTAACACAATAAAGTAGTCCCATTTTTGAGTTAAAGCTCCCCTTAAAATATTTAACAGCAACTACTATTTGACCTCAAGAGAACATTACATTTCAGTGTTCCCACATTAATCCAGTACCCAATATCGCTTGATACAAATGGACACCCGTTAGCTAGAAGGAGTTATAATTGGACATTAATTCATAACTGAAAAAGGAAGCTACAAAACTACCAGCATGTTGGTACCAGCATAACAGCATGTTATGGTTTAAAAAATCTCTTTACATTCTGATATTTTAAAGGAAATGACATCAAACTAACATTATAAAAGGTTAGAAGAGCTAAATTGTTAACATGATTGTCTTAAGAAGACATCAAATGTAAGGTCACAGTGTCCTGTTTCTTTCTGTAATAAATGCAACAGGATATTGTGAATATTTAGTTGTATAAAAGCAGATATAGTACAGTTAAGCCCTTGTGTTTATAGTTTGTGAACACATGCCTCATGTGTTAATGTAAAACATGCAACTGGTTTTTAAATCAGTGTCCAAAGACCCTGTGTCTAAAGCACCTTAGGGACTTATTTATATCAGTGATTTATTTATATTATGTGATTTTAACATCACAATACTGAACATTTAACTAGCTTAAGTACAAGTGGTTTCCTCAAAATTGTGACCAAACATATAACTCTTTTGCAGTGCAGTTACAATTCTTTTTTTGAAAACACTCCAAACCTAGTACACATTTTTTATACCTCTATGAGAAACTTGTTACTTTCTAAATTAACCCTACACTGATCAACAGTCTTTTGCTATTTTTGTTTTCCATTTTGATTAGTTTCTCTTTTAACTGCTCCCAATATAATGGAGGGTCAGTCTGCTGTTCTTAAAGCTTGGAATTCAAGTTTGTTTATTTTTTTGTTTGTTTGTTTCTTAAATTTTGAGTTTTCTTTAGGAAATATGCTCTGACAATACAGAATGATAAACTTTTTTTTTTTTTTTTTTTTTTTTTTTACAGATTGAAACACTGAATTTGCATAGTTGACATAATGTGTAACCTTTAAGTTGTGTTATGTGATATGACTTTTCATTACACAGGAACCCTAAAATCAACGTTAAATGTAACAAAAAAAGAAAACACAATGACCAAATACACAGATAAATTTAGAAATAATCACAAGACGTGTACAGTTTTTGCACTAATGAATATAAGAGCCTTTGAGTATCAAAATGCTTGTATTTTATGCTTTAAAGCATTGAGGACGTTACCTCAGACTACTGGTGTTGTGTTCAGTGTTAGGAAAATGTATCCATCATTACAGGTTGGTTTTCACAACCTTCTTCTCTTGGACAACAACCTTCTGTGAGCTGGGATGTCCATGTACACTGCTTGTGTTCAATCCAATAGTCCCATTCTGGGACATGGCAGTGGATATTACCCCACCCTGTACAGATCCATAAGAGATTCCTGAAGTCCCTCCCTGCCTCTCAACTAAATGTAGCATACTCTGAGACGCTCCGGACACAGGAACATTTCTGTGGAGGGATCCATGAATTGCAGACCCTCCTTGCCCTTCCACTAGCATTATGCCTTGAGATCCAGACATGGCCCCTGTCTGCAGTGTTCCTTGGAGGACCTGGCCACCTTGTGCACCTGAATCAACCAGGAAGAGCTGCGATCCAGACAAATGAGCGGACTGGAGCATGCCTGTGTTCAGTGCCGTAGTGGATCCTCCATGAGTTTCCAACAACAGCACTCTGTCGCCACCAATCGTACCTTGTGCTTGCCCAGCACCCTGGACCAGGACTCTTTCATTCATTGGAGCTCCGTTCAGCACATACATCCCCTGGGTCAGTCCCATGCTGGGCCTCTCGGCCAACAGCACAGTGTTAGAGACCTGCGGTTCCACCATGTAGTACATTGGCTGCTGCTGCACCCTCAGGGTCTGGGTGGGCACATCGATCAGAGTCTGGACTGGCCTCATGTCAGACACTACATGGGTGTTTGTAACTACCACATTCTCCTCCGAGTGCATGGTAGAGGGTGCTGCAACGACAGCCGTGTTGACAGCGTTGGCAATGTTGGTGTGCGTGGAAATTGATTCATGATGCTCATGATGTGAGTGATCCATGATAGGTTTTGGAGGAGGAGGAGGGGTGGGAGCAGCCATTGTGAACTTTGTGCCTCCACATATCTCAGCTAGAGTAGTGAACTTTGGCCCCAAGTCATTAAGGAAATCCAGTCTGTCATCAGATCCCAAGTCACTGCAGCAGCCTACAGAACCAGCAGGCGAGCCCTGACCCTCAAACCCAAATAACCGCAAATTGTCTTCAGCTGTGGTACATAAGTGCTGACTTTTCTGCAAGATACAAATAGGCATGTTAAAGCAGTCAAGTTCATATGCCATCTTACAATAATTTAAGGCACTTGACATGCTTTACTGCATATAAAATGATGGTTTTGCAGCACCAATCCTAACATACTAAATGGGACTTTATAGAATTTATATAGTAGATTGTAGACACTAACACATTAGAGTTGTGACTGATAGGCCAAAATTATTGTATAGATGGAAAGATTACACACAATAAGTGACACCCATACTACTAAATGTAGATGATAATATTATTGGTACCCCTGAAGAATATTTAAAATTAAATACAAAAATTTAACAAAAATTAATACCACCATAAATATATAATAATTGTAATTTGCCTTTTTATTTAAAAAAAAAGAAAAAAAAAAGCCAAATTCTCCTAGGACATTATGCAGTTTTCTAAGGAAATTGGCTGGTAGGTTGTTCCAGGCATCCTGGAGAACTTGCTACAGTTCTTCTCTGCTTTACATGTAAAATTCCACTAATGCATTTTTTATATATATATATATATGGTAACACTTTATACCAAGGGGAACATTTTTGGTATTATACTTCTCACTACACATGCACAACAGTCATTATTGTTATAATCTCTAAATGACTATGTTCCAATATTCTCAATCAGTCTGGACCTCTGTGTGTTATCCATTCCAGAATAGAAAATGATTTGTGAAACATCATTTACGAAACTGCAATTGTTTTTCTCAACTAATGAAAATAAAACCATACATAACAGTCTCAGACTTTTCTAAAAACTACTAAAAGCAGGCAAATTTATGTAGTGCTGTGCCCCTGCAGCTCTGGGGTTAGTTCCCATACTTTGGGTGATGTCAAATTCCAGTCTTTATTTTTGTGTGTGTGTTTACTTTCTAATATGTCTCCACTTACATTTGAGTAGTAATGATTCAAGAAGTCTTCGTTAAGAGCCATTCCACTGTCATACGTGGAATACTCATCCCTCATCATCCCAAGGTGTCCTCCACTCATCCCCTGATCCATAGAAGTCATTTCCATCTGATTATAGAGGTGACCTCCTCCGTTCATGGTGGACATCATGTAACCAGCACCAGCACCTCCTGCAGCTCCAAAAGCAGAACCTGCCATGGTGCCCCCAAAGCCACCTTTTGAGTTCATGTTCATCATTCCAGGACCATCAATGTCACTCATGAGTAAGGGCACATCCTGTCAAAGATAGAAGTAATTTGATTTAAATAGCAGATGTTAGTTACTTCAATATTTTGTATCACAGCTGAATTTTAACGACTGAATTAATCATAGCATTTCCAAACTATGATTATTGGTAACAATTTATTTTGATATGGTCAACAAACCATCTATAGACTGTCAAGATATTGTCAGGTGGCTGTCATAAAAAAGCTCCTCAACTAATACTAAACAATGTCAACAGTTTAGGGATCCTGATGTTTAATAGATAACCTATTTTTGCTTTCACTTTTATTGGATAGTACAGTTTACAGCTTGTGATGTTTAGTAGATCAGCTATAGACTATCAACTCATCTTGTCCTATCACAGTTTCAAATTCAGATCATGTGAACTTGTGTTTCACTTTATGACATGTTGAAAGGTAACCAAACATCATTTGGTTCATTGTTGAGATTCAGGGTGCTGAGATAGGCTGGTTCAAGGCAGACTATAGATGGCTTGTAGAGTTTCTTCATTGGACTATACATATAAAGTGTTACTGGAATAACTAAATGAGGCTGAAAATTGAATGAGCGGTTGAGTTATCTCTCTTACCCGGTCTTCTCCTTGCCCTTCTGTATGGTAGGAAATCAGATGCTCTTTAGTGTCATAAGGCATCTCAGTGAAGGCTCCGCTCATGCCGGCTGCTCCACACTGACATAGCAGCAGTAGGAGTGGAATAACTGTAAAGACAGGTGGATTTATCACTCTCTGCTAAAATATAGTGACCATCTACATAGTTCTTTGTCCTACAGGGTGCATCAGTTGTTAATGCAGGCTTCTGTTACAGTCATTTCTTTTTTTGTAGCACTGCAAGGAGGCCAAACACCTACTGGTTACCACAGTCATAATAAATCAATACTGCTTTGAAGCCATTTTGGTCCGGGAGAATGCATCATTATAGTCTTTACATGCTTGGTGTAACTCTCTAATTTAAAAACAGTCCAGTCAACACAGATGGAACAGAGATGAAAGTATGCTTACGTAATAGCATGAGGAGTCCCAGTAAAAGCAAACCAATTCCGGCACCGCCAAGTTTCGAGCTCTTCTTTTGACCCAGAATGGAGCCACATGTTGCTGATTTATCACATGTGCATACATCCACCTTCAACACTTGCCGGTCTGGACATGACAATCCCTGTTGGTCGCGAACTTCCAGAATCACCTGATGAGGGCCTGGCCACAGTGTGTCTTGGGGCTTCAACATGGCTGATGTAGCTACAATAACATGACATCATGTAAGGAGCAAATAATGAGATACTGTCCACATTCATTTTCCTTAATAGATCAGTTTACTTTTGCATTAATATATGTTGCAATAACAAACAAGATCCTAATGTGACAACCTACTTTTGCTATGCGTTTTACCTAAACCCAAATCTCTGTAAGAAAAAAATCACCATCTTAGGGTTTTACAGTAATTTTACTATGAAATATGACCCTTTGCCCTGAATGTCGGCAGATTACTAAAAATATATACCGTTTAAATGCTCCACACTCCATTTTCCATCTGTCCCTTCAGGGATGACGAGGAATGTGAAGGGACCTGCATTTGGAAAAGCATCTTTGTCCTGTGCAGTGACATACAAAACTTCCTGAGTGGTGCATATCGTCTGTGTTTCATTGATCAGAGTAGGGCAGTGGTCATTAAAGTCCTCCACCTGGATGGCGACAGTGCCCGTGGCCGTCTTAGAGGGCATATCTACAATGACAGATGGAAAGTATTACATTTTGAATAGCACATTTTGATGCCCTTTTATAATGCAGGTGTTTTTTTTTTAAAGGATATATTGAAAAATAGATTTAAGAGATCAAAAAAACTGAAAAACAATGTTAACAAAGGTGTAAAGGAGATAATTTACTATTATTATTGTGTGATCTATCGTATTACATGCTATCATAAGTCGTTTTATGGCTCCACCTGTTGGACAAGTGGTGCCATAATCCCTAGAATAAACTTTTACTACTATTTGCAAAAGCAATGCACATATGCTATACTAGTGATTATATAACCGCCCCTGCCTGGTCTTCCAGAAATCTACTTATGCTATGTGGAGAGGCCAAATGTGTTAATAGTTTATCAAACTTGCTTTCTTTCTACACTAATAGAAGAAGAAACACTTTTATGTATCTAGTTATCATTATTTGCTATTTCTTTTGTCAAATAAATAAATTGCTCCTGATATAATACATGGCACTTTAATTGCCTCCCATCAGCTTTTGTAATGCACTTAAGGTACATTCACACACAGAGCGACTCGCAGAGACCGGAGGCGTTCATTTTCAACGAGAGCTGGCGACATGAGTGACGGCGACAATTGGCGACCAGATGTGGGCGTGTCCAGCAACTTAGAAAGTTGAGGAAAGTTTAACTTCATGCAAATTTGGAACGACTTGTTGAGGTTACTAACAATGGGAGTGAAGACAATAGAGTGCATGGCAGCCGTGGCCACCCCCTGCTCATTAGCAGAAGCAGTGCCATTATGACAGTAGCCAATTAGCTTAGCTTAGGATTTAAAGCAAAATAAGTAAATAAAATAAATGAAAAATAATGAAACACTCACTTTTTGTTGCAATCGAGCAAAATTCCAGTGTAGCTCCTATCTTGGGTGAAGTATCTGGTTTGTCGCTGCTTCGGCACCCGGGAATGAGCAGCACCAAGCCGGACACTTCACCCAGGAAGCTTCCCGATCACCATCAAACATATAGTGAATGACACACCGATGGTGATGCTCACTTACTGAGAAAGGAGCTACACCAGGATTTTGCTTAATTGCAACAAAAAGGAAGTGTGTTTAATTATTATTATTTTGCTTTAAACACGCTAAGGCTATAAGCTAAGCTAATTGACGCTTGCGCTTTTGCCGCTGAGAGATGGCCGCAATGGCAAAGAGCACACACTGCTTCTCCTTCATCTCGTAGGATATGATGTGTGTGTTTATATATACACTGGTGAATTTTATATAAGATCGCTCTCCCTCCACAATGTTTTATTTTAGCAGCAACAAAACTGGTTTGTTGTGAAAAGTGGAACGCTAGTTGCGCCACCTATGTTGCTATGGCAGCCAGTGGTAGGAAACCCAAACCTTTCTAAAATCTATAAGTAAATTTTGGAGTGATACATACTGAACAGGTTAAATATACGCACATACAGTTAGGTAAAAAACCCGAGACCACATTGAAAATCTGGGACTTATTTATTTAAAACTAGAAATTCTAAAACAAAAAGGAAAAGTGTAATGTTTTGACTATTCAAAGATTCTGCACTGTTTCTAGGTCCCTATTTAAATGCAAGCAAATAAGTGATATTGGCCATATTCGCTGCTTTGTACAAAAGTGACATTTTCCTCATGCCTAATCTCTTCTATTGAAGCACCTGTTCAGACGACACTGGATTTGTATTGGATCTAAAGCGGATTGTAAGATTTGGCACAAACTTGTGGAGTCCATGCCGGCTTGAGTGCACACTGTCATTAAAATACTAAGAAATTCAAGTAAATATTTCCAAGATTCTACTTTTCACTCAGGTGGTTGCTGATAATATCACTTGTAATGAAAACCTTTGTATTAAATTGAAAAATAATGCCAAACAGAAGCATTTTCACTAGTACTCTCAGACATTTGGACCCTGTGTTCTTTATCTTGTAATACTGGCTAATATTCAGTCTTTCTAAAAGAAGTAAAATATCTACTGTTCATGTTGAGCAGATTGAAGATACACTATAAGAGTTTATAAGAAAATTATTAGTTAAGAGTTAGGAACCTTGACTAATACAGAGGATTTCTGCCATGTAAGTCCCATTGACCAGGTATGTAGACTCTCGATCTGGGATTTTGTTCAATTTGATTTCACCGGTTTTCTCATCAATGTATAGCCAGTTGTCTCGGTCAGACCCTTTAACATATCTGAGAGAGGAAAACCAGAAGTAAAGTTCACATACAGACATTTTAAATGCAGATATTCCCAGACTGATACTGCCATTAATTAAGCCTATCATGTTCTGTGGTGTTACCTATTTGTATGTCAGAATAGCTCAAAAAAGATTTGTTAATTAAATATGTAGGGGAAAAAAATAATAACGGGGACTCACTTGACTCTCTCAGCAGGCCGTCCTGTATCTGAATCAGTAGCAGTGTACGTTGTAAGGACTTTTGTTATATCAACCATCTTGCCATTTTCAGAAATTGGAATTGCCTTCACCTTGGGAATGAAGGCCGGGCCTTCAGGCTGATTCTTTACATTAACATGCATATTGTAGACTTTACCAAGACTTCCTCCTGCCCCACTGCCAATCATTCCCCATGATCCTCCACCACCTCCACCTCCACCTCCACCTCCTCCTCCTCCACCTCCACCTCCTCCTCCTCCTCCTCCTGACACCACCACTCCTGTTATCCCTGAAGACCCAGATCCATCATAGTATGGAGCCACATTGTTCACAGTGATGCCCAGATTCATGTCTTTTACTTCCTCATAATCTACACTCTGAAAGTAAAGTTAAAATATAAAATATTGGTTACTTCTTCTGCACAGTACAAGCACTCATACTAAGGCAAAGTAACATTTATAAATGGCATATTTGTCCTAATTTATAGCAATATAAGTGACCAGTGACAAATGACCCAATGACCAATACAGGAAAATTGGGGAAATAAAACATTGACAACCTTGACAAGCATCAGGACTCCTTCATTGGTCTTTGGATCAGTGACAATCTTGAAATGCCCACCACCATTGCCTGACACAATGCTGTACTCAGCCTGCCAGTTGTCAGTGTTTTGCAGGTCCAGATCAGTGGCTTTAAATCTCATCACCTCCACGTTTTCAGTGTTCTCCTCAACACTGGCTTCAAACTGTACACAGAAGGAGAAACAAATAGGTATAACTGTCTCACTGGCCCATCTATAGTGATATATTTCTGTGTCTTGCATATTACATATTCTAGAGAAGCACTGTCTAATTTCACAACACTGGAACAAGTAGGAACACAGGGATTAAACAGGTGGTGCCTTACAGATTCATGCTCCAGTATTGGGACGTTATCGTTGACGTCCAGGATCTGGACATTGAATGTTGCCATCCCTGTTTTGCAACCTTGACCCCCATTGAGGTCTGAGGCTCTTACAGTAAGTACATATTGGTCAACTGCCTGTAGAGAGAGAAGTATGATAATGAGACGTTCATCTTATGGTGTATGTAATAATAAAGATAAACTGTCTGGTGTTTTATATTGTGTTTACTGTGCTAAAATTCATAAGGAATAAGATAGAGATATTTAAAACAAAAAATACTAGCAATTTATTTCAATGTATTTATCGTAACAGGTTTGTTATGGCTTTCTGTACAAATTTCTAGTGCCTCACCTCTCGGTCCAAGTTTTCATTGTTAACAATCACTTCTCCATTCTGATTGATTGTAAACATATTTCCTGGAGGATTCTGATCAACAATCTCATAGAGGATCTGAGAGTTGACGTTCCCGGGTTCATCAGCATCGGTCGCTGTTATTTTCATTACGGTCGTACCTAAACATTTCATTAGCAATGTTAACACTGGTATCTATCAACATCCTTCTCATCTCATCAACCCCTTGTGTATTTCAGACCTACTAATGTGCTGATTTTAAATTGTTGGAAAAATAAATCATCTGTTAGTGTTGCAGACTTGCCTACAGCGCTGAGCTCACTGACAGATCCTGTGGAGATGGGCAAGAAGATGGGCGCATTGTCATTCTGATCTTTCACCTTTATTCTCAGCTGAATATCATTCTCTGCCACTGTGCCGTCAGGGAATGTAGCAACTCCAGAGAGCTGTGAAGCCCATCATCATCAGAAAGGTAACATCATTATCATTACTGCCATCAACATCCGGTTTACAGTTTATATCAGTGCTCAGTGGTTCTTAACTTACATTGTACTGGGCAATGGTCTCTCGGTCTAGGATCCCAGTTATTCGAACATTGCCAGTGGAAGGCTCCACAACGAACAAGTGATAGGGTGGCTGGTCTGCACCGATGCCCTTTAAGGAATATCTTATTGGGCCCCTACTTGCATCTTCCTTGTCTGAACGAATCTAAAAGAAACAGAATCATAACAAAATGATTGTCAATGAGTAAATAAAGATTAAGTCTGTAATAAAGTAGCAAAATGTGATTTCTTTTTCAAATGTCTAAGAGTAGAAAACTAAAATGAATGAATTAATTAATTTAAATTAATTAATGAAAGCATTCTCACCCTAGCAATAGAGTTCTGTTTACTGTAGTCTACATTCTCCTCCAAAATTTGTGGAGGGACGATCCATTCTCTCCTGTGCCTTTGGAGGGATACAGAATGGTCTGCTTTGGCTTCAGTGTCAAACACACACTAGGGGAAAAGACAGAGGCATTCACAATGTAGTTAATTTTTTAATTATAACAGATTTGTATGGTTGCCTAAAGCCTTTATTTATAGTGAAGTTAGTGTCAGTCTTCTCTGTTCATACTGTAGCAAGATTGTTTTTCTTACACCAGTATAATGTCAGCTGCTATAAAGGCTGTGGCCTGTTACTTATATTGTGCTGAAAATGTAGATTTTGTTTAAAGCGCATGAACCAACATTACGCGTTTTGGTTGCCACGACACAGACGGCATAAAATGGCTGACAAATCCAGAACCGCCACAGTCCTGTGTAAACAAGCGGCTGCTTGCCTGGATATTTGTCTATTACAACACTGTGTTCATCTCATCCAAATGTCTCTCACAGAAAATACCACCCAGCACACGAACAAGCCAGACTAGTGCTTAGAGCCCTATTCACAAACTGCTAAACCTGATGAAACACCAGCACAACACAAAAATCAGCACGCATAGTATGATACGTGTTAACATTCCACATTTTAGCTGATATACTGACATTAAAAAGCCATGGTTGTTGTATTTCCAAAGCAAGGCAGTTACAGAAGATTCTAAGGTTTTAATGTGAATATATAGCTTGTATAGCTTGTGGTCTGAGACTACATTGAAATATATATTATACATACTGGAAATAAACGGAAAGTTTCAGAATTTTGAATAAAAGAGAAATGTGCAGCATCTTGACTATTCAAGATGTTGCACAATTTCTAGGTCACTATTTCAGTTTAAGTTTGTGATATTGACCATGTTAACTTTTTGTACAAAAGGTCAGATTATCATGAGTCTAATCCCTTCCACTGAAGCATGTGTTCAGACAACACTGTGATGGTGTCATGGTAGCACAGATAAGGGCGCTGAACTACAATACCCATCAGCCTCTGCGTGTCACCTGATTATGGATTGCACACACCTGGACTCTGCACATTACCACAACACGTATATAACACACTTACAGCACAATTCTTTGTCAACAGTTTTGTAAGCTTCGTTTTCGCTAATCATGGTTTATGAATGCAGTGCCAAACTTTTCGTTTACGTTTGCCAATCCGGCACAAATCTCTTGTGTGGGCGGGGCTTTACAGTGATTTACTCTCATTGGCTAGTGATATTTGGATCGAAAGCTCCCTCATCAGGAAGTAGAGTCTTCAGTGTCATGAATTTTGGAGAGCGTTATGGATGCGGTTCTCTGTATAGTAATAGTGTTTGTACTATGTAGTGGAAATCACTTACTTACTTACTTATTTAGTCAGTATATTACTGTCTGACAATGAGTGGAGGTGCACTCCTAAACGCACCTCCACACACACACACACACACACACACACACACACACACACACACACACACACACAGACGCACACAAACTTTATACTCGGAATGCAAGCATTAGTTTAAATTCACTGATATGGTGGCAGGACAGAAAGATTTATTAAAAGCATGAACATTTAAATAATTATTAGTGACATTAGGCTACATGTTGCTGACAGGACACGGGCTGAATGGCGATGCACAGAGGCCCATTCGGAGGTAGTTTGCAATGTGTTAGCGTCGTTAACAAATAACTGGCTATCGCTAACATTACATGGAGCATAACGTTAGCTGGTTTCACGGCGACAAATGCCAGCTGCCTCAAACAAACATAATATAGGACTGTCTTTCAGGTGCTTCACCAAATTCCATGTGTTTCCTCGCTTTGTTTGAAATGAACGATAGAATTGGTTGCACACCGGAAACCGATATTAGTTGTCCTCTCTGTTCCTCTCAACGAGTTGGGGCAGAGCTAAACTTGTTAAGCTAAGCTAATCTTCTATAGTTTTTCCGTGTGCTTGTAGGCGTTCTTCTTCTTCACCACCACTTGTGGACCGACTAAAACAATTGTGCGTATTTGCTGCCCCCATCAGGTCCGGAAGAATTGCAACCTCGGTACCTCCATTAGACCCGGTTTGAACGCTAGTGCAGAAAAACAAGTACCATCACGTTTTAAGAATGTTGGTACCGACTTGGTACCGAAGTATCGGTTCTCGTGACATTCCTAATTGTCATCATCATCATCACCATCCTCCTTAGCTGGACACTCGATCTGTCAATCCAAATCTCACTTGCTCTGTTAAGGCCGCCCACATATTCTGGCAGCGCATTCATAAATTCATAAATATTCATAAAAGATTGGCAAAAACAAAGCTTAGAAAAAGAATGCAGTTTATTTGAAGACCGTGTTTAATTTTTGCCATTGAGTTCACTGTTTTCATTTTCATTGTATATTTTTCTTAATTTCTTGAAAATATCAATTCAGTACTTTTGGCACAAATTTAATCTCATATCTCTGCTGTCTGGCAGTTGGATTTGATCAACAATGGATCATAAGGTTTTGCAAAAACTTGTGGAGTATCCCCACTGAAATAAAAAATAACAGAAACCCTTATAGAATCTGTAATGGTTTTAATAGTTATAATGGGAATTCTATTGGTTTTACTGGAAACTGTAATGGTCCCTGTTGGTCTCTACTGGTAATTTATTGCCTTCTATTGGAGGTATGTTTTGTCTAATGGATACCATTTAGGGCCAGTAGAACACCTTTGACATTGGATAATGGTTTTAATGGTTAACAACTGATGGTTTGTTATGGTATTTGTAGTGGAAACCATTCGAACTTCTGTGATGTTTTCTACTGTTTTTTTTCCAGCAGGGCTGTCTGTAACTACAAAGAATGACATGTCGTGATCCAACAGCTTGTGAGCACACTGGAAAAACCACTTGAACTGGGTCAATAGTAGGAAACAAAGCAATTCTAGTGAATTTAATAAACAGGCTGCAGCCAATTTACCTTTTGGCAATAGGATGACGGGAATGTTACGAATAGTGATAATTTTTGCTCTTTTCAGTAAGCCACTGTACTTGGCTCAGCTCACTAAAAAGCACCGACACTTTCGTCTTCCTAATGCTTAATTGCCAACATTTTTACTTCCGCAAAATTAGTCAGTGTTATTGGTTTTTGCATATCACTAGTGAATCTCATTGTGATTATAAAAATAGTATTATACTTTGCATTGCATTTGTTATGTTAAATACATGTAAAATAGCAAAGTGCCACATATTTGCATTGATTACTAATAGACCTAAGGCAATCGTTCCTGCATTAATTTTATGGTGCTGCTGTCCCTGCTGGAAAAAAAAAACCCCAATAGAAATCCTCATAGAGTTTGTAATTGTTTTAATGGTTATAATGGGAATTGTATTGGTTTTAATGGAAACTGTAATGGTCCCTGTGGGTCTCCATTGGTAAATTGTTGATTTATATTGATGGCATGTTATGTCTAGTGGTAATGGTTTGGATATATTATTATTAGTATTTGTAGTGGAAACCATTAGAATTTCTGAGGTTTCTAAACTCAGCTTCCATAAGACACTGAAAAAAAAGATTCCTGTCCTATTCTCATATTTACTTACTCATTATGATACACTACATATTATAACAATGTAACAGAAATGCGCATTAAACACGTCTTCTTGCTAAAACTGGCTCTACATGATACAATTCACTTTTCAATTACACTTTTACCTTATGCTATTAATAATATTGACTCATATTCAGCGAGTTCATCACTTGACCTAATCGTCCTGTCCTAATTAAAAAACAACATGCGAGTCGACTCCCGACGTTCAAAGAGCCGACTCGTCTCGATCGACAAATCACTAGTTAAATGTTGAAACGTAAAAACAATCAGATGATGGTTGTTTTAACACAAACAATGCAGTACTGGAAACTTTTCTAGACTTGTCTAGGCTACATATGCAGACACGACATTGTTAAATAAATAAATAAATAAATAAATAAAACTAATGTGGAGAAAAACTTACCCATATAACGAAAGAAAACAGGAAGAGAAGTGGCAGTGAACGCCATAACCGGGCCATTTCCGGAGCGTGAGCAGGCGTCAAATTCAGCGCTCTGTGTAGAAAGCGCTGTTGTATGTAGTATATCTGGATGGCTGAATGTGTCCACAACAGATACTGTGCGACGAATACAAGAGATAGAATGAAGTCTGTACGTTCAAAACCACCACACACCCTCACCTTTAGAGGAATTTAGAGGAGGATCCAACGCAGAGAGAGGAAGGTGTGGGACTGACTCTCTCTCTCTCTCTCTCTTGTTTTGTGTGTGTGTGTGTGTGTGTGTGTGTGTGTGTGTGTGTGTGTGTGAGCGAGAGGGTGCGTATCCAAGTTACAATTCACAAACATGCCAGCCTACTTAGCATTAAACCCATTTTACCCGACAATAACAATCCTTTGTAACAAAGGATTTCAACCATTTCATGGTTGTGGTCACAATGGCAATGACAGACTGAGAAGTTCGGCCCAGACTTCTCCATCCTCAACCAGAGATTCAAGTTCCTCTTCGGGGATCCCCAGACGTTCCCAAGCCAACTGTGAGATATAATCTATGAGATATGATTATGTTCACTGGTAAAAACCCCTCAGCTTGGTATTGTCCATAGCATGCCTACTGCCCAACTGGCATTGCACCTGATCCCCACCCTTCGTCTTGCTCACACTTTTGTTCTGTTGCTAGTACAGAATCAGCCTGATTTGGGTTATATGGGTGCCACAACTCTGTAACAGTGAAACAATTCATTATCTCTGTTAAGATCTCCCAATCACTCATGCACCCCTATGATAAGAGATAATAATTAAAATGGTAGGTCATTTTGCAAACTAACAACTGATCTCATACATTTCAAGGAAGCTTGATTTGGCAGATTGTTGGTTTTGCACCTGGTTACAGCATTTCCTTTTGTTTTAGTGTTTCATTTTCATTTACGCTCATCAGGGGATTTTTAAAAAAAAAAAAAATCCATGTATTTTTTTAATACAATTATTCAGTGGAGTTTGCTTCATACCATCTTTTACACTATAAATAAGAATGTACAGCACTTAGAAAAACATCTTTTTTTTTTTACACTACATGTAATGATTATGTGCTCTACGTATATTGTTTATTTGCTAGCTTTGATTCCTTTGCATGAGTTTTGTCTCTTGAGCTAACGATGTGTAACATACTTTGAGAAGACATGGCTTTTACGTATATAGACACATGTCTTTAGTTTTATGAGTGGCTACGTCTTAAACTGTGTGGTGCGTCAGTTTGGTGCAGCACGCTTAAGGAGTATTTATTTTAAAGCTTGTCAGGTAATCTCAGGACAGAACCTACAAAGGCAATGCATAATCACTTAAGCTTACATTTAAAAATGCATCACTTTTTTACTGCTTTATGAGGACCAGGGCCTAAACAGGTTCAGTGTTCAGACAGAAACTCGACACAGTGAGATCATTAAAAAGTTAGATTATAGTAATATTATAATTTCACATTCTCATGTCATGTCACCAGAAAAAAATAATCAAACCTAAATTAATATTTGTGGCTCTGTATTTTGAAAAGACAAAAAGTGTGTGTGTGTGTGTGTGTGTGTGTGTGTGTGTGTGTGTGTGTGTGTGTGTTAGAGAGAGAGAGAGAGAGAGATTCTGACAGAGGTCATATGAGTATGGGAGAGAGAGAGAGGGCGCAACTCTGGGCGTGCCCTGGTGCATTTAGGTGGTATCTGCTTGCTAGAGGGACTTGGCTGTGAAGGGAGAAAAGCGGAACAGTTAAGGGAGAAAAAAAGAGTGACAGACATGAACAAGGCTCCTACTTGACCTGCCCTGCCTTTAGGCATGCTGAGACAGACAAATTTTACTTTCTGCATTCCCTTCCTCCCTTCCCTCTCCCTCTCTATTTTCTCAACAAACACACATATAGTATCTGCCTACCTCTCTTAGTCCTTGTGTACTTGTTTAACCCTGCCCAGTATAGTCATTAGAATACACAAGGTCTTGTTCAAAATGTATTTTACCAGAACCGCACCTCAGCAGCTAAAGGAGGACAAACTGAACAAGAGCTGCATGTTAACTAGGGCTGATCCTCCATAAATTGGTTCCCAAGAGTTAACTTCAGGACAGGGAAATGAAAGGTAGTTAGAGAAGAGCAAACAAAGTTGACAAAGACTCATGGAGAAAACCAGTCTATCAGGAAACTCCCTTGTTCGAGCAGTAAACAGCCACAAACACGGTCAGGCCTGCCCTTGCCGTCAGCATACAGGCATGCCTTTAACACATTCAGAATGCCGCGATGACTCAGAGTATGGCTTGGAAGAATAGAAGTATAGAAACAGAGGGTGGGTGTGGCAGGTGACTTTCAACTGGGTGTGTGTCCAAGGGTGTTGCTATAATTACATACAGGACAGTGTCCCATGTCAATCACTGTGATTCAAATTTTGGTGGTTACTTTACACTACTACACAGATGAATCATGTTTTCAGGTATTATAGACCAAAGGTGCTTCAGATTTAAACACTCAGACAGGTGTCCAAAATCCACATGGAATAAAATCTGCCAACTCTGGAGATAGATAACTTGCCTGAACAAGATCCTTTGTTGCATTTAAAGTAAAAACAAAAATGGTAATGCTATGCCCTTGGTGTTATCATTTGAGGTTTAGGACTTAGTGACTTGTTTACTTAGTGTTTAACTTAGAAAACATTATTTAAAAAATATTCTGCAACTTTGGAGCCAAGACGAAACCTTCTTATAACCTTTCTATTCACTCTGCTGTGTACAGATACATCCAAACTGATTGTGAAGACCGTGGCACTTAAATGCCAGTCACTTTGCCATAGTGAGGTTTGCTTTAAATCTGTCTGCACATAATCATTTATTGTCTGAGCAACATGCAGTCAAAAATACAAGTCAAGCAAGTCAAGGCAGTTTTTTTCTGTGGCACATATGTAATTTTTCCCAGAACAGACAAGACCAGACATTACAGGTGCATGACAAAGACTGGCAAAAACACAGTAGTCTAAGACAATTTCAAAGATAGTAAGTAAGCTAGTGGAACTAACTAAATAAATACATAAATAATTAAATAAATGCACATTAGTTTACAATGTCAATGTGTATAACACCGTTTGTAAATTAGTCATAAACAGCAGCATACAAATGCTGCAAAGGTTGACGTAAAAATATGGGTTTACAATATATCAGAGTCACAGTTCATTGTCTGTGTTGTACCGAAGCTGCTAAATAATGTATTGGCTTAGACGTATCTATGTGTGCAAAATGCCTGCTGGTTTATGAGGTTCTTTGGCCTCTTTAGTAACACTCACACTGGAACACTGTCTTTTGACTCCTTCACCCCCTTCTGTAATCAGTCTCTCACGCTCCCTTTTCTCCCAGTTCTAGGTAATTTTAGATCAGGCAAAGTTTATAGTAGGTAGTAAATAGTAGAAGCAGGTCAGTATGCTGATCTAACTTTTTAAAGGAGTAGATATGTGATTTAGGAATATATGGTATTTGAAATTGGTAAATGTAACCAGAAAAAGCACTTTGAAAACACAATGTGACTATTCAACCAGTTAAAATCATCACGGTAAGTTATTTATGATGCAGCTAAAAAAGTTGTTGTTGTTTTTTTTTTTTTACATTTGTTTTTGTCTACAGTTTTGGCTACAGAAGTTTACGTTTGAAGGATTAAAGATTACATAGTCTGTCATTAAATGTACTGTATGTTACTAAACAATGTTTACAAAAATATTAGATTCTATTACTTTTTAACTTCTTTCTCCTGTTCTCTCTCTCTCTCTCTCTCTCTCTCTCTCTCTCTCTCTCTCTCTCTCTCTGTGTGTGTGAGTGTGTGTGTGTGTCACTTTAACAGCACCATTCAAAACAAAACAACCCCAGTTCTCCATAGCAACCACAGGGAGTGAAACTTGAGCAGGGTGATAAGGAAGTGAGAGAGAGAGGGAAAGAGACGGGAAACAATGAGAGAGAGAGAGAGAGAGAGAGAGAGAGAGAGAGAGAGAGAGAGAGAGAGAGAGAGAAATGGCTGAATTTTTCTAGAAAATTCTATAAAAGATAAAATATTAAAAAGTGTAGCACAAGTTAAATCAATGGATATCATTCACCGCCAGTCCTGCAACATTTTTTTGTTTCTGAAAGCTCAAGAGCTCTTTTAGAGCTTCATTTAAATGGCTCATATGATTAAAAAGTATAAGTAATCTGTTAAAGGCAGGTTTAATTACAAGGGTTCATGTGAAGCTTCTCGTCGAGTTTATTTGTGAAAGGGAAAATAAAATAAAAGACCACAGTGTACAATAAAGTACAACGGTGTTTTAGAGCCACATAAAAAATAAAATAAATGAAGATTACGAGAATAAAGTTGAAATATTTTGAGAATAAAGTCATAGCAATACAAAATTAAAATCGTAGCAATACAAGATTAAGCTCGTAATATTTTGAGAAGTCAAAATTACACCGTGGTAAATTTGGTTTTATGTTGGACATTCGCAGATTCGAGATTCACTCTACTATTTCTCAATAAATAAACACACAAAAAGGACAGAATGTGTATTAAAAATTATATTCAGTTTTACTTTGTTGTCTGTCCACTCCAGAGCAAGAAAATACACATTTTGCCATTTTGGTGTGTTTATTTGGGGCAGTGGTGGCTTGGCAGTTAAGGCTCTATGTTACTGATCAGAATGTCGGGGGTTCAAACCCCAGCACTCCCAAGGCCCCCAATTCTTTCTGCTCCAGGTTGCATCATGGCTGACCCTGCATTCTGACCCCAGCCTCCTGACATGCTGGGGTATGTAAAGAAAAGAATTTCACTGTGCTGTAATGTATATGTGACCAATAAAGACTCATTATTATTTCTTGAGAAATAGAAGCATGAATCTCGGATGTACACCGAATGTCCAGTTCAACTGTACAGCTGTGGTCCACCGTTAAACTAATCTAAGTTCACTGGTGCAAACCTGCTTGTACACTACATCACTTAAAAGACATTCACAACAAAATAAGAACTTTATTCTCCAAATATTAAGACTTTATTCTTGAATTACTACGAGTTTATTCTCATAATTTTGACTTTATTCTCAAGCTATTACAACTTAATAAATCTTAATTCATTTGTTTATTTTTTACACGGCACTAAAACACCATCATAATAAAGGACAGGTACCATACAAGCTTGTACAATGATACAAAAGCCATACTGATAAAACATGACACAAGGAAAATAAAACTAATCCATTAATGAAAATAAAAAACAGTGAATGGTGATGGAGAATAATGTGCTGTAATAAAACTAAGGCATTCAAGTTGAATGGTAAAGTGAAGTGTTACAAACTAATATGATAAAATGTAAAAAATAAAAGGTATACCAATGATACATCTCTTTAGTGAATATACTTTCTGGATGCAACATAAATACAAAGACATTGATTCACTTGATTTTCATATTTATCTATTGATTTATTTGTTTGTTTAATTTTATTGTTTGTATAAGCCAAGTTCTGAATGAGTACTGTGTTCATGCTCACCTTAAATAAAACAAATAAAAAAGAGCAATGAATAAAACCAATGGTCCAGGTGCATTTATTTAATCAGGATTCTGCTATGACACAAACTCTCAGTGTCTCATAGGCCTGTAATTCTTGGAAGTGATTCATCACTCACTGAAAGTATGAGTCAAAGAAAATGTGTTTATGTTTGTGAATGTGACAGTATTTTCATGATCACGTAATTATATCAGATGACAAATATCAGATTGTGTGTTGTTTGTCATAAACTTGTAGGGTACCTGTCTGTGATCACACCTGTTCCTGCTCTCTCTCTCCCTCTGACACACACACACACACACACACACACACACACACACACACACACACACACAGACAGACAGACAGACAGAGAGATCCACAGATCCACAGATAATTGATAGCATGTTGCCACACCCAAAGTAACATATTGCGCAAAAAATGTGTGTTGATGTGTATGATAACTGAACCAAGGTTTTTTCTAAGAAATGTCCATTTTAACCATCCTACATAAACGTGGAATTTGAGACCACTTATCTCACCACTTTTGACCAACAGAACCAGTTTATCTGCAGGGCCTCACTCTAACCGCTTCTATTTTAGCCTGACCGAGAGAGGTGGGAGACTAAAGTGCACACTACATCTGAATCAGTTTTGTCTTTGTGCCCAGTCCTCTCATACAACACAATGAGCAGGAGAGAGGATAGAAAGGGGCATTAATCGAGTTGGTGATGCGAGCCACCACAGTTACCTGAGCTCAGAAAGGGGGCTGAGAGAGAGAATGTTTAACAGAGAGTGTGTTGAGGTCTTGGCTCTAGAATTACCAGCACAAATCAGTGCTTGAACAGTAGGAAACCACAGAGTGTGAAACCCTGTTATTAAACAACTAATTTACAACATCTCTGTTAACCTGTGGCTTATATGGCAACTCAGTGTGGTTTATAAGGAACAATGCAACAAGTTCTTTTTATTTAATAATAAATCATATCAGATATTTGCCCGTACATTTGAGAAGACAGATAATCACATACAAAAAAAGCATAGTGTAAGCAACAGTGTAAACCTACTGTATTATGCAATACTTCCTCTCACTCTCACTTTTCCACACGTATGCACATTGTCACCTAGTGATTCAGACATAACATGCCAAGTGGAATAAAACATATTACTAACCATGGGACATTCTGTTTTTGGGTGTAACCAGGTGTGTTTGAAGCCTAGCAAGACACGCCCAGACCTGTATTTCTGTAATTTATTGTCCCTGATTCATTTAATGCATGATGCTGTCCTGATCTAAGTCATTTTCATGTGATAATATATATCATATGATGGATTTAATATTCAATAAGTAATCATCAGTATTATGTTATAATATTTAGTAGGTAAACACACAGGAGAAATAACAAAATGCTAAACTCATCCATGTATTTAATCAGCAAATTGTGGATAGTAATTTAATTAATACTGATTAACAGGAGATGATGATGTTCTTGTCTTGTCTTGATGTTCTGGCGTGTTCTTGATTATGTGTTTGTCTACACTACTTTACAGCTCATTGTCCTTTACACACTTAAACTAGGCGTGCAAGAGCTCTGGAGAGGGGTGTGTTACTCACAGTGATTTACCAAATTCCACAGCTTCACTGTCAGACCCCATTCCAGCACACTAACCAAATGTGATACTGTGTCAAATGCCCACCATATTTCCACACCCTCTGCTCTGGCAAACAGTAATATGTGATATTTATTTTCAGAAATAGTTTATTTTAGCTATAACGCTTGTATCACCTCTCTCCTTCCTCTTGTCGGAGATGCTAGAGACATTCCTCCAGTACACCATGGCTCTGTTCAGCACTTCATGTAAACTGTCTTAAGTAAATCTGGATCTTTAATTTAAACACTGATGATCCTTCTTTTCCTGGAATGGAAGGGGAAGATGAAAATAATGAGGAAACTAGTGTCAGAAAATGAACACTGTCAAATGTGCAATCAAAATGTTTAAGAAAAATAGCTTATTTTGGTGATGACTCTGTGTCTAACACTGTGTAAGTTCAGTTCTCATCACACGACGGTACAGATCTTCTATGAATTACGCATATCATAAAATCTGAACACTCCCAGCCTTTTCCCACCCAACTATGACTTTTTCCCCAAAACACAGCATGCATACTGTCACTGATCTTGATTAGACTCGTATAACTGTCTGAAATGCATGCCCAGATCCAGACAGAACTCAGTGGTGGCAGCAGTATTCAGATCTTTTTCTTAAGTAAAAGTACTAATACCACACTATTAAAATACTCCCCTAGTAAATTTCCTGCATTCAAAAAATTACTTAAGTAAATGTACCCTAGTATTATCAGCAAATTTAATTTAAAGTTTCTAAAGTAAACATGCTCACTATGCAGTAAAATGGTCTCTGTCAGTGTTTTACTCTTATATATGATGTTTTTGGATTGATATTACCGCTCCATTAATGCATATGTTACAAAAATTGCTGTATATGTTTAAGTTTGAGCTGATTTGAATTATTTTATATACTGTTTGGTAGTTTAATCTACAGCAATGCATCATATCCTATAAGATCATCATATGTTTGAAACGTCGCTGTCCTGTGAGAACCACGGATCTGTAAAAAGTCAGCTTTCATGAGCTCAGATTCCCACTCTTCTGGGAAGGCTTTCCACTAGATTGTGTATTTTCAGTCACTAGAGCAGGAGTCTGCAATCTTATCCACAATGGGACAGTGTGGCAGTAGGTTTCCATTCCAACCAAGCAGGACCCATACCTGATTTCACTTAATGGTTTAATCAGTTCAACTTAGTCTCTTAGTCAAGTGTACCATCAATTTGGCTTTAAAGAAAGCCAGCAGCCCCACCAGCCTTTTACGGATAAAATCGAAGACCCCTGCACTAGAGCATGTGGTCCCCACCACTCTTCCTCTAGCTCTACCTTCCTGCAGGTTTTGTCTCCAACTAAAATCTAACACACCTGTCTTAGTTGATCAAGAACTTCTTAAGACAACGATTAGATGGTCAGGTCGGCACAATTGTGGTTAGAGCTAAAGTCTTCAGGAAAAGGGTTGGTGACCAGAGAACTAGAGCACTAGTGAGGTTAGGTGCAGATGTCATGCGAGGACACCTGGCACGGTCCAGTTCCTCCCAAAGGTGTTAAGTGGGGTTGACGTCAGGGCTCTGTGCAAGACACTGAAATTCTTCCACTCCTCCAGTGAAGAGAAATTGTAGTGTTACATCATACACAGACATTAAACACAGTTAATTGTGCAATAGTTTTGGGGAAGAAACACATACTGTGTAAGTTGAAGGTCAGGTGTCCACAAACTTTTGGCCATATAGTGTACAAAACAGACATTTTGAAAGTGCAAATGGTTCCCTGTACGTGTGAGTCTACTTTATTACAGTGCCAACGCCCTGTAACACCCATACACACACAGTGAGAGAGAGAGTGAGAGGGAGGGAGAGAAAGAGGGAGAGAGAGGCTGGTCTCCACGCCTACGCCACTCCTCACTGCCCAGAGAGAAGACATTTCACCTCGCCTCGCTGCGCCATTCTTTTCCGGACTACAGAAACTAGTCGGTGTTGAACATGTTTCGGGTCAGCGTTTTCTGTCACGTCCTGTTCCTTTCGGTAAGTTTATTTCAGAAAAGTATGTTGTTTTTTCGCTAATATAAGATGTGGAAAAGCCTTTTGTAAAGTTAGCCATTCCGTTAAAGTTACCTGCGGACGATGAACTACTAGCGGCTTTATATCAATTTAACACAAAAACATGGAGTGAAGAGTACAAGTGTGCTATGTCTTTAAGGGAAAACCAGCGAAATCCTGAGACACACACACACAAAATAAAATAAAATAATATATATATATAATATAAATAAAAATAAAAATGTATTTATATATATAATTTATTTATATGTTTGTATTGTTAGCTCGACGCTATTAACTGTTTAGTAATGTCTTTCACATAAAAAACAAAACAAAACAACTCCATAACCTTACCTGGTCACTCCCATTTGGGTTAATAAGTAACTAGGGGTACCTCTTTGGTCTGTTGTGCCTTTTTATTGTCACATTAGGCAACATAATAAACCTAGTATGTTCTAGCTCAGAATGAAATATACATCAAAGCAACACCTCAGATTTCAATTAACAGACATTACAGCTTGAATAGGGGTATTGTAAATGAAGCAAAATGTACCAGATGTTGAAACACAGGCACATATGAGCACTTTTCTGTGTGTTCTGGTCAGTTATTTGGCTTGACAATTGGCAGGAATATTGGAAACATGACAGGTGTGTTCGCAAATGTAAATTGATCAATTCAATTTATTTATCAAGCACATTTAATTACAAAACATGTTGTTCAAAAAAAGTGCTGTACAGATTCAACAAGTTGGACAGTCATGTAGGGATATATCCTGTTTTACAGTAAACTGAAAGGAAACCTTTTAAAACACCAAAATTCGGTGAATATTAAGCATGATGTTCCAGATTTGCATCTGGTTAGGTGAAAGCCCAATTGAAGTGGCTGCTACTGGTTTTTGATAGCGATGCACTGATCTGATATTGAGGTTTGGTTACTGTATCTGATACTGACCAACACTGGCATATTTTATACCATTAACAAGTGTTGCCATGACACAGATTACACATATGTGCACAGGACTTAACTTCTCTTAAAGAGGCTGAGAGAGAGTCTGTGTGGTTGCTAAGATGTCAGTATAATGCTCCAGAATATTTTTTAAGCAACATCACACTAGCAGGAATGAACTGAATATCAGCACAATTTCATATTGCTTTTATACAACAGTTCTCTAAAGATAACATCAAGCAACTGATATGTTGGACACAATATGGTCAAATATTTTATTTATTTTTCCTCCATTTGTGAAAATAGTTCCCAAAGAAGTCACAGCTGGCTTGAGCCTTGCCTTTGTGTTGCCATGCAACGCACAGATTGACAGCCTGTAGTAAGTGTAGTAGCAGTTTCAGTGTTGCACAACATTAGTAGAATTGGAATTTTATGTAGTAAACACAGACAAGTGGCGTGATACAAACAATGAAATGTAGTGTTCTACCTTGACATACAATTTAGTACAGTGGTGTGAGGGTTTGAACTTGATTTGATGTTTTATAGTGTCTGGTATATAAATAAACCCATGAGGTGTGTCAGGTAGAAACTTTGGAATAAATATCTCAAGCATGGCATTCACGGAGTCATTTTAGTGTCACAGTATCCCTTTGTTTGCCTTCTTTGTTAAGCTTTGGTAGATTTATGAATATATTACAGCCAAGTAGATACTGTTGCTATCAACAGCTGCAACCAGATTTCTGAGAAGGCAGGTTGTGAAAAACCCTCGAGTGACTGCAAAAAACCAGCAGCAATACTTGGTGGCAACAGGCACTGAGGTTTCAGTGAGCACAGTATGGCACGTATTAACGCAGAAGTTTTCCATGCCAGAACTCCAAGACTTACAGTATTGGTATGTCTGGAGGAAGAAAGATGAAGAAAGAACACTCTGTCCACAGTTAAGCATGGTGGTGGCGTAGTGATGCTCTGGGGCTGCTTTGCACCCTCTGGCACTGGAAACCTGCAGCATGTGGAAGGCAAGATGGATTCAGATCGAAGTATCAGGAAATCCTATGAGAAAACTTCATGCTGTCTGTGAGGAAGCTGAAGCTTTGGCATCATTTTACCTTCCAACAGGACAATGATCCCAAGTATACCTCAAATTCCACCAAGGCTTGGTTGTAGAAGAAGTGCTAGAAGATACTACAGGGCCATCACAGTCACCTGACTTGAAACACATAGAAAATCTCTGGTGGGATTGGAAGAAGGAAGTTGCAGCACGCAAACCCAAGAATATTACTGAACTGGAGGCCATTGCTTATGAGGAATTGGCTAAGATTCCTCAGGAACGCTGCCAGAGGCTGGTGTCTGCCTATGCATCTTGTTTGCAGCAGGTCATAACAGCAAAAGAGTGCTCTACTAAGTACTAAATATGCTTGCCATGAAGGGGTTGAATAATTTTGAAACTGGAAAAATTATTAGTTGCACTTTCAATTGAATTTGGGGAAAGCACTTGAAGCATTCATTGTGTTGAACTATTTCAATTGCTTTTGTTCGATTTGTTTGATTTTTGATTGCAACTGTACACTACCCATCATAATTATTCAGTGTAATAGCTTAGCATGTAGTCACACTTCTGCCATTGTACAAGCAGACAAACAGCTGTTGGGGGGGGGGGGTGGATTAGTTGTTCAGATGTCTTCCCATGAAAATGACTAATGCATAGACAGTACTTGAGGTGAACTGGAAATCTGTCATTTCCTGCAACTGTTAAACCAAAGAGCAGCTTGTATACAGGGTCCATGTGAAGTATGTCATGCAATTAGCATGTGGTGGTAATGCTGGGAAAGGGAAAAATCCCTTTCTTTTAAAAAGCTTTTCCCTGTTATGATTTCAACATAAAAACACTTACTCATCACATCTCTAATCAAACCAAAGCATTAACTAAGGATTCAGAACCAGAAATAATGAGATCGACAAGTGAAGATAGTCACTCCTTTGCGTGAAAAACCCTTTCAGCTTTTGCTAATAGGTTTTTACACAGTATTGGCAATAGTGGTAAATGCTGATTTAACAAGGCACAGATACATTGATAGCTGTAAATGGGAGATGGAATGTCCTGCTGTCAATAAAACATTTTTGGATGCTGCGCAATTTGTGCTCTAGCTCAAAATGTGAATTCAGATTAAAGATGAACCTGAGCCTACACCTTTCTCTTTGTTTTTCTCAGCTGATGTGTTATTGCGGGGAGTCATGTGTCCAGAAGCATATCCAAGCACAGGTTCCTGAGATGCTGGAGCCTGGTTATGTTGTTTCTCAAGGTGCAGTTTTCTGATTGCTTATTTAGTACATCAGTTTAAACATCAGTTGCAATACCTGACAAAATATTTTTTTCATTCAGTAATTGCAGTGATGTTCTCTAGTTATGTTAGCTTCAATTTATCTTTTAAGAATTTCTCATAATCACTTTGTGTTCTTTCCATAGTCAATTTGGATGGTTGTGGAGTTGGGCCTCTGGGTTTGACCTCCAGTGACCCAGCTTTCACAGTACAAATGGATGGCACCATCCAGGTTGTCCTTATAACCACAGTACCAGGGGATGGCAAGACTTTCTGGATAACTGTTCAGAACAGCAAGGGTCACAGATGGTTTGTGGATGTCAGCCTTTCCCCCACTGGTCAGGTAATGTGCAGTATTACACAGTATGCTGATTAATCAAGATTTAATTAATCACCAGGAACCACTTGCTCAAACAGATGGAATGTGGACGAATTTGTTTCTCTGTTGATTTTGATTGTAGGTGTCCAACAATGCAGTTCTCAAACGCTCCAAAAGAAGATGGAGTCCTCCGCCTTTCAGTATCAGGGAAAATGATAGGGGTCCTTTCCCCAAAGAAATGGAGATGGTAAAGCCCTTAGTTTTTCATTATCACTTCCCTGCTGATTGTCTTGTATAAATAAGCCCATAGCAGTGTGATTTATGCATTTCTCTTCTCTTATTCTGCTGGACCCTCAACCTTCATTGCATCTCCCCATTTCACTGTCTTTTTTGGCAGTGTACTGTATTTGGATGTATTTCTCATGTTGTGTTTCTCTTTCTTCCTAGATTGCATCAGACTCCTCAGCAAATTACTCAGTTTATTATGTGATTAAGGGACCTGGTGTTACGGATAATCCTGTGGGTCTGTTCTCAGTTGTCGCACAGAATGGCCTGTTAAAAGTCCATTCCACCATTGACCGTGAGCAGTACCCTAAGTTTGTAGTAAGTAAACCATATTTTCCTCCTATACTCTTCTTGACATAAAACATGGGAGAATGATATGTATGCAAATAAAAGTACATATCCTATGACACGTCAGGAAAAGTCTGGTGTATCCTGAAGTCTCTTAGACTCTGGTCTCCTCCCACAGTTTACAGCCTATGCCTACAACACATACACCAAACAAGAGACCGATGCACCTCTGCCAGTCACTGTGCTCATAGAGGATGAGAATGACAATCCTCCACAGTTCTCTGGCCCTATGGATTTTGCTGTGCAGGAGCAATGCCCCATGGGTAAGTAAAAGATAAAGAAAGAACCTGTAAAATCTGTAAAAGGTCACATGGTAACAGAAGTCATCTGTATGTTTCTAATGTTCAGGGTCCAGCACAATTTTTACAGTTTGAAAGAAACTGATCATTACCACAAACAAGACGACATGTCCTTAAGACACAAGGAGCCACTGTAAGGCACCTTGACAGCTTTTTACATGAAGAGTTGGAGCAAAGAGACTCGATGCAAAATGAATACACCAGCTAGAGAACTTTCATAGTGATTTATTGACAAAAATCTTAACTAGGTTTATGAAAATGAAATCTGGTATATTATATGGTCTATCACGTTCAAGAATTAATTTTATTTTATGATCCATGTTAAGGCACTGTTGTAGGTCAAGTGAATGCATCAGATAAGGACGAACCGAACACCCTTCACACCAAGATCAAGTACACTCTACTGAATGGCACGAACCTGTTCCGTATTGACCCCTACAGTGGAGTTATCTCTGCCAGTACCAACACATTGGACAGAGAGGTATTGCCTATAAAATTAAAATACGTGTGTGTGTGTGTTTTGGCTACAATTGTCCATTTGTGTGTGGTTGTTGTGTTGTGGGGTGATATGTAGAATAACATCTTTACAAGCATACAACAGGGCATAATTCCCATATAAGAATAATCCAAACAATGTTTAAATAATACTAAAAATAATTAAATGATTATAAAAAAAAAAATGCACAAGTGACAGATATGCTACACATGAATTTGGAAGCTGCTCATGAATTATGCTCTAAAATACCAAGGCACTATGCAGATGAAGATCTTGAAAATCACCCTAAATAATTTTGTTAGCTTCTAAAATGAGTAGCATTAGAACATCTTCAGCACTAAAAATATTACCTGATAGATTATGAAATTATGGATGTAAAAAAGACCTCAAAACAGGACAAAAAAAAATCATGACACGATATATTTTACACAGAGAAAGGACAGTACACTATGTAAAAGCATTTCAATTGCATTGGAAAAATACAAAAAAAAAAATGTGGACAGTACACATTAAAAAAAAAAATTGTGTGTGTTCATGTACTTCCCTGTGTTTTGAATGCTTCTAGAACAAAATGTCTCTTGAAATATAGTCTGTTTGAAGGACCGTATTTGAAGTCACATTTATAAATGATTACAATTGTGAAATTCCTTCAGACAGCAGAGAAGTACATTCTTGCAGTACAGTGCAGAGACATGGATGGAGCTTCTAATGGTCTTTTCAGCACAGGGAAGGCTGTGGTGTCTCTGAATGATATCAATGATAATCCTCCTACCTTTACCCAAGCAGTGGTAAGTTCAGCTATCATTTTCCTTTCCAGTCAGTCTTAGCTGTAAAATCACTTTTTCATTTTACAATGTACAACTGCATTAAAGATTTTTGAACTCAAAGGGTTGACGTTGTACAATTCTCTTCTTTTTAATTTTCAGCTCTAAATTTGCTCAACTTTTTGTATTGTTTGTGTGGTATTATGGAATAAGGAAAAACCTTATTTTGAACATTTAAGCCATATTCCAAACATTGTCAATTACATTTGTATATTAGATATTTGGCTTTGGGTCTTTAAGACCGAACAGCCTCTGTTCAGATTGGCAGTCGTATTCATAAGTGAAATAAGAAACACCATTCAAAATGTTTAGGCCTGTATGGAAACCATTGGGTCTTTCATCATATGGGCTCTTAAATTGAATCATGCTGTATAATTATTGCATGTGTGTGATTTTGGAATGACCATTAGTATACAATAAACAACAGAACAGTCTACTTGCATGTAATATAGGCATTTCCTCAGGTCCAAACAAAACAAAGGGTTTCTGTAGAGCAAAGGTTAATCTATTGTTTAAATTCCCTCAACTCAGCCTTATATTTTAAACAAAAGCTCGTGGAAGACAAGGGCTTCCAACTCTCATCTGTGGTATTTCTACTGGCAAAAAAACAGGTTCGATGGGGATAATACCAAATTCTTCACTGTAGGTAGTTCCATTTAACTCGTAATAAGTGAGGTCCCAAGGCATTCTTTTAATGAAAGAAAACTTTATTAACATAAACTAGAAACAAAATAAAGGCATAGAAATTTAAAACACTTTTTTTGAAAGCCATCAAGTTTGTTGCCCATCTCCGTGTTAGCCTGTACACGGTCATAGTCAATGACTACGTTTACATGGACAGCAGTAATATAATTACTGACCTTATTCTGAATAAGACAATATTGTGATTAAGTTGTTTACATGAGTCACTTTTAGAATATTCCTTTCATGTTCCCGTTTTACATGTTATAGAACATGGATCGATTAACGTCACACGTCATTACGTCCCCACGCCACGCCGTCTGACGTTCCCTCCAGAATTTCACGTATGAACATATAGTTCGTGTTTGTTATGGGACCGTATACAGTTTTGGGTGTTACATTTTTAATTTTACGAAAGCTTCAAGTGCTGTTAATTATTTGTCATGCTATACGTGCAAATAGACGACTGCTTGAAGCTGTGGGCTATGTCCGAATCCGCATACTATATAGTAACTGAAATGCCTGTATTTCTCCTACTATATAGTAGGTAAGTATGCCGTTTCGGACGCAGACGTGCTCTCTTGTTTGCCGTCAAACGGTTGAGCAACTCCGTGTGTGTACATGTCCTGTCACAGAATACGGTGAAAACTCCCACACTTCGTTAATAGTGTGATTAAGCTGTGTACATGTCCGTAATACACTTCGATAATGCGATTACAACAGGAATACTCCATGTCTTCAATTTGTACTTTGAGAATGACTTTAGTCGGATTAAGGTCATCAATAATCGCTGTTTACATGCTAGTTTCTTAGAGTGTTGTCTTAATCGGAATTAATATCAGATTGTTGTTGTCCATGTAAACATACTGACTGACCGACCGTGTGCTCCACCATGACCCTACCTTACTTCAGGCATGGCTCAGTCTATCTTTTCCCTCTCTTCACCTATAGAGGGCACAAACTCAAAGCACAAACATACAATACCAAGCAACACTACCAAATTAATACAAAGTGAAACAATAAAATCTATATTAATTATATACATGTTAAACAATAAAATATGTATTAAGTATACCTCCTACAGTATTCTTTGCTGTGGTTGTGCTATAGTACAAAGGCCAGGTGACGGAGAACAAAGCAGATGTGCTGGTCCTCAGGATCCCTGTGAATGACAAGGACTTGAAGAACACCCCTAACTGGAAAGCAGTGTATGAAATCACCAAGGGCAATGAGAGTGGCAACTTCTTGATCAAAACGGATCCGGCCACAAATGAAGGACTCCTTTATGTCACAAAGGTAAGAGGATAGAGGGTAGGCTTGAACTATATTTCTATAAGCAGAGGGTGGTCAAGTATTGCTTTGACTTAGTTTTCTCCTCCTCCGCCTCTAAAACAACTAATGCAGATGCAACTGTAGGGTGTACAGACAATGAACTTGGTCATAATCTTGTTGAAAGGTAGTAGTCTCTCCCACTACTCTGGCAAGTGTGAAGAGCCTGATCAGCCTGATGGTGGCGCTATAGCACAGCGTCAACTTCTGATTCTTTCACAAAATTGGTGGCAAAATATTCACTGGACTCGACAAATGTCAGTAATTATCAAAAACATGCGTGTTGACGCTTCTAAACAATATGGCCACCAAATGACAATACGTCCTAGCATGCCAGAGCTTGGTTTACATAAACAGCTGTAACTCATGATTTATTGGTTGCATGGATTCAAACTTGAAGTGAAAGTGGTGTTCTGCACCTGTGTACTAAGCTGTAATGTGGATTTCTGATTACAACTTCCATCAGCCAATAAGCTTTCAGCATGTACTTGACAAGGGTTAGATTGAGCTATCATCACTAAACTTAAAACTGTTTAACAGGATGTTCATATGTAGTTTCTTTAGGCTGGAGAAGACATTATAAGTTGCATTTTCAGTTGAATTTGGGGAAAGCCCTTGAAGCATTTGTTGTGTTGAACTATTTCAATTGCTTTTGTTTGATTTGTTCATTGCAAACAGATGAAAGTCTGTAAATTTTGACAATAAACCTGATTTGCAATGGGTGTTGAATAATTTTGATTGCAACTGTATATGTACTTGGCATGAGTCCTTTTAAAGTCCTTTTTCAACCCAGCTTATAGATGTATTTAGCTGTAGTTTGTTTGCTTTTGAATGTATGGCATTACCCCCTGAAACTCCAGTTTCTGTGGTGCAGTGACTTTTGTAAGGCTCTGCATGTATTAATTATAGTAGATTTACAGTGTTGGGACTGCAATTGGTGAGCAGGGTGTGAGAGAGACTGGCTGGGCGCTGCCTTGTCAGACATGTTTGTGTGTTTTGTAGGCTCAGTCACACCCTACCTTCAGACCAGCAAGCTAATACATGTTGAGTTCCCTATGAGCTCATAACAACTGATTAAAAAAAAAAAATCTCCTTAGTGTGTCAATTAAGGCATATAAATTCAACACATACATAGAACAAGAAACAGCACATATTTTGTAGAAATCACAAATGAGACATAAATACAAATTTTTATTATACTTGCTCTAGCATAAATTTCACTATGTTCTGTCTTAAATTTTATTCTGTTCTGTGCTTTTCTCTTGCAATCAGCCTCTGGATTATGAGAAGCAGCAGATAGTGAACCTGGAGGTGATGGCACGTAATGAGGCTCCTCTAGTAGGAAGCAGCTCAACCTGGCAGAAAGTGCCCGTGGAGATCAATGTAGACAATGTGGATGAAGGACCAGAATTCTCTGTACCTATACTCCAGCTCAAAGTTAAAGAGAATGTACCTAATGGGACTCTAATCGGAACCTACACAGCCACTGATCCAGAGACCAAAAGCAGTAAGGACATAAAGTAAGGACACTTGTGGAATGCACTTGTGTGATTCTTAGGGTGCTTTCACGTATGCAGTGTTTAGTCAATTTGAATCAATCCTGTGTGCATTTTCCCCCTTCATGCAGTTCATTTGTATGTGAGATGTATGTATGTGAACACAGACATGTAACTCATGCATGGAAGAAAATAACTGATCTGAGACTGAGTGAGTTGGTCTCACTCTGGTTTAAGTTGTATACTAATCTAGCAATTTATTGAGTGCCTGCTCTGTGTTCTCTATTCGGTTGTTTTCTGTCCACACTTGGCAAAAGTTCGTTTACGTTTTATTTAGCCTTTTTTTTTTTTTTGCCTTGTGGTTGGTTAAATTATATGCAATCCCAGTAGTAAGCGAACCAAAAGAATCAATTTCTCTCTGCTCTTGATTAATGGATTAATAGTACTGATACCAGTAAATACTGATTATATCAGTACTTACTGATATATGATTGTTGGATTCTTGTGCCTGTTGGTGCATGGTCCAGGTACAATGAAATAATTTTTGCAATACCAGTGATGTTATGAACCACTGTGCAGTCCAGGAACTGAACATGAAAAGGAAAAAATAATCCCAAACTGTCTTCCTCTGACAGATACTACAAGTTGACTGAACGAGATACCTGGATCAATGTGATAGACAGCACTGGCGAGCTGAAGACAGCAATGACCATTGACCGAGAATCACCACTTGTATATAATAATACATATAACATCACTGTCAAAGCAGTGGATAAGAGTGAGTACATGTGTAACAGAATTATTGATGCTTGGTGAAACACAACTACATTCTATTGGAGATAGTGTCAAGTTTCAGGCCATTCACAATAGTTTTAAATCTTAAAAGGGTGTTTACAAAATACAGTATGTTTCAGTCTTAATTGCTAAAATGAACAATATAGGGCAGGGGTGTCCAATCATATCTGGAAAGGGCCAGTGTGGGTGCAGGTTTTCACTCTAACCAGAAGCCACACCTGAGTCTCTCGTTGAAAGCCAAGATCAAGTGATTAAACCGGTGGAATCAGGTGTGGCTCCTGCTGTACTGGAATGAAATCCTGCACCCACGCTGGCCATTTGAGGATAAGATTGGACACCTCTGATATAGGGCATGGTTGGTTCTGAAAGTTTTTTATGTCTTACACCAATATTGGGTGATCAGTTAGAAACTCTGATTAAAATGTTTGGTTTGGTTCTGCTTGTTCAGGCCACTTGAAGAACAAGAAACAACTTGAACGCGTCAGGACTTTTTACTCATGTTTATTTGCCCTTAGAATAGTAGTATTAATTAAAACAACAAGAAGACAATAAGCTATATGAGACCATATGTTCACAGCCTATGGATTGGATATGTGGTATGTCCATATTTATGTGGGTGTGAAAGTACAGTATTCACTATAGTAAACACTATTTCAGCATTTTGCTCCAACAGTAAGTCCCCCATCAGAATACCATTCTCAGCCATATATGAACAGCCTAAGAATAGGTCATAAATCTTTATGCTGGTAATAAAACAAATGCTATTGCACCACACACTGAATACCCCTTTCCCACTCCACTCCTAGGTCAGAAGACTGGTACTGGTACGGTGTTGATCCTCATTGAGGATGTGAATGATAATATGCCAATAATCAATAAATCAGACCACGTCCTGTGCAACAAAGATGGTAGGCGGGGCTCCATACTCATTGAGGCTAAAGACCTTGACCAGAAGCCATACTCTGCTCCATTCAACTTTAAACTGGGCAGTGTGAATGCTGAACAATGGAGGCTAAAAAGTGCCACAGGTATGTCAAGAGAACAAGGAGATCTCTGTAGGAGTCTGTTGGGTTCATTCTAAGAATCGTAAAATTGTAATAATTGTAAATAGAAATCTGTTTGGTGGTGAAATATTTTTGGGGCAGCCAGTTAAAACTGTACCATGAAAGTCAGCCCACAAATTTCTTTTAATGTACACTTCTCTAAGACAGCACCTTTTTGTTCTTTAGATACCTCAGTAATGCTGGAGCCAGCTGTGGACTTGCCCAATGGTATGTACCAAGTCCCAATACAAGTGAAGGACCTTCAGGATTTTGGGGAAGAGCAAACTGTGTCAGTGCGAGTATGTGATTGTACGATGGAGGGAGTGTGTGCACCTCAACGTTTTTCCACCACACTGGGAGTGTGGGGTGTCCTCGCCATGCTTCTGGGACTGCTGCTACTTCTACTGCTCTGTAAGTGCCCCTTTCTGGCCATGCCATAGGTTACAAACACTTACCAACACACTGACACATTGACATTACTGTATTGATGCAGGCAGCATCGCACAGGTCTTTAATGACAACTTCATATAACTGCTCATCACAGCCTTCAAGCATCAAAATTTTTTTGGTTTTATAGTTGCATATCTTTTATATAAATCTGTACCTATCTTGCTTGTCACTTGATATCCCATTGTCTCAAGCAGGACAGTTTGCATGTTAAACTGCATTCTGAAGTGTTAAGGACTGAAGTATTCTCTTATTTAGATTTTATGCTTGTCATATTCTAGTTTATTTCTAGGATTATGTACAATACACAAATAAAAATATGAAAGCTCTACAAATAATGTGGATGGGCTGGCACAGTATTATTAATTCTTAATGTGGTAATTGAATAATGGCATTTCTCCTTGGGACAGGTCTGCTATGCATATTAGCGTGCAGCACAAAGGGAGAGAAACTGGCTTTGACTGATGATGATGTACCTGGCTCTGGTGGAATGCTGCTCAAATCAAACTTTGAAGCTCCAGGGGAGGAAGTGGTGAGAACACATTTTGTCCTACTGCCAGGAGATAGCAACGTTATAAATGTTTTGTTAAGCATAGATGCTTGGGCTAAATACAGCCTGAGACCAGAGTTTTATTGCTTACAGATGTAATGCCTGAGCAAATCCTTAACAGTACACTTAAACACACTATATAAGGCCTAAAATATGTGGACACCATAACATCACACCCATATATAGTACTTCCAAAAACTTTTGCCACAATATAGGATATCTTTGGATGCTGTAGTGTTACAGTTTCCTTTCATTGGAACTAAGAGGCCCAAACCTGTTCCAGCATGACAACTGTGCACAATGAGCTCCATGAGGACATGGTTTGCCAAGGTTGGAGTGAAAGAACTCCAGTGGCCTGCACAAAGCCCTGACCTCAACCCCACTGAACACATTTGGGATGAACTAGAATGCTGACTGCACCCCAGACCTCCTCACCCTACATCAGTGCCTGACCTCACTAATGCTCTTGTGGCTGAATGAACACAAATCCCCACAGCCACATTCCAAAGTCTAGTGGAAAGCCTTCCCTGAAGAGTGGAGCTTATTATAACAGCAAAGGGGGACTGAATCTGTAATGGGATGTTCAACAAACACATATGGATGTGATGGTCTGGTGTCTACAAACTTTTAGCCACATAGTGTATGTAATTCTTTAATGAATGTTTCTGCATAATGTAATGTGTAGTTATATTAATATAAAATTGCATACCATGAACAGAAAGAGGCACTGCTGATGATGCCTGGCAGTGGGGCAGATATAGTGGACAGCTATAAAGGAGGAGCCCTGCTGGACCAGCAGACCATGCTGAGCTCATCTGGAGCAAATTTTGGACAGAAGCAAACATTTGGAGGCAGCATGTACCACAACAACATGCAAGGCTTCATGAACACCAACACATTGTCCTCTGGACAGTACAACACAGGCATTTATGGCAACTCCTATAAGAAATATTCCACCATGTCAACAATGGATGGGTGGAGGGAAAATGGGCTTCAGCTTGATAAAGTAAGTGGAGTTGGTGACTTTTTAGCATCTTACAAACGCTCTAATACACGTAGATAACCACTATCACTTATATGGTCTTTAGCTCTATATCTATTTATTGCTTGGTGGTTATTGTGCTCTGGGGTTGCATTAGGTAACTTAATTATCACATAGCAGACATTATGCCCTGATGCAAAAGAGAGGGGAGGGGGGATGATGGGGACGATCACCTTGCAGGTTTTGCATTACTTTTCTTTTTCATTGAACACTTTCTCCTGCTATCTTTAAAATCTTCTGCGGCTTTTGTGCCACTTAAAGAACTGCTTTGTCCTGAATTAGTGACTCTTTCATCTGATTTCATTTCACTTCATTCCGCCTACTCCATTTCTTTGTGGCAGAAACTGGTCTACTTTCGGGAGGATGCAGATGCGCGATTTGCAGACGATATCCTGAGGCCTTATGGGTATGAGGGAATGGGCTCTCCTGCAGGGTCTGTTGGGTGCTGTAGTACCCTTGGTGAACAGGAGTCACTGGATTTCCTCGATTCTCTTGGACCTAAGTTCAAAACACTCGCTGATGTATGCACAAGCAAATCACAGAGGGGAGGGCATTGAAATGGGTGCAGATGAAAATAGGAGAAATTACCTGATCATTTGGAGACAAAGAGTCAGGATAAGTAGAAATGGGAATACTCTGGATGTTGTGAACACTAGCCACTGAAACAAACGCGAAAGCCTTATGTATTACTATCTGGAGTCTACGGCAGAAAAAAGGACTGTTGAATTTCAGATTAAGTGTGCAGAGTATGTTTGTATGTGCATTTTATATTTGATGGGTTTGCTGTTGTGTGTACTACTATAGACTGGATCTCACTGTCAACGCCTATTATTATTGTTCCTTTTATGATTATTTCACTATTTTGTTATAAAGCAATATTTCATGAGGATTGTTGGGTCCTAATATGCACCAGCAGCACCCACATTTTAATGGGCCTCAAAAACAGAAAGGGAAATAAAAGTGTAGCTGAGGTCACCTGCCTCTAAAACGGTTGAATTCCATTTCTGATTTCTACAGAACACTACAAGCAATTTCTTAGTTTCGACTATAACAGACTTGCTTTTAATTATTAAAATAGAATTAATGTAATGAATGTAAAGCTTTAAGAGGCACATCTTTCCATTTGTACAGGTTGTCTCTCTAGGGGTCTGTTGGTGCTGGTATATTGCTACTGTCCAGTAGAACCCGGTCATGGTGGTTCTGAGTATTACTAAGGGTCTGATGGGTTCTTCAAACCATTTGATATAATATTTTATCAGAATACAGGGAGGTGCTTTTGTGGCTCAAGAAAGAAGTGACAGTAAGTTTAAGAAAGAATAATGGAGACTGCTGGTTCGTAACAGTTTCTCTACATTGGGTCTACATTTAGTGTCTCATGCCAGATATGAACATACAGCATTACTTTGCATGAGGCACATATCAGAAACTCATCAAACCAAACTCATTCCACTATTTTTTTTTTTATAAACTACTGTTGTCAATGCTTTGTTAGTATGCTTTTGTGTGAAATGGTTGTAAATTTTTCTTTCTTTCTTTCTTTTTTTTTTTTTTATTTAAAAAAACTAAAATTTTACTAAGATTGTAAAATAAAATATGCTTGGATGAGATTAAGCGAAAGGAAAGGATAGAATAATACTTTAAAGTATATAGTTAATTCTAAGATTGTGTCATGAAGGCATGGGTATGCTGTAGGAAAATTAGCAATGGGGTGCTGGGATGCAGCCTTGGAGTGTTTTATTCCTTTTATACCGCAGCAATTTGTCAACACTTAACTTCTAATTTATTAATGAATGACTCATTGTGCTTTTTATCTGTTTTAATGTTGTGGAACATCTGCAAGGCAAGTTAGTTCCTGCTATCACTTATAGCAGCTATAAGCTGTAGTTCCTTCAATAGCCTCCCATTTTCTATCTCTTGAAGTGAATACATGCAGACTGTTATCTTACCAAGAAACAGTAAAACTTAGTCTTGTGTCTTGAAGATTCTCTTGTGTCAGAAAACCTCCTGTCTGTTATACAAGGCAGACACTGAAGACTCCTCTCATTTCCTAAAAGAAACCCTCAATGATTGGTTTTCTTTGTTAAATAACGGCAAATTTTTTTAAACCTGTTTTTTAAAGCCTTGGATTATTTAGAGCAATGGTCTTTCATGTTTTCGAACCCAATATCACTTTGGAAGTCAAAATTTGAACTGAGAACTACCACACTATACAATGGATATAAAAAGTCTACAGACTCCGGTTAAAAAGGTTTTAATCATCAGGTAAATCATGCCAGAACTTTTTCCACCCTCAGTGTGAAATTACAGCAAGTAAATAAAAATTAAAAAATGAAAACAATCAGAATTTTTTTTTTTAAAAGGAAAGTAAAAAACTTACAATAACCCAGTTGCATAAATGTGCACATTCCTAAACTAATACCTTGTTGAAGTGCCTTTTGATTTTATTACAGCAGTATTTTTGGGTAAGAGTCTATGAGCATGGCACATCTTGACTTGGCAATATTTTCTCACACTTTCTTACAAAAACATTCTAGATCCATCAAAGCGTGAGGGCATCTCCTGTGCACAGTCAGTTTCAGGCCACCGCACAGATTTTTAGCTGGATTCAGGTCTAGGCTCTGGCTGTGTCATTCAAACAGGGTTTGTACAAGGTGCTTGAAGTGCTTGAATTTAGCTTTTTGAAATGTAAGTACTTTTTTAGTACATACTTGATCTAGTGGTGCTTAAAAAGTGCGTGAATTATAAAAAGTTAATAAATACGAACTCTCTAATAACTTTAGTGTGTTTATTTTCGACTGAACACAAATAAAATCCTTTCACTTAAAACATGACCCACCTCTGCAGCCCCTCCTCCACAGCGAGATAGGGATAGCTGCAGGTCAGAGAAAATGGGCGTGTCTAAAGGTTTTTCATTGGTGAAAGGAGTGTCTTGCTTGGAACTGCGTTGGCCAATCAGCGTTAACCAAATAGATACGTCGTTTGCTTTAGACTGGAGGAAGATGGAGGTAAGTGGTGTGAAATTACAATACAATTATAATTAATTTATTGCTTTAGTTCTGCTGCTTGAGAATTATTTTTATTGTTTTTAGCAGACACATATTACAGTAAGAAGGAGCACAGATTGTATTTTTCTTCAAAGCGTTCAAAGTTGAAAATCTGCTCTATGGACTGAATGTCAGTGTGTGTAAATGTTGGATTTGTCTAAAATTGTTCAAAATGACTTGTGGACACATGGGCCACACTACTGCCATTGATAAAATAATAAATTTTTATTGGTCAAAATTGTGTGTGTTTGTTAATTCTTTAATGCCAATTAATAGAAGGTGACTGAATAGTTCTTTATCATCTAGAAGCAGCAGTCTACCTTTTAATAATTATGTGCTTAATGTTGCAACGTTTTCTGATCAACACTTCCAGTGTTTCCATGGCTTTATTACTTCTCAGACAAAATGCACAAATTTTGAACTTCTGAATTTAACAGTCTTCTTTTAAGATATTAGTATTATAGAATATATCAATATGTATAATCTAATAATGAGTTAACAGGCATAATCGATATATATATATACTAGAAACATAATCAACAGCTAGAAGTATAATCAAAAACTACATTCTTTTGCATAATTTAGGCTGTCTGCAGAAGTCTCACATTATTTGCTTTAAATAAAGTATAATTTCTTTTGACATCCATAACCCCTGGTATCTGGAAGTTTTTTTGTTTGTTTGTTTGTTTTTTTTACTTTGGTTGGAGAGATTTTTCCACAATATTATCATTCAAATAATAATTGTAACTTATTTATGATCCCCATCAACAGTACCCCGAACTAACTGCTGGTACACCAATACCAAAACAAACTGGTGATGACGTCAGTAACCCGCGACTATGCTGTCTCAATGGACAGAAAGAAGTTCCGAAGATAAATTTATATCTAATATTTTTAATGATTATCTTATCATTCTTGCAGACAAAGAAAGTAAATAAATTTAGGGATAGTGACTACAAGGTACACACCACACCCGTTCTCTACTTCTGCTCGTCACTTCCTGTTAATAAACTGTTGCCCAATAGTGTTTAAGCTTACGGCCTTTCAGTGGAACAGACAGCTTTCGCGACTAATTGAAAATTCCTTCCTTCCGACACGCCCATTACTCCAACCTGCAGTGACCCACACTTGTTATTAGCTGCGTTTACATGGACAACAATAATCCACTCTTAATCCGATTAAGACCATACTCTAATTAAGAAACTACCATGTAAACAGCAATTTTTACTTACCTTAATCTAATTAAGGTCATAATAATCTAATTAAGGTCTAGATTAAGACCTTAATCTAAGGTCCAATAATCTAATTAAGACAGGCTGAGTACTCCTGTTTTAGTCGCATTATGGACGTGTATTACAGACATGTAAACACCTTAATCACATTATGAACGTCGTGAGGGAGTTTTCACCGCATTTTGTGACAGGACACGATTACACACGGCAGTTGTACGTTTTACGGTGAACAAGAGAGTTCGGCCGCGTCCCAAATCGCTTACTTTCCTACTATAGGCCTGTAGTGGGGAAAAATACATGTATCTCGGCTACTATATAGACGGTAACTACGCGATTTGGGACACACCCACCGCTTCAAGCAGTCGTCTATTTGCACGTACAGCATGACTAATAATTAACTGCACTTAAAGCGTTCGTAAAAAAAATAATAAAAACACCCAAAACTGTATACGGTACCACAACGAAGACGAACGGTATGTCCATACGTGAAATTCTGGAGGGACGTCGGATGGTGTGACGTAATGATGCGGGCTGTTAATCTAATTATGTTCTATAACATGTAAAACGGGAACATGACAGGAGTATTCAAAAGCGACTCATGTGAACACCTTAATCACATTATTATCTTACTCAGAGTAAGCTCAATAATTAGATTACTGCTGTCCATGTAAACGCAGTCATTCACTCACTCATTGTGACAGAGACAACTCTGGTCGACTTCTCAATCCCCTTTAGCGACTTTTTCTTCTTTCAAAAAAGCCCATAGCGACAAATCTGACGATGTTTTGGGCAAACCTTGGCAACTTTCCCCAGAAGAGCGTGGAAAATCTCTCTCTCTCTCTTTCTCTCTCACGGAGCAGCACATTCATTCGCTTCTAACTTTCTCCCTAAGCGATCATTTTACAGGTAAATATAGCTGAAATCACAGCACAGCCGTTGTCTTTAAGTTATGTGTATAATGATTTTGTCACACGACGTCGCGGTTATAAAATCAGGCTGTTAGCAGTGCAGAGCAGCAGCTTGGAAGTGACTGCTGCTTAGCATGTCCTAATGGGCATATTTCAGTCACTATTTCATACTCGTCCCATTGTCTAACAACAGAAAAATAAGTAAATGAGAACAGCTTTTTTGGGAATTAAAATACAGTATGTGAGCACAGAGAGTAAGAGAGAAGCAAATGTAAACAGCTCACACTAGGCACTATGCAAACGTGGACGTGATGATGTAATGAATATGCTAATTAGCGTATGACGTCATCTAGTGACATTTAGCTCGAATATGAATTGAAGGATTAATTGCACAATTATTGGGCATAGCCAATGCAACAATTTGGAATGTCCTGAAAAAGATAGAAACCATTGGTGTACTTGCAACCAAACATGGAACAGATCAGCCAAGGAAAATAAACGTAGTTGATGATGGAAACTGTGAGGAACAACGTCCTGTGAAAATGGAGGATCTCAGCTTTGGAGTGTGATAGGACAAAACTAAGTGTGATAGGAATACCAAACTTGTACTCTTGTCTCAGTCTTGACCTCCTTAATGCACTATCCTAATTTTGGGAAAGTCACAATTTTCACCCCACAAAAAACACCCCCTTACGTTCTTATTTTTTGGGGGAAATTTTGATGTTGTCAGAGTTTCCCCAAATTCACACCATGCGTTTACACCATCCTCCGTTTTAACCTGGGACAGCGACATGTCATGACCCTCTTCCAGTTCAAGTATACTGCAAAGCTAAGTCTGATAGGGAGACCAAATCTGTACTCTTCTCTTAGTCTTGACCACCCTAATGCACTATCCAAATATGGGGAAAGTTTGAGAAATAAGGCACCCGCCTTACTGTTTTTATTTTTTGGGTGAAATTTTTGATGTTCTCAGATTTTGCGTTACATAGGTATCTTTGTGAAAGAACGCAAAAGCTTTGAAAAATTGTCCCTCTAGGGGCCCTGATAAAGCTATTTCACATGAAATATATTAACATCTATTCCACATACATAAGAAAAATACCTAATAATTAATATGAACAAAATAAAAACTGTGTATAGAAAGAAATGATCTACTCATGATCAAAAACATAGCTCATCTGTGAAACATGGTGGAGGGAGTGTTCTTGCTTGAGCTTGTAGAACAGGCTCACAAATCTTTATTGATGATGTAACTCATGATGGTAGCAGCAGAATCAATTCAGAAGTTTATAGGAACATTTTGTCTGCCAATTTACAAAGAAATGCATCCAATATAGTTGTGAGGAACTTCATTATGCATATTTATTTGATGTTCTATACACAGTTTGTTTGAGTCTAACAACTTTTAAGTCTTTAATGATTATTATTATTATTATTTTTAAATCCACTAGCTTGCCTGTGATTCTGCTTGACATATTATGACAGAAATACAAGTGATTAAGCTAACAAATTTATATGACACATAAAACTTAAATATTTTTGTGTTTTAAATTTTGTATAACACGAGTATGTAGTCATGGTGCTGGAAATTCAGTTCTCAATGTGTAGCCAGGGTCCTTACCAGTGCCTCAACTTGTGTACACGATATACTGATTCATATCTACTGAACTAGGGAGCTGGTTGAGACATACCCTTTGTCTACCTTTTGTCATGCGTCACCCATGTTATGGTTTGTTATTCGTCTAGAGTCCAGGTTCATGCTTATAGATTGTTTTTGGTTATTTCTTTGTTTCCCTTAGTTTAAATAAAAGCCTGCACTTGCATTCGCCTCCTGCCTCAATTCCTGACATTATAATATGGCAACAAACAGTAAAATAAATGGCAGTGCATGTAGATAGTAAATTAAGACCACTTGTGAGGTTCTAATATGAAACTGAAGTGTACACAGGAAGAGCCATGGATAGCATTCTTCAGCAGTTTACCTGAGCCTGTTTTGCAGTAAAAATGACAAATAATGATGACAGTTTTATTCTGTTTGTAATTGAAGAAAGTCTTCTAATGAAAAACTCCCTTTCAGTAAACAAAATCCTGGGCACTGTTGGCTAGTTCATGCTCCGAGAGTGATTTTCATTATGATCAATATTAGCAAATTGAAATGGCTGAGCATGGAATGCAAGATAACCGCCATGTGTCAAGAGGTGGGTGGCTATCAGGAATAAGCTTTTTTCCATTAACACAAGTTCAAGCCCTATTTCAGTGTGAAGCCATGAATCTCAGAGGAGCTCATTAATTCAGAGAAGAGTACACACATACTTAACCGCTGTTATCTACATAGAGTGATGACACTTAAGAGGCAATCTATATGTGGAGTAGTTTGGAGCAAAATGCAACAGTAGCTGTGGTGGTTTGTCTTGAGGAAGTCATCTATTGACTATCGTTGTGTAAGTGAATTTTTCAGTGTCTGTGCTTAATGTGTTTACCCAAGATTTATGTGCTTTTATATTTTCATCTATAATGTAAGAGGCCAGTGATCAATGACTTAACCTTGAAACTTTTTTTTAATTATTTTTTTTTAAGCAATTGTGTATGTGAAGGTATGTGTATTTCCTGTTCCAGTTGTCGCTGTGTGATTCCTGTTCTCGTCCTGTGAAATGTGTTGCCAAGGTCTCAGCCTTGTAGCTTAATCGCAGAATTGATTCTACCATGGCAACAAAAAAGTCTTTGAACATGGTAACAGAGCTTTCCTTTTATTCAGTGAAAAAAATTGGGATGCATACAAAGTGACACTGATATTTTCTAGCAGAGATAATTGGGTAGAGGCATAGCATGTGCTTCAGATTCAGCGATAAAGACAGCATGGGTCTCAGATCTCGTACAGCAAATGGCCAGAAAAGGTGCTGAATAGGTTCTGCGTGTCCTTAAGTGTGCTGTCGCTCTTGTTCAGGCGGACATACACCCGGTCACCATCTCTCAATTGCAACACTGCACTGTTACTGGCCGTGTCAGTGTGGAGAGCGTCCACTGCCACTGCACTCGCCACAATCTACACAAACACACACACACACACACACACAGTTATTCAATGAGTACTCATTCACTTTAATTGGCATGTCTATTAGTTTTCATTGTGAAGTTTTGTTCATGTGTTGTTTAGTGGTTGTAGATTAAGAGGCGTCTCATATTCACAAGAAATTAGCATTTTTAATGCAAAAATTTTTTTTACATTCTTTTATATATAATAAATGGAGACACAGTTTTAGTCCATGTCATGTTGGATTTTTTTTTTCTCACTCACACTTGAATGGGTTAGTGTGTATGTTTAGTGATATTAATTATCATTCTAGTAACTCAGTGGGGAGAAGCTGGGATAAAAAAATAAAATATAATCAAAGCATGACACCCAATGCTAAGTAGGGAACAGAACAGGAGTGTTAGTTACCTTGTGGTCATTAAGCACCAAGTCGGCTCTGAGGCTGAGTCCATTCTTCATTATGTGGTAACTGAAGTGGTACACGCCAGCTAAATTGCACGTGAAAGTTCCAGTCAAGGAATCATAGCGTCCACCCAGATTTGTCATCACCGTACTAAACTTCAGAATGTCGTCTTTCCCAAAGTCTTCCTTCAGTGCTACGTAAAAGGCCAGTGGTCCCTTTGCAAGAGATCCCTGTCCTTTAGGTCCAGGCAGTCCAGGAGGTCCTGCTTTTCCTGGTGGCCCTGCAGGACCCATAGGACCTTGTCCAGAAGAAGAGAGGGGGATGACCAGGCCATTAGCACCCACCTCATGTGTGCTGCTCTGGCCTTGGAAAGGGTCACACACAATCCTGCAGGATCCAGGCTGGGTCGCCCCTTCAAAGCTCCTAAAAGTGAGTATGAATACTGTTATCAGTGCTGATGACCTGAGCTCAGCCATGTTGGTCCGGTCCTACACAATCAGCAAAATAAAAAATAATTCAACTATGAATCTTTGGATACAGTTGCAGCTTGGACTAAGCTAACTAATGATCTAAGACCTTTCTGAATTGTTCAGCATTAACAAAAGTGGCATTGAGAAACTTCCCCATAAATCACATGCTGATTTATTTCGCAATACTAGACTTTCCAAATAGCAATATTTCCTATCAAAGTTTACTCCGTGTCCTGAGTAAAATGTGAAGCTTTTACCTCTACTGCATTTCCAATCTTAAAATGCGGGTAACCTAGGGTCAGGTGCACATGCTGTGTTGACTCGGGTACAGAATGTTAGGCTGTGGTTTTGGTATGAATGCATGACACCAAGGCACCATAGGTACCAAGCTGCTCCAGAAATGTCAGAAAAAATGCTAGTGACATACAATACCCCATACATGTATGCACATACATACACACTGAAGCGAGGGAAAATACTTGCAAATAGCCAACACGGTGTCATCACAGAATTGTTTTTTTTTTAGGTGTTCTTGACAAATATTTAAAAGGCAGTATCAAACCTTTGGCATCAATTCAGAAGGCTTGGTTTAATAATACCATTTTTTTTTCTCCTCCTCCTCTCTTTCCTCTACTAGATTGGTTTATGGTGTTGGAACAATAAGTCCAACTTAATAATAAATCTTATCTTTCTCCAGAGTTTTATGTCAAAACTGACATTGTATTCCGCATATGTCAGACTATACTAATTGTTTAAAGATCACACTTTCTGTTTTTCAACCTGTATGAAAAATTAAACATAACAGTGCATAATGTTTCAGTGCTGTATGGATTGTAGAACAGATGTTTCAATTAAATATGTGAAAGAAAATTGCCAAATACACAAAATATTGGTCTCAGTTTTGCCTCTGTAACAAATGGATACTAGGTTAGCTACTAATTAAGTGAATTTAAAGTTAATGTAATGAATGTGTAATGAATGGTTCCTTCTTTTAAACCATGTTTTGAAAGAGTACTTTTCCAGAATGAAGTACTACAGGCCAAGTGAATCTGCTCTTGGTGCATTAAATCTCCCACAGGGGCTCATTAAGAACTTAAAGAAATCACAATTTTAACCCAAGCACACGATCCATTGAATGGCGTTAAAGAGAAAAGTGCGAGGGAGAGAGAACTGGAAAACTGTCTGGTTGTCTGTTTTTGTAGATGAGATCGTAGTCAGACATTACTCACACATCAAATGACCACTCTGAAATAAATGCAGCTTGCTTACTGTATGTGCAGACAAAAGTAGAAAGAACAGAGGGAAAAAAGAAAAAGAATATTTTCCAACCTCTACTACCCCATGTTTTTCTTTGAACTTTTATATTGTTTCTATTTTGATGAAGCAAAATTTTTTAATTTCTTAAATATTACTGTGAGCTACATGCGGAAGAACATTTTATAACATGGGTTGTGCTACATTCTCCACCACAGGGATTAATCTGAAGGCTGTGAGAGGCAAGTAATTAGGTTTAGGAATGTAATATAATGACACAGTGTCTTATGTGTGATCCACCATTTTTTTTAAGGTTAGTCAGTCAAAGCAAATAGCCAGCCTAGCTAGCTGATGAGTTTTCATACAAACTGAGTGTTCTGATTGTTCAAGTCATTATGGTGGGAAGCTTTTACCCAATTAGAGTAACTGTTACAGCTGCAACAATGACAGCTGTGGTAAAAACAAACAAATAAATAAAAATCTACTGTAATTTGAATGATTTCCTGTGTGGAGTCAACACTAGGGAGGTGTAGTGTCAGATATATAATATTCAGTGCAAACATTAAAGAAATTGATTTGGAGAATTCTAACCTTAGCTGCATACATTGGTTTGAACAAATGTGTTATCACATTTTGGCTTCTTGTACCCATTCATTAGTTAACTCTATATAGGTTTTATTTGACTTGGAATTTTTTTTAATCAGTCCCTCCAGGATTTTGTGATTTTGCAATTGCAGAAATTAGTACAAAATCAAGCAAACCCCACAATATTCTGAGATTGAATATTCTTGGCTAAAATCCGCAGATTTTGGCCAAGATGCGTCATGTGAAGTCATCACAACGTACCCTCTTTGATTCATGAGTACAGCTAAAATGCCTCATTTACCAACAAACATCCCTGCAAAACAACTTTGTGCAATTGCAGTTTTTGGCAATTCAAGTAGTTTTAGGCAAAAAAAAAAAGCATAAAAAAACACAGCAAAATCATTTTTGGCTGCAACAATCACAAAAAAAAATCCTTTGTGAAATCCTGTACAGACTTTTAATTCCTCAAAAGAACAGATACTTGCCCACACAAGTAACCAAATAAAATAAATAAACAGCAATATATTTCTCTTTCTCTCTCTCTCTGTCTGCCTGTCTGTGTGCTTGTAGCGTGTGAGCAAAGAACTAACTATCAAAATACCGGAAGGACATGACGTTGATTCCCAAGCCCTACACACAACAACAAAGTCTTCTCTGTACTTTGAGCTGTTCATGGGAGTCAGTGTGTTTTTGAGACTGATTTATCACAAGCCATCCGGTTCAAAGGCATTTTTTTTGCACTGTTATGGTGCTTGTGTCTTTGTTTTAAGTTGTATTGGAAATTTGGTATGGGTCTTTGGCCATACTACTTTCAGGCACAGTGTTGTAGGACGGATCTGAGCTGGACTGTGACGTGTTTTCTAAATTTTACAACTCTGACAGCTCTAAATGTGAATTACTATGAATTACACTTACAGATTGTCTGACAAAAAACAATTATGTGCCCTGTTTCCCAGTGTCTACACACTGTATCTTTTAAATAGTGTTTTTTTTTTTTTTTTTTTTTTAAAGTACAGCCATCCGAAGGGAGAAATCTACTCAGTGAACCAATTTTTGTTGTTTCCTGAGAAAGTGGTAGAGAAAAAATCAAACGCATTGCATGTAATTTTTGCTTCTTATAAGCAGTTTCACAGTCGCCAGGGGATTTATTAAAACAGAAATACCACCAGCCATTTTTATTGCTTTGAGACTATGAGAGAAATGTTTGCTCATGTTTGTGCATGTGAGGAGAGTGAGATTATTTCATAAATCTCTCTAACACCATGCAATAGAGAGATGCAGGCTGAATGTAAGGATAATGTAATAAGCAAGAGTATAAGAGAGAGGGAAGAGTAGTGTAGTCGATGAAGGGAGAGGAGAAATGAGTGGAAAGGAAAGGTAAAAAGAATAGAACTGGAGAGGAAAGAAAGGACAACTGATATTATTCCCACACTTCAAGCAGTGTGCAGTTTTGAGGAAGCCCTTCATGCTTTACCCATAGCAAGTTCCCTCATTACATGTGTGAATACAACAGAATCTAACTTGCAAACATCTTGTGAGCAAATCTTTGCCAGGATTGTAGCCAGTTCTGAAGAACTTGGTTTAATGTCCAGGTTCAATTGAAATGTTCTTCTCATTAGAACAATTTGGGCCTCATGAACATTTCTTGTGACTTCCTATGTGTATCTAATTACTCATGAAGGAATAATTTAATTTTATTTTTTTAAAAAGGATTTTCTTTTCATTTATTACTTATTAGGATTACTCATTAGAAGTGCATGTAAAGTATTTCAAAATATATTTCATAGATGCCGGAAGACTTCACTTCCTGTTTGACTATAATGACATCTAGAGGTCACATGATGTTAAAAGCTGTGATGTCTTGTATGCTATCTTAATCATTGATTTATGTTACAGGCACACTTTAAAAATAACATTTAAAAACTCTTTGATAGCTCTTGTCAGGTAATGTCCAATTATCACCTAAGTCAAGTTTTGTGAAGATAGAATGGAGTGTTGGAGTAGAAGTGAAGGCTTTTGTTTCAATTCAGAATACATTAAATAATCCAATTGGGCATCAAGGACGCATTTACACTGCATTTTCATGTTATAATTCCACCTAGTTAAATGCAGTCTTTGCCAACAGTTGGCCTCATTTATGAAGCTGAATGCTAATGAATTTATTTGTGAATCAGTCATAGGAGCATTTACACAAGAACTTTGGTATTCATGAAAAGCTTGTAAATTTAGAAAAAGGTTTGTATCATATGTATGTTTCTGAGTGTGCATAAATTTATGTATAAGAAAAATAACTAATGAAACCCTTAACTGATCCTCTTCAAATAATATTTATAATGTGCATATAATTTTAATGTTTTAATGCTGTCAGGATTAAAACACTAATTTATTTCAGTAACAAAAAAAGTATATAGATATATTTTTAAACCTGTTGTTTCATATCAATGCCATTAAATAAAAAGTGTGTGTGTGTGTGTCCAGGGCACACGGTGGCTTAGTGGTTAGAACGTTCGCCTCACACCTTCAGCAATTGCCTAGACCCTCACATCACCATACACTAGTCCACCAATCAAGACGGCAGCAGAAGACTAGGCTCTTTGTCCATTGGATATAGATGAATTGTCACTCACCTGTAGTGACACCAATTAATGTCACCATTTCAATGTGGGTCTCACCCTCTGAATCTATGAAGAGATGGGGTTCGATGAACAAAATACAAAAATGCAAATTTTCTGCAGCTAACCGACTTTAAGCCAGTGACTTCAGAAACAAACACATCCTTCAGGGGCTGCTGAGCGAAAGGTTAAACAGGCACGCAAAGAAAGGGTAGCTCGTGATGCAGGTATGTGAGTTGTCATCATCTATTTTGGAGTGATTTGTAATATATTCTAAAAATAAATTGGGCCTTGTTCTGTTGATCGGCGTCATTTCAGGACAGATCATTTGTGGGTTTATTCCAAAAAGCACGAGCACTGTCAATGCTTCAAGACTGTCCGACACTTTGAATTTACACGTACAACGACATTGCAGTGGCACACAGTGGTCATTCACCTCACACCTCCAGGGTTGGGGGTTCGAGTCCCGCCGTGGCCCTGAGTGTGCAGAGTTTACATGTTCTCCCTGTCCTGTGGGGGTATTCTCCAGGTACCCCGGTTTCCTCCCCCAGTCCAAAGACATGCATGGTAGGCTGATTGGCATGTCCGAAGTGTCTGTAGTGTATGAATGGGTGTGTGATTGTGTATGTGTTTGTGCCCTGCGATGGATTGGCACCCTGTCCAAGGTGCACCCTGCCTTGTGTCCTATTCTCCTTGGGATAGGCTCCAGGTTCCTCGTGACCCTGAAGGATAAGAGTATTGAAAATGGATGGATTGATGGAATGACATTGCGTCGGGAACTGACTAGCAAACTACTAAAGTAAAAGTAAAGAAGTTTGTATTCAAAGTCAAAGAACAAACACACTAGAGCATTAAAAAGGTACCTCAACTGTCTGTATATCTTCAAAATTCTGCTGATGTTTACATTACTGCTTTAACATAATACTTCATTTTAGTTTTCAACTCATAAATACTGTTGTTATTTTTATTGAAAAACAAGCATATAATTTTTATGAAGAAATGAACTATTCTTTCTGCTTTGCAGTTTGTCTCTTTCACTTCCACTAGCAGTTGATTTGTGTATATAGTGCATATTTAAGGTATTGCTCTGCAATACATATGGCTATATCTATAGTATATATTGGTTCAATAGGAGGAGGAAATCCTGTCCATACCCAGCTAGGAAAAAACGATAAAAGCACTGGTGTTCATTTACTGAAGTGGTGTGCAGGAAGTGTTCATCTGTGATGATTTGTTAGCAATGTAATGTTGTCTTGTATCCCCCCCCCTTTACTGTACAGAGTAGGAAAAACTGTTCGTTATTCCAAATAGTGGGTAGGGGTGTAACAGTAAATAAATTACTGAACAAATTACTGTAAAAATAAATCCTGGCTGCCTTAAAATTTCTAGTCATTGTGGCTTTATGAGTAATTTCTAATTAAATTTAATAAACTGACTTAAAAAAAAACAAAAAACAAAACAAGTTTAATCAAGTTTTGCCTAGGGCCTTCAAATGTCTAGAATCGGCCCAGAATATGATGACCAGAATGATGACAATTGCTTTCAACGTCTTTTCCTTTCACCACATTTAATGTCATTGAACATTTATGGAAAGTTTTTGAACGCAGATTTCAAAGTAAATATCCAAGTCCTTCATCAGTCATAGAACTCAAAGATTTTCTTCTTGATGAATACTCCATACAGTGTTTCACTGAAACATGATTCATGGCATTCTGTAGACAAAGGCTTATCTTACTCCTTATTAGATACTTTAATATTGGTAGAGGTTTTCCTTATTTTGTCCACCTCCTTTCAAGATTTCAAATTCCCAGAATACATGATCCAGCTCTTCATGAGACGTTTTGAACACAGGGATTTGTGTTTAGAGCAGTAGATCCACAGGACTAAAGCCAGGACAGCAGAATGTAGTTCACTACATACCCCATAAGAAGACGTTTAAGATTAAGCCTCAGTCTCTGACTTTATCAATTGTTCATTCAGTGTTAAAGTGGGATACTTTTTTTGCAGGGTTACTAATTGAAAGGCTCCTGTTTGATATCAAATCTCTTAGACTGAAAGGATCACCATAAATATGAGCATAGAAAGCATATAATAGTCCACTGGATGGCAGTATTGCCTTTGTCTTTTTCTTTTCTTTTTTCTTTTTTGGTTCCTTAACTACCAAACATTTCCTTATGGTTTTCCCTAGTGATTTCTAAATGACTTCCACAGAGCGATCGGTGTTATCCAAAGGCCTTAAATTTATACCTACAAGGCCTGTCCCCAATGAATTCACCTGAGCCTCAGATTCCTGTTCTTGGTGGACTGGGGTGGAACCTAGTGTGGACTAATTTTTGTAGTCCACTAGCCTCAAGGTTTGACATGTTTTGCATTCTGAGATGCTTTTCTGCTAACCACGGTTGTGAAGAGTAGTGGTTTGAGTTACTGTATCCTCCTCATCTTACTTAAACCAGCCTCATCATTCTCCTCTGACCTTTCTCATCAACAAGGCATTTTTTTTTCCTGCAGAACTGTCACTCACTGGATGATTTTTGTTTTTTGCATGATGTTGAACCCATGAGATCAGAAGTTTCTGAAATACTCCAACCAGCCTACCTGGACCACCAACCATATCACGGTCAAAGTCACTGAGATCACGTTTTTCCTATTCTGATGTTTGATGTGAACATTAACTAAAGCTCATGACCTAGTGGTGCTTGAAAGTTTGTGAATCCTTTAGAATTTTCTATATTTCCGCATAAATATGGAAATTCAAGACCATTGTTACCCTCCGCAGGAGTGGTCGACCAACAGAGATCACTCCAAGAGCAAGACTTGCAATAGTCTGCCAGGTCACAAAGGAAACCAGGGTAACTCCTAAGCAACTAAAGGCCTCTCTCACGTTGGCTAATGTTCATGATTCCACCATCGGGAGAAGGCTGAACAACAATGGTGTACATGGCTTGGTTGCAAGGAGAAAACTGGTTCTGCAAAATGAACACTGCTGGCCCTCTGCAGTTCAAAGACCACATGGACAAGCCAGAAAGCTATTGAATAAATGTTTTGTGGATAGATAAGGCCAAAATAGAACTTATTGGTTTAAATTAGAAGCGTTCTGTTTGGGGAAAGGAAAATACTGCATTCCATTATGAGAATCATATCCCATCTATGAAACGTGGTGGTGGTAGTATCATGGTTTGGGCCTGTTTTGCTGCATCTGGGTCAGGACGACTTGCCATCATTGATGGAAGAATGAATTCTGAATTATACCAGCACACAAATCATTCTACCAAAGAATGGTTAATGGTTTTGGTTTTGGAATGGCCAAGTCAATGTCTTGATGTTAATTCAATAGGAATGTTGTTGAAGTACTTGAAGCTAACAACTCATATAAGGAAACCCACCAAAATCCCAGAGTTGAAATTGAAATTCCTTCAAGCCAATGTGCAGAACTGAACAATGGTTACCCAAAATGTTTAGTTGCAGTTAGTGTTGCACATGGGGGTCACACCAGATACTGAAAGCAAAGGTTCACATATATTTGCCACTTACAGATGTGTAATATTGGATCATTTTCCTCAATAAATCAATGACAAAGTATAATATTCTGTCTCATTTCTTTAAAGGAAACCTATTGTGGCTCTTTTAAGAAGATGTAAAAAGTCTCAGGTGTATTTCAGCTCAAAATACCCCACAGATCATTTATTATACCATGCTGTAAATTAGGGATGCACCGAATGTTCGGCAACCGAAATTATTCGGACGAAAATAGCAAAAAAAAGCACTTTCGGTGTTCGGCTGCATAATTGAAAAGGCCGAATAAATTTGACCGAACAATGACGTGTTTGATGAAGCGACCAAATAGCCTAGCAACCAGAGTGAGACGTGCAAAGCTTTAATTGCAGCAAACATGTCGGCAGTGTGGAAGCATTTTAAGTGTCAGAGAAAGATCTAGGAATGGCCTTTAAAGAAGTAGGCATATGTCTAGGACAATTATTCATTTGTTGTGTGTCCATCCACTTTTTTGCTCTCTTGTCAATGCACTTTTTAGTTGTAGGCTACAGAGTGTTACATTCTTTCTTTCAGCAGTCAGTTATAGGCCTAACATAGGCTGTTCAAGGGGGGGGCTCAAAGATGACCACATAGAAATATTTTTATTTTGCTAATTTATTTATTTAAAGTTATATTGTGCCTTGTTGGTAGCCTGTGCCTGCTGGAATGAAAAAAAATGTTCAGTGTTAAATAAATATTTTGAAATTGTAGTTTTTGTAATTGATTTTTTCTTTCAAAAGCTAGACAAAATAATAAAATGCACATTTTGACTATTTAATTTATGTAATGGTGAAAAAAATGGCAAAATAAATGGAAAAAACGCGAAAAAACGTGTTCGGTATTCGGCCAAGTTTTTCATTATATTCGGCTTCAGCCAAGAATTTTCATTTCGGTGCTTCCCTGCTGTAAATGCCCCTTTTTGGGTGAAAGCAAAAAAACGCTGTTTTCGTGTGCGTCTCTTTAAATGCAAATAAACTGCTGCTCCCTGCCCTCTTCCCAGAAGAGGCACTGAAACCTGTACTTCTGAAACCTTGCTTACCTATTTGAAGTTTACTCTCCTCCTCCCGGTTGCATCGAATTGTTTAAGCACTTCCTCGCTGTTGATTTTAATTTTTTAGGATGAATGTTCATAAGGGCAAGTCGAGTAAGCCTGTAGTCTGTCATTGTGTTGTGTAAATATCTCTTCAGGCACCTCAATACGCTAAAAGACTGCTCTGCAGAGGCTGTGGATGTGGGCATAGTTAGAAGGACTTTCAGTGCACGTTGTAAATTTGGGAAAAATTCCGCCGTGTTCTTTAAAACCTCACAAATGCCACTGCTGCTGCGTGCTGTACCATTAAATTGCCTCCACAGCTCTAGTTCAATATCAGCACCATCTAGATTGGGCATCAGTACCCCGTACTCATTTTTTTATCTCCTGCCACACTGTGTCCAACAATTCTGACAGTTTGTCCGGCAACAAATACTGGTCTTTCAGTCGTGGGAGTGCCAGGCAATCTCGGTCTTTCACTTCAGATGAGAGGTAATCTATGAAGGGAAGAAACAGATTCTGTCACCAGTATTCCTCTGTGGTTGTTGCTGGTGTGTTTGACAGCTTTGTCTGCATTGTTACTATGTGAGGGACTGGGGGATTGAAATGAAGTTTGGCAGCCAACTCACAACTTTTGATCCCACATCTTTCCGAACGTTGCATCTTCCCTTTTATTTTGAAGCAGCATCATTAACGCACTGTCATTAATAGCTGTATCTCAACCTTGTATATAAAGTCTCGTTGAAAAACTCATCAGGGATCAACAGAATCAGTGGCTGATTTAATCTCATCTGATTTAAATGTGCCGATATCTGATACGTCAGTTATTGTAACCGGGTAACAGCTAACAGGTACCTGTGGGCTGCAAGGACTAACAGAAGGTTGCTGTTGGAGGGTAGCGGTTCCATGTGAGGAGGTTGAGCAGCTGGCAGCTAGCAGCTGGATCCGAATCATCCAATGAAAGAGACTGGGCCTGGGGTTCCCGAACCGTGCCAACGAGACTGCGGTCTCCACTATGGGCAGAGGAGCAATTTTTGCCTCATTAGTTTTAGGCCTTTTTGCAAATGTCTCAATCAAGTTGAGCTATTTTAGAGAGCATTTATTCATTTTGAATCTTGTTTTAAACATTAACTATCTGAAATGTCATTTTATGTTTGTGGAAAAAGCACCAATTAAACAAAACTAAAGTAGCCAATAGATTTCTTTTCACCCATCCCCCACCATGCATGATGCAAGCACATACACACTTTACAACACAAACTCATTCTCTCTTGCTTTCTCAATATGTCACAGAGTGTACACAGACAGATTATTAATCAATTTAAAAAAAATATGTAAAAAATAAAAACTGCATTAATTAGCACCCTCTCAGGGTACGCACAGTGCGTACAGCTGTACAGCTGCAGGCGCCACTGCACCTTACTGTAGTGTGCATAATAAAGTTGCAGTTATGAATTATACAGACAGTAAATGTTTTCTGGTGAAGACATAGCTTTGGTCTCCGTGAATACAATCAGAGACCATGGTACCTTTAGCTACATTAACCGTGGAATGTGCTAACAAACACATTCGTAAAGGCGACTTACAAACATTCACAAAATATAAAGTGTCATACTTGCTGGATCTTCTGGATATAAAGCTGCATCATGAATAGTTGGTAATGATCCATACTTTAGAATAGAATTTGGTAACACTTTCTATGAAGCCCATGCTTATAATGAATTATAGCCCCATTTATAATTATTTCTAAGCAAATATTACTGCTCTATAAACACATTTATCACGAAAAATAAAGACATATACTTTGTTATAATAACGGCTATACTTAAGCTCTCCTCATTTACCGAGAGATGTCCTGCTGCAATCAACAGTGCCTTCAAATAGACAATCTCCCAGATGAAAACTGAAAACTGACAGTAGCAGCACCTTCTGAGACACAGTGTGTCAGACACTTGTTCTTAATGAACTTGTTAACCTCAGGCATTTCTTGAAAACTAGAAAACTAGAAAGATTGACTTGTTAAAAGCTATAGCTCCTCAGCCATATGTATGAAAATGCATATTCCGATTTGACATTATACTTCAAAAATTACAATGTTTTGATGGTATGTAACATTTAAAAAAAAATTAGTGAAATTGTTTGCATAAATATGATTTCTGTTTTTTTTATTACTTTATTAAAACCATTATTGTTCAGTAGTTGCATTTACAAATAAACAATTCTAAAGGCATTTATAATGCATAATAAGCACATCTTAACATTTGCATTATGGAAACTGTAGCCTATGCTTTCACTTTATCATCAATGATGCATTTATAAAGGTTAGTAATTGTGTTATAACTCACAATAAGTATTTATAAGGCAACACAACTATCACCAACAATATAAAATAATTAATTTATTGGATCTAGAACTAAATCTGCATTACTAATAAGTCATTATAACTATAATATAATAACATTATAAAAATGCAGGCTATATTTTTATGAATACATTAATGGAACCATAAGACTGACTAATTAATACTTATAAATTGGTGTATAATGCATTATGAGCATGGGCACTGAAAAAGCAAGTACATCACTTATAAGTAATTATAACAATAATATAAATGTAGCTATAACTGTTCTTATAACAAAGTATAGGTTTTTATGGGTCGTTATAAATGTGTTTATGGAGCAGAAATACATACTTAGAAATAGTTATAAATGGGGCTATAATTAATTATAAGCATGAGCTTCATAGAAAGTGTTACCTAAAATTTTTTGCAAATCCTGCTTAATATTGATATTTTACAGCCAATAAAAGAACTCTTACGAAGCTGAGACATTCTTCTTTTCACTGTAGCTGCTCCGTCACCAGTTGTGGGCGGGGCCTGTTCCAACGTGACGTCATGTTTGAGAGAAAACTAAAATGACTCCTTTTGAAACACGGTTTATGATTTATGGGGAATATAAAAAATGGAGTGTTGTAGTTTTACCATTGTATGGTGGTTGTGTACATACTTCTAACACACATTTATGTTTAAACACCATATATGTTCAAATACTATGTAAAAGTGAATTTTTGCATAATAAGTCTCCTTTAATTGGGCTTTCTTTTATCTACTTTTAGGACTTTTGTGATAATCTGATGATGTTTTATGTCATATTTATGCAGAAATGAAGAAAATCCTAAAGGGTTCACAAACTTTCAAGCACCACTGTATATGATTTTCTGCATTGCGCTGCTGCTGGGTTTTTTCTTTTCTTTTCATAAAGACTGTTCAGCCTATGGGTGATTTATAGGACTTCGAACAGTGTATCTTGCCATGGCTCTGCAAAAAAAGAAATCCCAAACCAGGGCTATACATATCCTGGTTGAATGTATGTGTGTGTGTCACTTTCTTATAAATAACTCAATCCACTATCGTAGGAGGAGTTTCTTTGGAGGATTTTATGGGCACAAGTAGTAAAGTACTACTGGAAATTCAGATTTTTAAATGAAACCAGGCATATCTCATTTGGTATTAATATGAGAAACTTTGGCAGACACCATACTAATATACAGTTCATGACATCAATCAAACTGGGAGAGCTAACACTTCCTCTAAAACATGAAACCAGAACCTGTATCTTTTCAAACTCCAACACTGCTTGTTCCTTAATCAGTATGTTAGTATGCACAAATGATAAGAAAATACCTTATAATAAAAGACCTTGTTTATCTGTGACCAAGCTGAGCTTTTAAAATCACAAGTCTCACCAGCCACCTGCTGTCTTCGCCTCCTCTCCTGTATGACAATAGGCAGCTAAACTGATTGCATTGTAAACAAGAAAACTTAATGAAAAATCTCTTATCAGGGCCAATGCACTTGCCGGTGGGGACTAGACGACCTTAATATACCAATTAAATTTTTGCAAATGAATTATACCAAGCAATATTTTCTCCCATTAACATATTGCTACATCCAATTTATGTGTCTTTGATAGCAAAGATGTTGGGCAATACTGTGATGACTCTGGAGTGCTGTCTAATTGAACACACACACACACACACACACACACACACACACACACACACACACACACACACACACACACACACACACACACACACACACACACACACACACACACACATATACATATATACATGCACAGGTCTGCACCAATCCAAGAATAATTAATGAAGCATGCTCCCATAGACTGAATATGTTAGAGAATTGTTTGGTTCATGTGGAATGACACACACTGATATGCAATATTGATAGACTGTGGCCATGATGGGATACATTTCACCAGTAATGATGTTCTGATACACCATGCTGTTTAGAGTTTTAGCAGTCATGTAGTTTTGCATTGATTGTAATACTACTAATGACCTCTAAAACTCTGAATGGTCCAATCCACATTACCTGTGTGACCTGTTGGTCTATTATCATCCTAGACATCTACTTCGATCAAATGGTGCAGATTCTTTATAAATATCTATAATAATGTTTAGGTTGGAATCCTATTGGTTTACTCAGGCTTTTTGCTAAATAGCTTTTTTCTCTTAGGTAAAAATGCAGATCTGTTTGTTCATGGCAGTGGATGGTTTCAGTAAACTGGAATGCATTTACATTGGGGGAAATAAGTTTTGGACGCGTCAACATTTTTTTCAATAAATATATTTCCTATTAGGCTACTCACATGAAATTTTCAATCAGAATTAACTCAAGCAATCCAGAAATATATATATATAAAAAAATCACAACATTATACACATCAAGTGAAGTATTTCAAACCTTTTTTTTTTGTTTTGTTTTAATCTTGATGGTTACAGTTTACAGCTCATGGAAATCAAAAATCCAGTATCTCAAAATATTAGAATAAAGACTTTTACTTACTGAGTAAAATTACATACTTGCTGAGTAATTAAGTAGTAGTTCTTAGTATTTCATAGGAATAAGATGGATGTTAATGAAGAATTACTCATTTGTTCCTTGTATACCTACAAGTTTATTGTGTGTTCATTTATTGTGTGCAGCTTCAGTAAACAGGAATTAATTGCCTTTAAGTGATGGGTATTTTATTTTAAACCATGAGATACAAAACACTCTCTACTTCCATGCAGACTGCTAATTAGACTTACCTGCTCGGGAGGCAGAAAACCTGTCTGAAAAATACAGATTCGTTTTGAAAATCTGGAGCAGAGGTGTAAAAAAAACGTGACGACACTTATGGGCATTGATTTGAAGTACATAAAAGTAATATGGAAGTCGCACATTTTCAATACCCTGTGAAATATGGGGTTACAACCATGTACTGCACAAACTGCCATCATTTTACTAGAAAATCTTATCTGACACTTAAAATTCAAATCAGTGAGCTTAGCTTGTAAAGTTAAGATTCAAGATGGCAGCACTATTCTTGTATTTAGCTCAGCTAAAAGAGGATCTACTTTTTATGCTGTATTCACTACCTTCGCCTGCCAGTGAATGCCAGACTATGTCACTGCTAATGGAATCTGGTCTAAAGTTCAATTATAACTGTTTCTGGCAAAACAGATGCCATTTTTCTTCTGTCTATAAGGAAATGAAGCATAAGCCCACATCCATTTTAATCACCTTTCTGTCTTTTCTCATAAATTGCTCTTCTCCCTTCTCCCTCATCTATGATTATACAGTAGTATCTATCACCATCGTAACTTTGTTTGCAGTGTTATCTATCACCATAGTAACATCGCTTTTCAGCATATTGCGTAATACAATCCTATAATATATATATATATATATATATATATATATATATATATATATATACACACACACACACACACACACACACATATATATATATATATATATATATATATATATATATATATATATATATATATATATATAAAAGAAAAAATATTTTTTAATTTGCAATACAAATAGACTTAACATTTTATCTAAAGAATTGTCATTTTACTTTATTATTTTAGTGCACCTTTGTTCCTCTCAAATATTTGTTTGCACGATAAATTTCATTACAAATATTGCAAGTTCAGATAATTTGTTTCATCAGGGAATTATTTTACTACAGTCTACTAATGATTTAACTTGATTTGTTTGGGTGGCTTGAGAAAGCACGATTTTAAGAGCATAGTCACACATGATTTAGCAAGTGAGTTGTTTTGCTGTTATATAATGGCTAAGTTAGTTTGTGCTGTGTGAAACTTCTGCTCAAGGCCAGTTCAGCGATGAGGTCAGCAATGAGGTCGTCTGTCAGAGCATCATGGACCCCTTACACTCATTGATTTGCATAAGGGGTCATTGGGTCACATAGCTCTCTCTGTTCAGTGCCATACATGGGGGTGTTCGAGACACACCCCAGAGATGCAGCACACAATTACACATACATTCACATTTTAAAAAGGAGAGTAAGACACATTTAATGTTAATCTTTCTCTTTTTGGACACAAAAGGTGCAGAATAACATTTTAGAACTTTATAGTTAAGTAAAAGAAGAGCCAACTAAAAAAAAAAAAGACTTTATGTACTTTCACAAGTTTCAAAAAGTGGAGTTGCCAGATACAGGGTTGTCGGACCTCCGCCAGAGGACTTGCCATATTTCTACCCACACACTGGATTCCAGTCAGCAAGGCCTTTAGCTGAATTGAATGAGTTTGCTTTTCATAATATCTGTCTGCATCTACTGTAAAGAAACAAAAATAAGTTTTGTCATAAATTCTATAGCATTTGAAAGCAAAAGGTCTAATATAGGACATTCCTTATATTCCTATCTATATCCTATATGTGGTGCCTTTCTATCACTGGTTAAAGCTCTCCCACTGTTTTAGTGTGCTTTTATGTATTTCTATGAGAAATACACAGTATTAATATACAATATTGTTTTATGCATTTTTGTTACTACATTTTATGGCTTTCTATCTTTACACAATATTACTTTCCACCCTGCTAGTATTTGCTGTAAGAAAATAACTGATACTCTGACATCACTTTCATGAATAGACATCATATTTTAACTTTGCTGAGCTGGTTAAGTCCTAACACACCGTCCACAGATAATCTTGTCTTGTATTTCCACACTGTTATGTTCCACTGTTTATGCTTCCCAAAACAGTGAAATAAATACATAGCATGCATTCTTCTCAGTAATTTATTTGAACATTAAAATTTTGTAAATGTAAAATACTCTATATAGTATACAGGATAAATATACTAACCTGTATACTATACAGTATATAAAGTACATTATATTTTTAATGTCTTATGGACAAAAAGGAACTGAATACAATACACAACACAACAGAGACTACACAGAAGTTTACCCAGCTTACAGTTTTAGGTTAGCAGAATGCTGTGTTGTAAGAATATTTTTATTTGTAATATATTATTGTAATATTATACATTAGACTTCTAATTTGTAATATTATTGTATATTTGTAAATGTTGTACAATGTTGCTGCATTTTTATTTCTTGAACCATGACACTTAAGCTTCTTGGTAGGTTACTAAACTTATTGAACAATCTAAATAATGCTCACTGTTAGCTCTTTATATATTTGGTTTAGTACCCAGTACATCAAGCCGCAGGCAGTATCACAGCTAAAATGACTTAATTAGCATATAATATTTTTGCTTTAAATTATGCAGTGCTGCTTAGCTGAAAATGACAGTAACACAGCAGGCCTATAATCAGGAGATCAGGGGGAAAGTCAGTCATTATCTTTAGCTCTCCAGTTCTCTAGAACCTTTGGTACTAAAATGCCTATTCTATTTGGCTACTTTAAATATATATTTTTATAAATAGTATTTTTGTCCTTTCTCTAGTGCACTGTTTACAGTGCTTTTGTTTTTGTCTCTAGCTGAGAACTGTGGCCTTGAGTAGGTAAGGAACATTTAAACACAAAACATGCCAGTATGAATGTAGAGTCTCTAACTAAAATCCAAGCTGGCGTCTTACATGTTTGTAGTTTACACATTGGAACAAAGTGTGTCCAAGCATGCAAATGTTCCTTCAAGGTATGTACCAGTCCTTAGTTTATCTATCTGCTACATTATGATAACTGTCTCTATTGTGACAAGCACTTTTAGTTTTAGACAAAGACATATATCAGTGACATTTTCATTGTAATATGCTGACTGTATGTGCAGACTAAGACAATGTTGCTTTGTAGTTAAAATAAGACATCTTGACAAGTTCATTAAGGCAAAGCGTATTAACCTTGCTAATGCATGCTATTTTACTTGACTAAAATTCAGAAATTTCAGAGTTTTTTCCAATTTCTTCATCCATGTATTTGCATGTAGTCAGCCTTTGTCTGTTGAATGCCACTGTAGCACTGCAGATTTCCACTTAAACAGCTTTCCAGACCTTCCTTATTATATTCAAGATTTGAGCAAGTATTAAACCAACATGTTCCTTCTGTATTTCCTGTGTGGCCTTCTCCATTGCTGACCCCTGTGCTTCATTAACCACAATATTATACATCTTTGCTAGTCAGTGCACCATATTTTACAAATACTTTTTTACTTATCGGCCTAATTTTGAAATACATTTTTCTATGCTTATGAAAACACGTTTTTTCTTTCTTTCATATTTGTAGGTATAATGATAAAAGACATTAGGTGTTTAAATTTGAAGTGTCTAAATACTTATTTTCCCTCACTTTATATTTCATTTAATTTTTATAATACTATATCTCATGTTAGAGTTTACTTTATATTTGGGGGTGCTGAAAAATAAAAATACAAAAAGGTCTCAAAATGGCTGAACTTATAGCCTATAATTTGGTTTACCCTACATTGTTTCTAAACACATCCTTCAAAATGTAGATAACCTTTATTAATGGTAAAAGTCATTAAGAACTAGGTAACAACTCATTACAATGAGTTAACAAGATGTTAATACTTAATTACTGTATATGACTCAGGGATGTTTATAAGATGCACTAATGATTAGTGAATGTATTAATTCATCATGACGAAAGTATTAGTTAATATCTTAAAATATGCTACAGCGTTACCAAAAAATGTATACGTCATTCTCTCAGTAAACATGAACAACCATTTCCCCTTCTCTGTGCTAAAATATATATATATATTCTTCTTGATGAAATCTAGTAATGTTGGACACTCATTTATTAGAATTAGGAAAGTCTATATTTGTTTAAATTATTCAGGTCAGGGTTTTTTTTTTTTTTGCCAAAACTAATGTGAATGCCAGGGAGCACATAGTGCCATATTAAATACAAGTTGTATTAAAAGTTCCTTGAATTTCAGATAGATTTTAGATTCAAGGTAGCAAAACCTATACTTCACTTTCTGAGGCATGCTTCATTCTGAATTCATGAAGAATATACTTCAGAGGTGAGCTGTTTCAGTACTTCCAAAGTGAAGTAATAAAAAGGATTTACTTAAAGGGATATTTTTAATTGTGACTTTTAAGAGAACAAATGGACATTTCACTCCTAAAATTCATAAAACTTTAAATAAAAAGGATGCAGCAACTTGCAGTTTTATGTCGTAGTAAACTGCAACTAAGAGAAACGAAGCATCTGAAACCTGGTAAATGCTTAGTGTTTTTAATCGCTTCCTCTGGTAACATACTTTGTGCATATGTACTGCAAATTAGCGTTCTTTACAGAGTGACATGGAACTAATGAACTGTAAACGTAAGTGAAACTAGCAGTGGCATGGGTATGTGTTTGCTGTTTAGTCCACCCATTCATGACTAAAAGTGGGATTATTTGGACATGTTTACATACAGTAAGTATACATCTCTTTATGACAGTAGAATATCATTACTTCAGCTTATTAAAGTGACATTGAAAATGATATTCAAGCCCATTCCAAATAGCAGTAAAAAGATTACACACTGCAATACTTCAGCGTTTTCACTGTGAAGGGAGTAGCCTTTACAGAACATAGGGCACACTAATGTTTAATAATAGCAATGCTGACTTGTTCTTTATAATAAGAAATAAACACAACAAATTATAGGTGTCCCACCTTACCCAAGTTCACCCTATGTAGTTTTCCAGCCACCTGCTTATGCTCTGAGTAAACGTATGGTAAAAGCCTTCAGTGAAATGCCTTCCTGTTTAATTTACTCTGCAATTTTACAACCACAGCACTGCCAAAGCTGCTCTCATTCTGACAGTATGTTCTCACTCCTCTGTTCTGGTTTCAATTATTCACGGATAATTGATCTCCTTGGCACTTTAGTTGGTGATAAATCTGGGTGTTAGATAAAGTCCTTAAACTTTAATACATAGGATCAACTCTACTTTCACACAGTTCACACATCAGTGTCTGTTGTCAACTGTACAAAAAACCCCCCAAAACCCTAGTTTCCAAACAATTTTCCAGTTTTATTTATTGATCCTTACTGTGAACAATTTTTACAGAAAAAGTCTGCAATACCTTATTAATAAACTATATTACACTATTTACATGTAAAGCATTTCTAATAAATTTCAGCAATAATATGATGCACTCTGGGATGTTTTAGTTGTATACACCAAATTACTGGAAATTATCTGTTTGCATTGGTGCTGAGCTGGACATAGTTTTACAAGTGATGGTATTAAACATAATTGGTATCAGACATGAACATAACTGATGTTATTTTGTTATCGTTTTATGTGCTGTTAGGGTGCACGTATTCAGAATCAGAATTTTATGTGCTTAACCATTCTTTTCCCATGTTGCTTTTGACATTTGAGTATTGAGGATTTAATGAAGCATTTTACATAAGCATTTTCCCCCTCAGAACGCTCCTGCTTCAGGTTTTTCTCTTGTTGACCGCTCCACACTTTCCCACTGATTATTGTCCATACCTATTTCTAATCATTAGATTAATTGTAGATTGCTAACCAATGTACATACTATATGTATACTATTACTTCAGCTTATTAAAGTGACATTGAAAATGATATTCAAGCCCATTCCAAATAGCAGTAAAAAGATTACACACTGCAATACTTCAGCATTTTCACTGTGAAGGGAGTAGCCTTTACAGAACATAGGGCACACTAATGTTTAATAATAGCAATGCTGACTTGTTCTTTATAATAAGAAATAAACATAAATTATAGGTGTCCCACCTTATGTATGCATGTAGTTTTCAGTTTATTAAATACAACTATATTGTAGCTACATTCCTTGGCCATTATATCAGGTTCACCTAAGTTATAGGTTTATTATGCAGGAGTACAGTTATTTACATTTAATCCATCTGTCCCAGTGCACAGTTTCTCAGTCCCTTTACCCATCCATCAAGGGTGAAGGACCACCAAAGAATCAATGCTGAGCAATTTTTTAAAAGGGTGGTTGACCATTCTTAGCAGTGGTTTTAGATGTTAGTGTGTGTTGCACTGGCACAAGTCTTTCAGCTTCAGGAGCATTTGTGGGGGATTTAAGCACTGTGTATACTTACTAGGCACTTTATTAGACACTGCCTAGGGTGCTTGTGATATAGAACAGGGCTTATATAATAGCCATACATTTAAATAATACATACTAAGTGTGTAATTCATCCAGTGAAATGGTTGTCACAACGATGCATGTAGTGTTTACCTAAATGCAGTCTAATTATCGTTCTTTTTTCTTTTTTTTATTTAAAATTTTTTTTTTTTACAGCCAATGCTTCTTTGCTTGAAGAAATTTGGATGCTTGTGAGTAAAACATTATACAATTTCAATTTTCCCTGCAAGGCATATTTTCTTAACCACTGCAGTCTGGATGCTGAAGATTAATTCGGTCATTATCTGATGCTGTAGCCACTGTAAATATCTACAGAGGTCTTTTCACGTGAAAAAGAAGCAGCATTTTACACATATTCAAGGACAGTGAGCGATTTGAAAGTTAAAAGAAATACCATTGTGTGGAAGAAGGAACAATGTCCTTGTTAGATTTGGAAGTACTTCTACAGATGAACAGATGAAAAGCACATGGTGGAGGATTTTTTTCCCCCATAGAGAGAGATTTTCACAGCATGAAGTACCTATACCTCAGAAAGACAATTTGAAACCAAAGTGTCAGAATGTTTAACGATTTATTAATATTTAGCGAAGACATAGTGTGTTACCAAATGAAAGCATGGTGTAGAAATGGTTATGTATTTCATGATTAATTCAGATTAATATCAGTCCCCTTTTAGACTAATTATGTATAACAGAGACTACTGTATGATAAAAGTTACAGCATTAATGATTATTGCTGTATAAATGTATAATATAACAATGAATACATGTACACAAATCACTAAATTGTTGATTAATTGACAGGAGAGGAAATGACGGGAAAAAATAAATAAGTAAATAAATTAACTATATCATTATATTACATCCTAAATTGTATAGTGAAATAGTGCTACTCTCTTTTGTTCCATACTAAAGATTTCTTTCAGAAACAATTGAGTATTCCTGTGTTTCCTTGCTGAGTATCAGCAGTAAAGTCTTCTCTTTGACCATGGCTGTGACTCCATGTGGTATGTCATACTTGTCTTCTTTACTATTCTCACATTGGTGAGAACTTGAGCAGTTCTAGTGTTGGACTTACTATTTTCGCCATGTGTGCTTAGACCGGATTCACTGTCTATTATTTGTGTTGGTGTGTAGCAGTGTGGGTGCTGTGGATGCAGAGTAACAAATGTCATAATATTATAAATTAATAACTTGTGAATTGTTGACCTTTCCTAACCTTTTGTATCTAAGGGCAGGATGGCAAGCTGTATGTTCTGCCAGTCCTCAATGAAGCTGGAAGACAGACAATGATCAGAGCGCAGAATGTTAGGGACCAGAATATGTGCTGCTGTGCAAAACTCAGGAAATAAAAAATGGTTTGTGTCAGATCAGGGCAGGGCATGACCATTCTTCATAGGCAGTTGTACAGGCACAGACTACACAGCAAGCTAGGCTTTTCCCTAAGATTTCATTAAAATGAATGTTTTGAAATGTTTACCAAACTGTCTATATTATTCCTCAGTCTTGGTGGAAATAAATTTTTATATAATCACATGATCAAATATCTCACTGTTTGTTCATTTAACTCAAACACTTTCCAGTGAACAGAGCAGCCTGCGTGAAAATGTCCTTTGAAAACGCGGACACAGAGGTAACAGACATCCACTGAAGCCTGTGCTTCTCTTGATGTTTGTTACACAAACGTGTACACTGTGATTTAATAGGATGAATGCTCAGCGGGCTTTAAACATGTCAATGTGAGCCATGCCTGGATGCAGGGGCTACACTGGGAGTGAATGGAGTGGTCGGGTGCATTTTGCACAGAAAAAGTGAGTGGTGGCTCTGGTGAACGGGGCAACGGTAGCATTTTAAAAATGCATTTTACTTAATATTGTTTTCTTAACAATAAATCTGTAATGCAAGTGAGGTAGTTTTATTGACATCAGTAATCAAATTACATAACTTTATAATGTTCCAGAATTATCAAATTGAGAGGGGATCTCCTGTGCACAGCCCTCTTCAAATCATTCCACATTATACAGTGATAATTTGTAGATCTGGGTTATGACTGGACCATTTTTCTTTGTCTAAAACCACTCCTTTGTTGACTTGGATTTGTACTTTCAATTATTATTGTGCTGGAAGGTTAATATTTTTTGCCAAAATAGTTTGATATTTGTAAGGGAACAGCCGGCTCATACCCATGCTATCACTAGAGGGAGGCAGAGAGCAACCAGAGATATTGCAAGACCTTCTTCTGCCATTAGCGGGAGCCAGAGAGCATTGTCTTAATTATAATCAGTGGCAGTCAACTCCACCTGTGCCTGAGCCTATTCAAAAAGAGCTCTCCACTCACTTAATGTCTTGAGGCAACCTTGCTATGTGCAGGTACTCAACTGTCAACTGGTAAAAGCTGGTAATTCTGCTGGCTACATCCTGGTAATTTATCTGGTTCCTCTAGCCAACTCTTGTGCTCCCTAAGCTCTCAGCATAAGTAAATAAATAAATTTGTTTGTGCTATATACCAAAGACATTTGGGTTTGAGATCAAAAGATGGATATAACACGAGAGTTTAGGATTTCAGCTTTTATTTCCTGCTATTTACATCTAAATGTGTTAAACAACATAAAACATAGGACCTTTGTATCGGACAACCCCATTTTTAGGCAAGCAAAATATAGAAACTGAGAAGTCTAAATTAAAGTAAATAACAGTTAATATTTGGTTGCATATTCTTGCTTGCAGTAACAGCATCAAGCCTCACTGACATCACCAAATCGTTGATTTCTTCCTATGTGATACTTTTCCAGGATTTTACCACAGCCTCTTTCAGTTGTAATTTTTTTTTCAAGGTTTTTCTCCATTCAGTCTCCTCTCCAGGAGCTGAAATGTTGCTAAATTGGGTTAAGGTCTGATGATTCACTTGGCCAGTCTAAAACCTCCACATTTCCCCCCTGATGAAGTCCTTTGTTGTGTTGTGAGTGTGTTTTGGGTCAACGTCTTACTGCATAAGAACGCTCCTCCAGATTAAATTGGATGCATTGCCCTGTAAATTGGCAGATTGCCATCATGAGTTGCAGCATCAATAAAGATTAGTGAGCCTGTTCCAGAAGCAGCCATGCAAGCCCATGCCATGACACTACGTCCACCATGTTTCACAGATGAACTCATATGTTTTGGCTAATAAGCTGTTCCTTTCTTTCTCCACACATTGGCATTTCCATCACTTTGGTAGATGTTAATCTTGGTTCCAGAAATTTGTGTCTCAGCTCTGTATTTACTTGTGAAGTGCTGGGGCAGTGGTAGCATGATGGTTAAGATGTTGGACTTTTGGCTGGAAGGGCATGAGTTCAAATCCCAGCACCACCTAGTTGCCACTGCTGCACTCTTGAGCAAGGCCCTTAACCCTCAACTGCTCAGTATAAATGAGATATATGTAAGTTTCTCTGGATAAGGGTGTCTGCCAAATGAACTAAATGTAAATTCCAATCTGATCTTCTGATTCTTACTACTGAGTGGTTTGCATCTTGTGGTATGGCCTCTATATTTCTGCTTCCAAAGTTTTCTTCGAATGTGGAATGTGATACATTCACCCTTGCCCTGTGTCTGTTTTGTTTTTTTCACAGCTCTCACAATGTTTGTCATCAGCTGTTGTTTTCCTTGGCTGACCCATTCAGTGTCTGTTGCTCAGTACACCAGTGGTTTCTTTCTTTGTCAGGACATTCCAATTTGTTATACTGGCTATGCCCAATGTTTGTGCAATGCCTCTGATAGATTTTCTGTCTTTACTCAGCTTCAAAATGACTTGCTTTTCTCCCATAGACATCTTTCTGGTCTTCATGTTGGCTGATTGCCAACAAAATTGCAAGCGATGTTAATGTGGGCAAGCAAGCTCTGGAAGTTGTGTAGACGTGCAATGTCCTATGTATGACTGCCTGCATATCAGGCTGATACATCAGCCAATGGATATGTTGTCTTATAGTCGTCATGTGCCTGTCAATGGGCCATTGACATATTCTACAGAACGTGGGCACATTTGAGTATGCTGTAAACAAATCTAAATAACAAAATTTCTTTATGTGGTTCATAATGTATATTACATTTGTTCAGCATGATGGTAACTAAAATAAAGTAACATTCTAAGCAATCACAGTCTTTTTAGATTTGTTATTTTTCAGTTAGAATGATTTTATTTCAGAAAATACTTTGAAGAGTGAACAGAAAACGATCTCACAATTCTGAAAACAATGCATTGTCCCGGTTGCAAATGTAACATGTTCATTTGTCCACCTGTGTAACGTTGGATTCACTAACACTGAATTACATGAAATTTTACATATTACCACCTTGTTGTTATTATCTGAATTTTAGCAACTTTAAAATTCTTTATTTTAAGAATTTTGGATTATCAGTCAATCCAGATTTAAGGAACCCTGTCCATGACAGAGGAATAAGCGTTCAAAGTTTACATTGTGAGAGCCACTTCTATTATAATTCAGAAGTGACCCCATCGTAGAAAACCGCATGCGCTAGGGATTCTCAACGGCTGCAAGTGAGTATTAATTCTTTCTCAACATCAATAAAAACATTCTGCCCACTGAAGTGACAATCACTTCAAATAACATATGCATCATTCAAGAAGACAGATATGTAATCTTCATGTTCTTTGTGGTGAAATAAGTGTTGAACTGAGGAAAAAACAGCATGGCCCTCAGCTGTGTGTGTGCAGATGAATTGAAGAACTGTTATGTACAAACAAGAAATCGTGATATTTCCTGTGCAAACATTACAAATAGACTGAATTCTTCTATGCAAGTGTTATGAAAGGACAGATTTAAAAAAAAAAAAAATTAAACCCCTTCTTTGTCCAGATTATGATTGGGCCAGGTTTGAAATTTAATGTGAACACTACTTTTATTGAAAAAGACCAGGTAAAATTTAAATAATAGATTTCTTTGATATTACACCAGAAAAATAGATGGGCTAATTTCTGCCGACTTTCTGTTTAATATGCCAGGGGCTTTATTACAGGAAGCACTGACTCATAATAAAACTGCAGCATCTCTGACAGACTATGCAACTAGTGTTGTTGAGAGCCCCATTCTGTCCAAACAGGCCATGGTTTCACCTGTTGTTAATGTTTCTGATGGACTCTCCATACATGCTACCCATCAGACCTGCTGTCCCAGGTCAAGTCACTGTTGCACATCAGCCCACATACCCTGAAGTTTTGGGTCTGGTCACTGGGCCCCATATTTGCAAGGGTTAAGATAGACTTTTATGATTGCAGTTGCTCCATCTACATGCCGATTGCAAGCAAGTGTAAGCTTTTCCCACAATGGTGTGAAATACTGGGTGTGAACTCCTTATCTCACACCAGAAGCAATATTTTGAAGAGTCAGAGTCCACCTTAAGGATTTACATGGCATCACATGGCATCAACCCTGGATGCTATTTCATGGTTATTCTTAGATGAGCATAGACTATTAAACCTTTTTCTCAAAGATGTTGAATGGCTTTGACCTCAGCAAAACAGTCCAGCTCTGGATTTTATGATAAGCAAGTCTAAGACACTTGTCATGTGCAACTAGCTGTCTATTAAGCTAGATTAGTCTATGAATTGCACACATTATCAGTCAGCACACAGGAGTTCAAACATGTCTCACTGTGGCCAAACCCAGCATTCCTGCCAAAGGTATTGGCAAATCAACATATTAATGAAACTGATTAATCTATTTGCTTTTGCAGCTGAGAATGTGCACCAGCCAGCTTTGTGTCCAGTGAGGGCTCTTGATCGCTATTTGGAAGTGAGTGTCAGCTAGTGACTCACTGACCAGCCACCGGTGTGCACCATAAAGGGGCTCAGGTGTCTAAAGACAGGCTGGCCTATTGGGTAAAAGAAGTGATCGTGCAGGCATACTTCCATTAGATGTCATTCAACATGCCTTACCTCCTATAGGCATCTGAGGAGATCACTTTCAGACATTTGAGAATGGGTGACATGAAAAGGCCATTATTTGTGCTGATACATGTCATGAAATTGGGGTACAAGCCTAAAGAAGCAATTTAAGTACTGTTAAAAATGGTGGCGATATGGGGAATGTGGCTGATTACTGTCACGAATCGTGACGGAGCAGAGATAGGACGGATGCAAGTGCAGGATGAACAGCTGTTTATTTGAAAGACAGACAGGCAGACAAATCCAAAACGTGATCCAAAACGTAATCCATAAACATGCAAGAGGTCAGGCGATTGGCAAACAGGCATACACGGGGCAAGGCAGGAATCTAGGTCGTGGTCACGGAAAACAGGGTCGATAAACAAAACAAGAAACGAACTATGACGAGGGCCTGGAAGCGGATAATCCACCGCGACCGCGACCCGCGCTAAACTGACTCTAAACATTTACTCTTCCGCGCTGTGTGCTGGAAGGCGCGCGGTATATATGCGGACATAATCAGCGTCTAAACTGCTAGCAGCTGAGAGCAATACAGACCCACGTGAAATCCCAGCCAATGACAGAACAGGGAGGAGACATGACAGAAACATAAACAAAACACACGTGTCCAGATGTCATTACGGTCAACAACGGAAAAGCAGGTGCTCGCGCATTCGCGCTTAGAGCACGCTGCTTAAAGGGTGAATCGTGACAATTACATATTGTGTTCAATGTAATAAACTTTGAGCAATTAGTGGTGGTCAGTTTTGTGGGTGGATTTGTTGACCTCACAAAGCCAAGTAAATATTAGCACCATGTGTTTTGCTGAGCTGTGTAGTGTGTCAGGTGCATGGTTTACCCTTGAAATCTTTTACATGTGATGAGTTTAGTTGAAAGAACTATTGAGGGAAAGTATGTATTTTAATATTGCTTGTAAGTTGAGTTGCTTGTAGATGTAGATGTAGTTCTGGCCAGATAGTCACAAACGTATAGATAAATTTTCTCATACCTTACAAAGAAATTCAGCACATTAAACAGGACTTTCTGTGCCAATTTTCCAAATGCTACCAAAGCTACAATTGTCTATAAGAAAAATGGAACAGAATTGAATTGCACAATTAAAAAAAAAATAATTAGGTATATGTACACAGCTGTCTTTTCATTAAATGTAATTGGTCTTAAATTTATAAGCACTTTAATTATTAACTATTAATTATTAAGATAATTAATTATCTTCATTATGGAACTTGCATTTCTTTGTTAGTTTCAAGCTTTTGGTGGTCGACCATTTTCACCATTTCACAGCAAATTTTAGACCACAGATTTAAACACAGTAGTAGGCTATTCCAGGCACAGTGTACATTCATTAAACTGAACATATGAACATCTGGCCCTGAATAGCATACACACATTTTTTTTTTCTGGACTATCTCAATGATATTTGGTGAAGTTCACATATTCTGGCAGATGTCAGTAAAATATCTGCCCAAGAAAAACCTCCAATATCTCCAGGTTCTGTAAGTGATGTGGACCACCACCATAATTCTAACCAATCAAGGGAACCAACCTACCCCTTTTTAATACTGAATTTGTGCCTAATTCCTTTGTTCCTTTTTTATTGTTTGTTCGCAGTTCCTTATGCATTAATTAACCCAATACTGGTTCTTTTACTGAAATACTTCATCCTATCATCTACAGTAGTTCCATCAATTTGTGTTCCGTAGTCCCATCCCGTCCGTCCCCCCAGCACACTTTTTTGTTTCTTTTTGCCACCTTTTAGACCCATTGCCTGTGATTTTGAATTTCAGTATGCATTTGTCCTCTCAAACCTCCTCTGCTTGTGGTTTGAATCAAGTCACTGATTATTGTAATGTTATTTGGTGAAAGCACAATAAAGGTACTCTGCACATATATTCTGCCACTTATTATCCTAAGTCACCAAAATACCATCTCTATAAATACATATTTGTGCCTACTGCCTCTAGAGAGCATATGCATGCGTGACAGTGAAATTTTTTCACAGTAGGATGTACTGTAAATGGAGAGAATATCCTTTTGTTTTATAAATTGTTACACCACAACTTCAAATATACAGATAATAATAAATAAATAAATAAATAAATAAATAAATAAAAAAATATACAAAAACACATCCTACATAAAATTTGAGATATTATGTATTTTTGAAATGACAGTAAACCTACTTCAACATGTTTAAATCTTGATTGGCTGTTTTGTTCTTTTTTTATTTTCTGTCTGCTGCTTGTTGAATCAGTCCAATATACTTTACTTTTAGATGTTGTCAACATCACAGCATTGATTTGTAATATACTTGTTAAAGCCCTTTCTATGTCACATCATGTTTATGTAAAATAGAAACTTGCAAATGACTCATTAGTTAGTCTAAGAAGTGGTAGATCAGGATTGTAAACAATGTATATATATAATGTTTGTGTAGTGGAGTGTAATTCTCAACTGATGCTGTTGTGTTTCACTAGTTACATTCCAAACTATATCTTCTGGTTCATTTCACCTCTCTCTCTCTCTCTCTCTCTCTCTCTCTCTCTCTCTCTCTCTCTCCCCCTCTCCCCCTCACTCTCTCTATCTCTATGCCTTTTCCTCTCTGTCATACAGCCCCCCTCCACCCCCCCCAACTTCTTTCACTGTTTTTTTTTTTTTTTAAACATTTTTATTGGAATGCATGCACGACTTGCTACCCTGTTTTTACAGATATTCATATTAAATTTGGCAGTAATTTGTTTTTATTCGGGCCTGTGAAGTAGTGCTGTGAAACTGTGCTCCAGGTTAGTGGTTTTCTGTTACCGGTCCATCATCTTAGCACTTCTGAGGGATCCACATTCATACGGTTGAACACACTGAGAAACACTTCATCCAGCATAGATGCAAAATGGTACAGAAAAATCCCAGAGAAGCTAGATCAATGTAATGTAACACTGTTTTTAAAATAAATAAATAAATTAGTAGAATGCACCACCTACCTGTATTTTTTTAGACAAACAAACAGGTTGTTTACCTGTTTGTTTGTATACTGCAATTATGGAGTAAAACCAAGTAAGGAAATATGATATGTAAAGCTTTGCAGGCTATGTTGTAGGATATACTGTTTTCAGGAGTTATATAGTTGGAAGCCTTTTGTTGTCACATTTACAGTTACATTTTACATTTATGGCATTTGGCAGATGCCCTTATCCAGATCAACTTAAAATAATCTCATTTGTACAACTGAGCAGTTGAGGGTTAAGGGCCTTGTTCAAGGGCCCAGCAGTGGTAGCTTGGTAGTGCTGGGATCTGAACTCTCAACATTCCAGGCACATATACACATACAGTACTGTGAAATTCTTTTCCCAGCTTGTTAGAGAGTTCAGGTCAGACAGCAGGGCCAGGAATGATTCCGCACCCTGGAGCAGAGGGGGTTAAAGACCCTGCTCAACGATCCAGCAGTGGCAGCTTGAACTCACAAACTTCTCATCAGTAACTACAAGCCTAAACCACTGAGCCACCACTTGCTCCATTTATTACACAGATTGTCTGAAGAACAATTGAGTATTATTACAAAGTCTGATTGATTTAAGCAGTCCTAAACTAGGACCACTAACTAAACTAGAACCCTGTTCTAGCTCTCTTCAAGAGTCATCATGCGACTCATGAATCAAAATCATGGGAATTGTAGTGACAGGTGTTAGATTTCATATAAATTCAGTCCTAGGAAGAACTATGGCTGCTAAACTAGCTCTATGCTAATTCTTAACTAATTGGAACTGTTGATATGAGTTGGCTTGTGTGAATTGTTACAAATTTCTGGGGTCTGTAGTTTCTTCATGATGATATTAAATTTGAAAAATCAATTTTCTCAAGTGTAACTAGCATTCAGTATGATTGAAAATGTTGAGTATAAACTAGCTCCAACCAGACTTTAATGAAGATGTTTTATTTAGAGTGCCAGTAACTATTAATTTTTACTTTTCACTTTTAATTTGCCTTACAAAACAGTTACACAACAACCAAAGTGAAATCTAAATGTTGCAAGACATATCTAAATAATTCTATTATTTACCTTATGTCTGGCTAATTCTCCAGTATTAAGCTATTTGTGTTCCATTAACAAAAGATGCTGGGCAACAAATGGCTTAACCATTATTCCTGTTGGTTGGACCAGAAATGACTGACTGGACTGGATAAAAAGAAGTATACAAAGATTTTTAATGGTTCTGAACATAAAGAGCCCAGATGTTAACATTTTTATGCTGTGTAATTGCTGTTCTGATCACTGAGGTATCTCAGTTATATGATTGAGCAACTCACATTATATGTGATGTGATTTTTCTTTATGTTAAGCTTGATGTATTGTAGCTAATCTTTCAAATATGGTGTTTATAAGATTTAACACTAAATGACAAAAGGAAACACAATCATGCAATTGCTGGAACAATTAGACTAAGATGACTTATTTACACTCTAGCCCCATTGCTATCAGATAATGGCGTGCCCCTCAATTCATGCTTAACTAACTCTACAACCAATTATGCTTAATGTAGAGATTAATTATACCAGCAGAGTGAATCATGCTTTCAGCCTGAAGACTCAAAACTCCTATGTTTGTGCACATATTTGAGAGAGCAAAAAAACTCAATTGGCCTGGTGGTAGAAAAGGATGGCCTAGAGGTATCTGTGATATGACTTCATTATCCTGGCTTTTCAAAAGCTTGCAGCTCACTTAATTAACATTGTTCTGTACCTATTTAACCCATTTGCTGCTGCCAAGAAGCAGGCTTTTTCTCTGCTACTGCACATCCTTTGTGTCATTTATGGTCCACCAAAACCATTCAGACCTCATCCATCCATCCATCCATCCATCCCCTGCTCAGAATCTGGAGCCTATCACTTATTTTAGGGTACTAGACCTCCATTTTCAAACCATGGAATTACCATTAGGTTCTAAAAGGAAGTAAAGCACTAGCCACATTTTAATTACAGTTCAGATTTATTGCGAGCTAAAAATGCAGTCTAAATTGAAATTGCCACTGCAAAGACAATTGCCCCTTGAACCATGTTATGTTGTGTGCCTGGCTCACAGAAGTACACTTCCCACTCACGTGGTGATCTTCAAAGGACTAAATGTCACTGAGCACAGTAGCTCCATTAACTACATTACCCAACTTCACTTCAGTGCCTCATACTGAAGCACTGGTCTGTCAGCAGGACTGACATATTGCATCTAATTCTCCCCAGTTGCCTCAGTCAAATAAAGAAGACATATGCCAGCTGCATAAACAAACTCTACTCATTCTTTCATTGCTTTCTTTCTTTCTTTCTGGTATTCTTTAGCCCATGTGCACTGCAGGATGCTTGAGTTGAGTTCATGTCTCCTACTCGTAGAGAGCAATTGATCTTCAGCATCTGCTGATCACAGCTCGCATGAGGTGCACATGTGAGAAAACATATCAGAGTTTAAGTGTTTGAGAGAGTGATGACAGGGAAAGAGAAAATAAATAATAATGAGACAAGACTTGCTGGAGTGATATAGAAACGAATAGCATGGGATGAACAGAGATAGGCAAATTAGATAACAAATTTACGGATGAATCGTATTTACGAATCGATTTTACCTAAAAAGTTATGTGTACATGTATAGATATGTACATTTTCTTCAGGTGCACATGGCTCTGAAAAAGTGCCCCCATCTTACACACATGCACACACTCTGGTCTCATGCATGAGCGCCTCTTGACATGAGCACTGTGAGCAGCAGCGGCCCAGTGACAGCAGATTTAAGTTCACAGCTAATTAAAACACTAAAAATAGAGAAGGTGATGAATGTGCTGTCAAAAGTTGCATGTAAGAAAGAGCGAGCATGAAGGAGAGAGTGAGAGGCACAGGAGCATGTGTGGTGATGCTGAAGTGCATGGGAATGATACAGTACAGCATGAATGTGTTTGCTGATGTTAGCTATTTTAGCATCTATTGCACCATGCTTTCTTTAATGAAGTGGGCCATTTTTTCAGTTTTGAAAAAACGATCATCAGGAGTGGAAACAAGTACTGAATAGGCCTAATTATACTGTGAAAGTATAATTCAAAGAACAGATAATGTGTCAAAATCTTACTAAATTAAACCTGGAAGTATACAACCAAAATGTGAAATTGTGTTTTTGTTTTTATTTTAAAAGTTACTTTCTTAAGTAAAAAGTAATTGTTTTAACTGATGAAATTAAAGTAATGCCATGTTGTCATGTGAAAAACAAATTTCATGTAATTCTGTTAGATGATCTCTAATTTTTCTGGTCATACACATGACTAATGCTATGTACTTTGCAAATAAATTAATCAGAATATATTGTGTGAATAATCAACATTTAGCATTAGTTAGAATTTCATTCACTGCCTAGCTAATTTATGTTAGGTACTGAATCAAAGCCAGTCTAACCAAGGCCTGTTTTCATCGCTAATGCCATGGCCTTGAAAACATGCATAAATAAAGCCAGTTACTGTTAACAAATTAGTAAAATTAGTAAAACCTCAACATGCTTTTTCAAATTATATGGGGTTCATGTCTTCTAGGGTGGCAAACAAGACACCTTTCATGTAATAGCAGAGAAGGAACTCTGGACTACAATTCCCAGCAGCCACTGCACCACACCATCATGTCACATGACCACTTGCATCTGAACTTCATTCATGTTAACCAGCTCATACGAGTATTTATAGCCACAGTTTGTGTTACACTGGTTGTCTTATGTTTGTCTTTCTTTGCCAATGGCTCTTTTGCTGAGTTTATGGTTTTTGTTTCACGGTTAATCTTTGCCTTAACTTAACATCTATAGCTACTGTTTTGAGTTTTGCTTGTATCAAAATAAAATCTAATCTGCACTTGCATCCGCCTCCAATTGTGACAGAATGTAAAACTTTATTGTGGATACAGCAGAGCCCAAGAGGCCCTTTATGAAAAGGAAAAACTGAGGTGTGAGAAGGAGGGAAAATTCTGCCTGATTAAAGCCAATAGGGAATGGCTTGATGGGATGTACGCCGTCATGGGCTATGCCAAAAGGGACTTTTCCGACCAGGCTGGAACCATCCCCCCACCCCCTACTGGTTTTATTCTGAAATGACTGGATGCTAAACTGAGCCCATTACACTGATTGATCGATTGGTTGATTGATTGATATACAGTGCCCTCCACTAATATTGGCACCCTTGGTATCAGCAAAGAAGGCTGTGAAAAATTTGTCTATTGTTTAAGCTTTTGATCTTTTGTTAAATTTTTTTTTTTTTTTACAAAAATTCCATGCTCTCATGGATATCAAACAATTGCAAAACAAGCCCCCACCCATGTCTTTGGAAAAGCTTTTTATTTAGCTATTTTCTCCATCCACTTTCTTTCTTCTGTTCTCCCTGCTACACATGCCCATATGCATATGAAAGTCTTTTAACAGCCATCAGTCAATTGACTTGAAGGTCTTTCAATTCAACCTTTCTTTTAGCAAGGAACGACCTGTTTATTTCTCACCTTACTGGCATTTTAAAATTTCAGTCTGATATGACCATATAATGTGATAAGGATATACTGAAATACTCAATTTACTTCATGCTATAGATATTAATCATGATCAGTATTCTTTTAAATGAGTAAAAAAAAAAAGATTTGTACACTTTTCTTTTTCATTCTTTTTATACTGCAGTGTATCAAATGTAAATTACTGAATAAATGTAAAAGCTAGACTAGTTCATTTTATTCTTATTATTAACAACAAAAAGAACACATCAATAACTGTGACACTGGGTGGATGATTGTTATACCCTCACCTCCTATAGCACTATTCACAGGTAGTGTATAATAGAATTGCTTTTCTTCTTCACTCAGCACTTTTCCCAGCAGTGGCCTAAAAGGTTTTATAAGTATAAGAGATGATTACCATTTTACACATATTCAATTTGCTTTTCTCATTAGGGAAACTGCATGTAACTGTTTAATACAGACTTCTAATGAATGTCTTACGAATTTTCATTTGGGAACAACTAAATAGGGGATAGATTCTGAGGATTATCTGCAGTTAGAGCTTTTACACATTTTACTGCTGCTGTTTTTTTTCTTTTAAGCTCAAAGCTCAACGTGTTAATAATAATGTATACTGTATTAAAACAAACACTAAAAAGTTACAAATAGAGCAGTTTCCTTGTTTGATGTATTGGAATTAATTGTTCAGAAAAAGCCATCCTCTTTCACACTCATACAGCTAAAATATGAAAGGCATGATGAATTTTGCTGCTGTGTCTTTTAATATGGGCACATTTTTGATTGGTTAGTGACGGGCAATCTCTAAGCAATAATGCTCTAAGTTAAGTCAGAATTAAATATAATTCTTGTTCAGAGACACAGAAGTGTTTGGGGAAATTTAGAGCTATGGATCTGCAAATAGTGCTGAGCCTTGTACCATATTATGTTTAGTTACATGTGTTTATTGCACAAAGTATTTAATACTCTGAATTGATCTTAATATGACAAGGTCATCCTTGCTGAAAAAAATATGTATGTGATGTGTTCAGAGCTCATGAACATGTGTGAATATATCTTAAGCAGGTACACACACAAAACAAACAAACAAAAAATTTTCTCTTTCCCCACTGTGTGAACAGCCTTCCTCCTCACTTCCTGATTCTTCTTATGCACTATCAGTTAATACAGGGAGTCTATAAGGGATGAAAACCTCTGGGTTACCCCTGTTCTCTGAGAAGGGAACGAGACATTGCGTGAGCTTCATGCCATTGGATATGCCCCCGCGTGTGACCAGTATCTGTGCCCTCGCGTGTGACCAGTATGTGCACATGATCTGTGAACCACATCATCAGCTTCCCTTTGTCTGAAGCACAGACACAAAGCTACGCAACATCTTGTTCTCTTCTAAGGGAACAGGGTTACATGCGTAACCCAAATGTTCCCATTCAAAGGGAACTCAACATTGCGTTAGCTTCATGCTGTGGGAACGAGTACACCCACTCCATCATACTGAAGGTATGGCCTGTCACAGAGGCTTCATCAATAGGGATGTGGCTGGCTGAAATGGTGGCCACATAGACCCTAATTGTAGATGGAGCCAACCCTGCTGAGAAAGGTAACTGTAAGAACTCCAGTACTGTAGTTATTGCACGGTTTACTTGGTCTCACTGGTGTTACTCACACCACTATAAAAAAGTTGCCACTTGAATGCATACAATTTCTCATGGAGGGTTCTGTAGCATTTAACATGATCTCTTCAACCTCAGTTGAGAGGCCGGAATCTATGAGCTGCTGCCCCTCAGCGGCCAGAGTCATAGTTTCCCTAGTTCCAGCCGAGGGTGATAAATCAACCTTCTGGCTTGACGCATTAGATGCTTGTGAACAGGAATCTCCCTGGGAGTGCCGTACAGCAGAAATATTATCTCTGAGAACCAAATTCGAGCAGGCCAATTCAGTGCTACTAGCAGCAGTAGTAGCATGATCTTGGCAAACTCTCGCTAGAGTCTGTGGGAGCAGAGCAATCTGGGGAAAGGCATACGGACATGACTTTGGCCACATGTGTACCATGGCGTCCAGCCTGATGCTTTTTTTTTTTTTTTGGTGCACGAGGAGTGAGGGCGAACCACAGCAGGCAGTGTGTTGTCTCCTGCACCTTCAGTATAGCAAAACAGCCATACTGTCTATCCCCCACAGTGGGGAAAGAATAATACGACATCATGGAGTTTTAAACATGGCTCTCCCCAGAAGTGTGACACTTCATGGTGCACTTCTGTAAAAAAAAGGGGAATATTCTGTGGTGTGAGGGAGCGCTCTCCTTTTCACTGGCTCTTTCCTCTGGCTCCATCCTGGAGCCCATCGCCCTTCAGCTGAGAAATGAGAGAGCCGAGAGGCTTCATTTAACCTCTTAAATAAACAATCTCCTCCTGAATGTCAGCAAGACAAAGGAGCTGGTTGTGGACTTCAGCACAAAGCAGGAGAGAAGCTACCATCCACTAGAGAGCTACAGGACCCCAGTGGAACATGTGGACATTTTCAGTTACCTTGGTGTCAACATCACACAGGACTTGATATGAAGTAGGAATACTTCTATCATAGCTAGTAGTAACCATGTTGAAAAGAAAAATAGGTAGAAAGTAAGAAAGGTGCAGAAATTAAACAAAAGTATACAAAAAAGTGACTGAGCAGTCATGAGAGCAGCCAACCCCACCATCCATCCATCCATCCATCCTCAACTGCTTATCCGTTATCGCCTTGCGGGGGCAGCAGCTCCAGCAGGGGACCCCAAACTTCCCTTTCCCGAGCCACATTAACCAGCTCTGACTGGGGATCCTGAGGCGTTCCGAGGCCAGTGTGGCGATATAATCTCTCCACCTGGTCCTGGGTCTTCCCTGAGGTCTCCTCCCAGCTGGACACGCCTGGAACATCTCCATAGGGAGGCGCCCAGGGGGCATCTTTACCAGGTGACTGAACCACCTCAACTGGCTCCTTTCAACGCAAAGGAGCAGCGGCTCTACTCTGAGTTCCTCTTGGATAATTGAGCTTCTCACCCTATCTCTAAGGGAGAGGCCAGCCACCCTCCTGAGAAAACCCATTTCGGCCGCTTGTACCCGCGATTTAGTTTTTTTGGTCACTACCCAACCTTCATGACCATAGGTGAAGGTAGGAACGAAGATTGCCAGGTTGATCGAGAGCTTTGCCTTCCGGCTCAGCTCTCTTTTCGTCACAACGGTGTGGTAGAGCGATTGCAATACTGCTCCTGCTGCTCCTTTTCTCCGGCCAATCTCCCGCTCGCATGTCCCCTCACTCGTGAACAAGACCCCGAGGTAATTGAACTTCTTCACTTGGGTTAAGTACTCATTCCCCACACGGAGTAGGCACTCCATCGGTTTCCTACTGAGAACCATGGCCTCAGATTTAGAGGTGCTAATCCTCATCCCAGCCGCTTCACACTCAGCTGCGAACCGATCCAGTGAGTGCTGGAGGTCACGGACCGATGACTCCATCAGGACCACATCATCTGCAAAAAGCAGCGATGAGATCATCAGGTCACCAAACCGCAACCCCTCCCCACCATGACTACGCCTCAATATCCGACCATGAATATTACAAACAGGATTGGTGACAAAGTGCAGCCCTGGCAGAGACCAACCCCCACCTGGAACGAGTCCGACTTTTTGCCGAGCATCCGGACACAGCTCTTGCTTTGGGAGTACAGCGATTGGATAGCCTTAAGAAGGGAACCCCTCCCCCCTTTCACCCTCAGTACCTCCCACATTAAACCCCTGGCGACCCAGTCATATGCCATATGCCTTTTTGAGCAGGGGAGCCACCACCCCGGTCTGCCACTCCTTGGCACTGTCCCGGACTTCCACGCAATGTTAAAGAGGCGTGTCATCCAAGACATCTCCTCCACACGCAGAGCTTTCAGCATTTCTGGACGGATCTCATCAATCCCCGGGGCTTTGCCACTGTGTAGTTGTTTGACTACCTCAGTGACCTCCACCAGGGAAATTGACGATGATCCCCCATCATCCTCCACCTCTGCCTCTACCATAGAGGGCATGTTAGTCGGATTCAGGAGTTCCTCAAAGTGTTCCTTCCACACAATTACTTCCTTAGTTGAGGTGAACAGCGTCCCATCCTTACTGTACACAGCTTGGATGGTTCCCCATTTTCCCCTCCTGAGGTGGCGGATGGTTTTCCAGAAACAACTTGGTGCCGATTGAAAGTCCTTCTCCATGTCCTCTCCGAACTTCTCCCACACCTGCTGCTTTGCCTCTTTCACGGCAGAGGCTGCAGCCCTTTGGGCCTGTCGGTACCTTGCACCTGCCTCTGGAGTCCTCCGAGATAACACATCCCAGAATGCCTCCTTCTTGACGGCTTCCCTGACCACCGGTGTCCACCACGATGTTCGAGGGTTACCGCACCTTGAGGCACCTAAGACCTTGAGACCACAGCTCTCCACCACAACTTCAGCAATGGAGGTTTTGAAAATTGCCCACTCGGGTTCAATGCCCCCAACCTCCACAGGGGTGCCAGAAAAACTCCGCCGGAGGTGTGAGTTGAAGATCTTATGGACACGGACCTCCTCCAGAGGTTCCCAGTTCACCCGCACTACCCGTTTGGGCTTTCCAGGTCTGTCCAGAATCTTCCCCAACCCCTTGACCCAACTCACCACCAGATGGTGATCAGTTGACAGCTCTGCCCCTCTCTTCACCTGAGTGTCCAGAACATGTGGCCTCAGATCAGATGATATGATTAAAAAATCGATCATCGACCTTCGGCCTAGGGTGCTCTGGTACCACATACACTTATGAGCCTCCATATGTTCGAACATGGTATTCATTATAGACAATCCATGACTAGGACAGAAGTCCAACAACAAACGCCTGGTCGGGTTTAGATCAGGGAGGCTGTTCCTCCAAATCACGCCTCTCCCGGTATCTCCATCGTTGCCCACGTGCGCGTCTCCCAGCATAACTATGGAGTCCCCTACTGGTGCCCTATACAGGACTCTGTGCAGGGTCTCCAAGAAGGCCGAGTACTCTGAACTGGTATTTGGTGCACATGCACAGACAACAGTCAGAGTCTCCCCCCCCACAACCCATAGGCATAAGGAGGCGACCCTCTCATCCACCGATGTAAACTCCAACGTAACGGTGCTCAACCGGGGACTCGTGAGTATCCCCATAATCGCCCGGCGCCTCACACCCTGGTCAACTCCAGAGTAGAATAGAGTCCATCCCCTATCCAGGCGTACGGTTCCAGAACCGAACCTGTGCGTTGAGGTAAGCCCCACCAGATCTAACTGGTAGTGCTCCACCTCCAGCACAAGTTCCAGTTCCTTCCCCCACAGAGAGGTGACGTGCAAAGGGAGAAGGAGTTACCCTGCCCGGAGGAAGCCCGGGGCCCCCGTCTGGAGCCAGGCCCAGAGTGAGGGCCCGACTGCGAGCGCCTGGTGGCTGGGTTTGCCATGGAGCCCACCGGGCAAAGCTCGAAAAAGCAACGTGGCACGTCCCTCTCGATCCTATGGGCCCACCACTCGTGGGGTGAACCGTGGGGGTCGGGTGCACTGCTACATGGGTGGCAGTGAAGGTCAGGGGCCTCGATGGACCAGACTCGGGCAGCAGAGGCTGGCTCTGGGGACGTGGGGGACCAACCCCACCAGCGCCATCTTAATTGTAATTGCTTTGGGGGTTTCCGCTTGGTCCTTCGGTTTCCTCCCCCAGTCCAAAGACATGCATTGTAGGCTGATTGGCATTTCCAAATTGTCCGTAGTGTGTGAATGGGTGTGTGTGGTGGGTGAAAGCACAGACTCTTCTGGAAACTGAACGAGTAACTGCACAAACAATATAGCACAAAAGACTAAATTTGACCCCACAAACAGAAAGAGATGGACCCCATAGAATGATCAAACACTTGCCTAGGCTTTATTGAATTGGCTATCTGTGATCTGCTCTCTTGTCGTTATCTTCCCTGCTGTGCCATACTCTGACCTGCACTGCAGGCTGAGAAACTTTTTGATATTATAACCAAGCTCTCCTCTTCTCTCCTATCACTTCCTCTCACATCATGTTTTGAAATTTTCTACTTTCACCTCCAGATCTCAAGATACCAAGTGCTGCTGAGTTCCTTTTCCTCTGAAATATATTTGCTAACATTACTCATTCCTCCAGTGGGGAAAATACCACCCCAACTTTGGCTGGATTATGTTTATCTGATAGAAATAGTTTTTCTTTTTTCTTAAAAAAAAAAGAAAGAAGTAATTTTATTGATTGCAAAGTGGACATAACTGTTATGGCCAGGTTAATCAAGTATGGTTTTTAATATAGTGGGGCTAAAAGTTGACACAGCAAAATACTTAGGATGGGCTATACAGCTTCAAGAGATCAGCAAAATATTCAGCCACTTTAAATGTCATAAGCTTAATGGGCAACCAATGCAATGTGGGGTGATGTGACTTTCTTTTCCTGCTAAGGTTTCCGATTTTTGCATTCTTAACTAGTTGATAGTAATTAAACATAGGGATACAGCAGTGCTTCTAGCCAGCAACACAATGCAATGGTCCTAGTTGGAAGGTATAAAAACATGCTCTAGTTTATCAGCAATGCGTAAGATATCAGTAATAGCATATGTCCTATTTTGAATGTGCTTTCTAAATGATAATATACAGTTTTAAAGATCTTATTTTTCTTTGTGATTTCCAAGGTACAATCAGTAGTCAATTTTATCAGACTTCAACAAAAGGAAGTTTTGTTTTTCATCTTTTTATGTCTTTCATTTTCTTACATTTTGTGTAGCTGTGTTGGTGAAGCTGCTGTATTGATGAGTATAATTGTGCATTATCATAGAAGTGAAAGCCAGCTTTCAGAGGAAGCTAATGTAATGTTTACAAATTAAATGTACAAAGGTCTATATGTAAGGGAATAACAATAAGGTGGTTGGAACAGAAGTTTGTGAGACATTGTGTTGTCTTTTAAGTTCTGAAAATTATCCTGATGCTAAAAAACTGATAATGATCTAAAACTTATCTTTTTAAGAATGTATCTGTTAAAATCTGTGGAGTAACAACTGTTTTCAAAATCTTTGACCACAAATCTCTGTGGAAGATTGGGCAGAAATTGGGGAGAACAAAATTTTGGATATGAAGACAAGGCTAAATAAAGGTTACCTTAAATTTTTTTAGGGACATTGGCCAAGACAAGTGACAATTTTTTTAAATATTAATTCAGGAGCCCTTATTTGACATCAGTGGTATTTGTATAATGTGATTAAGTTTAAGATTAAGCTTAAGATTTTGAACAAAGCGCAATTATGCATATATAATGAAACGAAATGGCTTATGAGCAGCTTAATAATAGACCTCCCAACAGTTTTACACACACACACTAGAACTGAGCCAAAGCCAGGCAGATTCAGTCTATTAGCTCCTCCGTGTTGCTCTCCAAATTAAAATCTAATTTAAGGGGCTGCTAAATTAAAAAGTGCATTTCATTTTTTTCCCCATCCTGAGTAAAAAGCTTCCATTCCATTAGGCATCTAATTTCTACCTGTCAGAAATCCAGCAATATAATCTCCCAAAGGAGTACATTTACATGGCCCCATAATTAGGCTGGGAGAACTGGGATGTTTGGTTTGGTTGGTGTGTGTGTGTGTGTGTGTGTGTGTCTGTGTGTGTGATTTTATATATATATATATATATATATATATATATATATATATATATATATATATATATATATATATATATATATATATATATATAAATATTACACACACACACACACACACACACACGCTGGTCAGCCATAACATTAAAACCATCTGCCTAATATTGTGGTCCCCCTTGTGCCACCAAAACAGCTCTGACCCGTCAAGGTATGGACTCCACAAGACCTCTGAAGGTGTGCTGTGATTTCTGGCACTAACACTGTAGCTGCAGATACTTTAAGTCCTGTAAGTTGTGAGATTGGGCCTCCTTGGATCAGACTGAGATCTGGAGAATTTGGAGTCAATACCTTGAACTCTTTATGTTCCTCAAACCATTCCTGAGCAATTTCTGCAGTGTGGCAGGGAGCATTATCCTGCTGAAAGAGGGCACTGCCATTAGGGAACACTATTCCCATGAAGGGATGCAGTGATGTTTAGGTAGGTGGTATGTGTCAGATTAACATCCACATGAATGCCAGGACCCAAGGTTTCCCAGCAGAACATTACCCAGAGCTTCACACTTCCTCCACCGGGTTGCCTTCTTCCCATAGTGCATCCTAGTGTCATCCCCAGGTAAGCAACGTACATGTACCCAGACATCCACATGATGTAAAAGAAAACATGGTTCATCAGACCAGGCCACCTTATTCAATTTGTTCCATGACACACCTGACACCTTTCCATCATAGCCAGCATTAACCTTTTCAGCAATTTATGGCTGTAGCTCTTCTATGTGATCAGATCAGATGGGCCAGCCTTTGCTCCCCACATGCATCAATGAGCCTTGGGCACCCATGACACTGTCACCGTTTCACTGCTTTTCCTTCCTTGGACCACTTTTGGTAGGTACTATCAAAAGTATCTAACATCACAATTTGGCCCTTGTCAAAGTCCCTACAATCCGTATGCTTTTTACTGCTCCCAACACATCAACTGCGAGAACTGACTTTTCACTTGCTGCCTAATATATTCCACTCCTTGACAGGTTCCATTGTAACGAGATAATAAAATGTTAAATATTATGAATCCCCTGTCAGTGGTTTTAATGTTATGGGTGATTGGTGTGCAAGAGAAAAACAGGAAAAATGTGCATATAACTGAGAGACAATTATATTTTTAAAAGATTTGTCTTAATTGTTGCATAGCATTCCTTTGTATCTTTATCAAATGGTAATATCACTAGTTGGTCACATCTTCTTGTTATCCAGTTGGGTTGAGAAATATTCTCACTGGTTATTAGAAATTTCACCTGATAGACTACTGGCAACATTCAAATAAAATGCAGTAATCTAGTAAGTGCCTGTACATTTCCTATGAGAGCAAAGATCTCTACATGTGCTCTGAAATAGAGCTTTCTAATAAACAGTAATATTGGCCTGTCCGCCAGAGGATAGGGTGTTTATGATGAGATTCCTGGATGAAACTGTATCAATGTCACTAGGTACAGGATTTATGTTGACCTCTATCAGATCAGCTACATCTTCATAAATCCCTCATTTCCCCTCTGTGCCATGACAAGCTTTAAAACCAATTTTAGGAAAGACATTTCTCCTTTATAGAACATCACTTCCCCTCTCTCTCTCTCTCTCTCTCTCTCTCACATACACACTCAAACACACACAGAATGCCACAAGCACCCACCCATTCTATGGACCATAGCTGCTTAACATTTTCGCTATCATGACACAAATGTGAAGACAGGCTTTTAACCCCATATTGAAGCAAAACATAAATGGAAAATCCAAGCAAGCCTTAACCAACACATATTAGCTGTAAAGCACACTTAAACGAAGAGGTCACCACAGATCACAGCATTAACTAAGTGGTTTCTTCATGGTTTTATCATTTTATAATAATATCATGACTACTGTAACTTTGGCTGTAGAAATAGAAAAAAAATTAAGAAGATACCTGACCTGTCTTTGCTATTTGTATATTTTTTTGCATTTTACACTTTATTTATTTCTTATTTTATTTCATATATTCATGACTGACCTCTGACTTTAATAAATAATCCATAGTGCCATTGCTTGTTTTGCATATTGTTTTGCCACAGTCGTTTTGATTTGAATAGAGCATGAGGAGGCAGATATCTTCAAGATAGTTTGTTGTCTGCTTCCACTCCAGTGCACAATGTGTTTACGCGACCCTTAGTGTCACATAATGTAGTCTGGGACATAATGTAGGCTGGGATAGATGAAAGTGCAGATAAGAGCTTTATTAGAGTAGAGACAGGCAGACAAATCCAAAATGTGAGACAATAGCATGGTCAAACAGGCAAATGGTCTGGCGATTGGCAAACGGGCATAAACAAGGCAAAAAAAATGGCATTGTTATGCCCGTAAGGTGTCATAAACAGGCACCTTACCTCAAAGATATTAAAGCTGGGAGAACTTATAAAACACAAACTTGGTACTGTATTAATTAAAACATGCAGTATGTAGCTCAGTCTTTCAATAATGTATCAGTATAGGCTTCAGTCTTGACCCAAAATATTAAATAATTTAGACAAACCTTTTATGGTAGCTGTCTAAAATACCTTTGCCTCTATGCAGTCATTAAATAAATGTGACTGCTGTTGAAACAAGGCATATACAGTTGTTGATAGAGTCTGATAGCCTACTTTGCATTCAATGGGAATACTGAGCCACCATGATACACTATATGGCCAAAAGTGTGTAGACACCTGACCATAACACTCATATGTGCTTGCTGGACATCCCATTCTAGGTTTAGTCCCCCTTTGCTTTTAGAATGATGCCTGGTAGTGCCTACTCAGCGAGGCACGAGGTCCCTATCCAAAACCTTAAAATTCACTGTCCCTCAATGGTGGAATGAACTTCCAACCTCAATCTGGACAGCAGAATCTGTCACTATGCTCACTATGTCACTATATATATATATATATATATATATATATATATATATATATATATATATATATATATATATATATATATATATAAACAAACAAAAACATACAAAATAAAGACATTCAACTTACATCTTACACCTCCAATCCGTGCCACGCTGCTTCTTTAGAACTCAATTAGAAATCTTGTAGGGGAGCACTACTTGCATTGTTCTCTGCTTGATATATCACTTTGCTTGTATTTCCTCATTTGTAAGTCACTTTGGATAAAAGAGTCTGTTAAATGAATAAATGTAAATGTATAATAACCACCACTCTTCTGGGAAGGCTTTCCACTAGATTTTGGAGTGTGGCTCTGGGGATTTGTGCTCATTCAGGCACAAGAGCATTAGTGAGGTCAGGGGTGCACTCAGCATTCCAGTTCATCCCAAAGGTGTTCAGGGTTGAGGTCAGGGCTCTGAAGGCCACTCGAGTTCTTCCACTCCAATCTTGCCAAACTTTGTCTTCATGGACCTTACTTTGTGCACATTTATATTACGTTTATGGCATTTGGCAGATGCCCTTATCCAGATCATCTTACAATTTTATCATTTATGCAACTGAGCATTTGAGGGTTATCTTAGCAGTTATGGAGTTCTTGCCCTCCCCACTCTAATGATAAACTAATTTCAAACTTAAGTTGACTGTAACAGTATCTAGCATCATCATCACATGCTAGTTTTCTGGCTCATTCACTTTCTCAAAAAATTCCTGCTTCACTTTTGGGAGCAATAGCAATTGTACTCTACAGGCGATGTTGACAACATATGTCTCAGCTCCGTCTTGGATATGTATCTTCAGCCCTTAATGTTTTGTGCTCCCCAAACACTGAACTGCTTTTTTTAAAGCTTCTCACATTTCAGATGCAGGCACACTGCTGAGAACATTGTTTATTGTTTTGTTCTATCGCTGTATACAAGGCCATATTGTCTGATTTTCTTTGTTACAGTAGTGCTTAAAATTTCCAGTGCAATGTAACAAACCCTTGGACTGTTTAGTGCTGTACTGGATTTCTCTAATTAATATTTTAGTTTTAGCATTTGGAAAGACATCATTGATCTCATCAGCATTTTCCTTATAACCATCATGAACTGGTGTGGTCCTGATTTTCAAACAAATATGTCCACATTTGTGCACTACAACAGGTTCTCACATAGCTTTAAGGTAATATTCTTGTCCAAAGTAATGCATTAGTTCGGCGGAGGTTTTTTTCCTTACATAATGTGCATTCAGTAGCTGACACTGTGTCATCACCTGTGGTTTGTACTTGTAGGTTTGCATAAGCCACACTCATGATCAAGGGTGTTCTTTGTTGTTCCAGGATTGCTGTCCCTGTTGTGGATTGATCTGAAACTCCTTCTTTGAGTCTGTTCTCTGAAATGTGTAAGCTCCTGGACACTGCATGTAGTCTTTTTCTGTTGCCTGCTCTGCCATGTCTAAGGAGAAGTCAAGTTTCTCACTGATGTTTTTTCCTACTTGTTTCAAATTGACAGCTCTCCACTAACTTGTAAACAAGACATAAATTTTTAGCTTACTTACCTGGCTTGTGAACTCTCTGGTGGAATTGGGCCCTTTTTCACCTAATGTTTCTGTCTCACAAAAGAGTCATCCAGGTTGTTCTATACACAATGAAATCACCTTTCTCTGACCATGAAAAGATGAAATGTGTTCTGATTCACAGCCCATAGCACATGTCAGGGACTCACTTCCTTGTCCTCCTCAACGAGTCTGGTTGCAATTCTGTAGAACTAACAGCTAAACAATACCATTCTTCACTTTTCTGTCAGGATAATTTCTGACCCCATCAGACAGCAAACCATATGTTTACTTATGGTTAACTTAAGTTAGTTAATAGTTTCAGTGTGGCATGACTAATCTCAGTGACTGCTCTCTAACGTACATCCAAGACTTTTCTGACATGATTATCTCATACCTCAGAAATTCAATAGCCACTGTCCTTGACAGACTGATCAGTCATCAATAAACAGTGCTGTCTGGCCTTTTGGATGAGAAACATTTTCCCAATCTGGTAACCAAGGTAACAAGCAGACTTGAGGAAAGGTTTGTGAAAAATGAAATGCAAAATGCTTTAGTTTTAGTCTGAGAAACACCAGATGTGTTGAAACAACAAATGCGATGAAAAATGTTTAATGATTAATGTAGTGACTTTAGGTATACCTCAGCGAAAGAGAATACATGAAATATTCTTCCTCATTGTCAAATAAATGCTGAGAAGCCCTTGTTTTTCAAGCTCTTTCATCAGATCTGCACATGAATGGAAAATTAGCACAGAAACTCCATCATCCTCTAATTAGGACAGAACATTTTATCATAATTAGCATAACCATAAACAAATGGTAATGTAATGTCTAAAGAGACAGAAAAAGAGAGACAGAAAGGAGAAAATTATTTTAAAAAAGAGTTGTACCAATTCTTAATAAACCCACAGTACATACTTAAGATATCAGCAGTTGGTTCTTTTTTTTTCACCCAGAGTAATTTCTGGAGATCCAAACCAGCCTAGCTTCAGAGTAGCACAGTCCACAGAAACCGTCCTTGTGGCTATTATTGAGAGAGATCATGCCCAACTATCATCGATCCTCATCCGCCTTGACTTCTCAGCAGGAACTGTCAACTGCAAGACTCTCTGGTCCATTCTCATGAGCCTTGCACTTAGTGGCCTAGTATCACATGGAAGGATGGGCATGGCGGGGAGCCACATTTGTGTCATTCAGACTCTCCACTTGGGTCCCACTGTGTTCTTTAAGTGAGGTATTAACCTTACATGGTTTTTCTTACCACTGCTATGTTAATGACACTCAACTCATCTCTTCATAGATGTCAGATCATCAGTTGAAGCTAAAACCCAGCAAGAGTGAAACATATATCTCTGGAGGTACAGCCCCATGTCAAGAGCTTGCAATTTCCCTGAAGAACTCTCAGATCACACCATCTGACAATGAACGCAACCTTAGAGTAGTTCTGACCATCCGGCCATCCTTCTCGGCTACTCAGATGCTTGTTCAATTAAGATGGGAAGAGGTTCACCAATATGAGAAAAATTTGTGGAAAAATTTCAGAATACTGTTCCTCAACATAAAATTGCAAAGACTATGAATATCTCATCATCTACAGTACATAATATCAAAAGAATCTGGAGAAATCTGTGTGCGCAAAGGACAAGGGTGAAAATCAATATTGCATGCCCGTGATCTTTGGGCCCTCAGGCTGCACTGCATTAAAAACAGGCATGACTCTGTAATGGAAATCACTGCATGGGCTCAGAAACACCTCTAGAACTCATTGTCTGAACACAGTTCACCGTGTCATCCACAAATGCTGGTTAAAGCTCAATCATGCAAAGAAGAAGCCAAATGTGGACATGATTCAGAAACGCTGCTGTCTTCTCTGGGCCAGAGCTCAATTAAATTGGACTGAGTTGAAGTGGAAAACTGTTCTGTGGTCAGATGAATTGAAATTTGAAATTCTTTTTGGAAACCATGAAGGTTGCATCCTCTAAACTAAAAAGGACTAAAGAGGAGAGGGACCATCTGGTTTTTATCAGCACAGTTCAAAAGCCTGCATCTCTGATGGTATGGGGTGCGTTAGTGCCTATGGAATTGGGAGCTTGCACATCTGGAAAGGATGCATCAATGCTGAAAGGTATATACAGGTTTTAGAGCAACATATGCTTCTATTGAGATTACATCCCATCTTTACTTCTGAGAGACTCTGCCTCTCTAAGATACACTTTTTATACCTAATCATGTTACTGACCTGTTGCCAATTAACCTAATTAGGTGCAAAATTTTCCTCCAGCTGTTTCTTTTTAGTAACACTTACTTTTCCAGCCTTTTGTTGTCCTCGTCGCAACTTTTTTGAGACATGTTGCGGCCATGAAATTCAAAATGATTTTATTTTTTCTTAAAATGGTACATTTACTCAGTTTAAACATTTGACGTTTTCTATATTCTATTGTGAATAACATATGGGTTTATGAGATTTACAAATCATTGCATTCTGTTTTTATTTACATTTAATTACATTTTACACAGCATCCTGACTTTTTTGGAATTGGGGTTGTACTTCAGGCACCTGTAATAAAATGTTTGCATGTCTCCCCCTTGATAGAACCCTGACATTCAGACAGTCATGAATAAGCATACAAGAGGACGTATGAATTTCTCAGTTTTCACCCGGATGCTTGCGTCATGGCAATAAGAGCACAATATTGACTCATTATTTTATTTATAGGATGGCACAGTGGGTAGCATTTCAGCCTCACAGCTCTAGGGTCGCTGGCTCTATCCTGAGCTCGGGGACTCTCTGTGTGGTGTTTATGTGCATGTTCCCCCCATGTCTGTGTCGATTTCCTCCCACCTCCCAAAAACATGCTGGTAGGTGAATTGGCCCTAGGTGTGAATGAATGTGTGAATATGTGTGTGCATGGTGTCAAGGGATGGACTAGTGTCCCATCCACGGTGTATTCGTGCCTCACACCCAGTTTTCCCTGGATAGGCTCCAGATCCACCACAACCCTGACCAGGATGATGTGGCCACTGAAGATTATTATCATGGTAGAGTATAATGGCATATGCAAATATACAGTAAAGTGAATTTATAGACTAAATGTAGTTTTCCTTAGGCTGTAATAAATGTGAATTAGCTTGTGGGATTGCTCTTTCTTTTGACAGACTTTATTCTCATTTTCCTTCTCACATAAGTTAAGACAGTAGTGGAGATGATGTTCCGTCCAATAACATCTAAGGTTTTGAGAGATTAAAAGATTTTAAACTAAGGATTTTAACTATCCATCCATCCATCCATCCATCCATCCATCCATCCATCTTCAACCGTTTACTCCTTTTCAGGGTCGCGGGGGAGCCTGGAGCCTATCCCAGGGGGCATCAGGCACAAGGCGGGGTACACCCTGGACAGGGTACATTCAATCCATTTAATAGGAAAAAAAAAATCAACAATCTCAAACAGAAGTGATAATAAATAGGTTGTACTCTATGCTCCAAAAACAAAAAAGCAAGGATTTCTATTCTCATTCATTATTTTCCAGAAATGTTGGTAGGAATGATGGTGGTGTTGGTAGTGTTAGCATGAAAGTTACCTTTAACCAAAATGAAAACAGACCAGCATGTCAAATAAAGCAGTTTAAACTAAAAAGTTTAACATAATCTCATTAAGTTTAGCTCATAATCTTATTACTATAATCTTATTATTATAAAATAAATCTTGCATCGCAATGAAGATACTGTTAATTATAAAGATTAATATGCAAGTTGATCAGGATGGATTTTTCCTTTAATAAACCCTCACTGAGCACTTTATTAGGAACACTATGCTAATACTGGATAGAGCCTCCCTTTGCTCTAAAAACAGCCTCAATTCTTCATGACATGGATTCCACAAGATGTTGAAAATGTTCCTTTGAGATTCTGCTCCATGTTGACATGATTGCATCACACAATTCCTGCAGATTGTTCAGGTGCACTTTCATGCTGTGAATCTCCCATTCTACCACATCCCAAAGGTGTTCTACTGGATCTGGTGACTGGGAAGACCACTGAAGAACACTGAACTCATTGTCATGTTCATGAAACCCATTTGAGATGGCTTTTGCTTTGTGACATGGTGCATTATCATGCTGGAAGCAGCCATTAGAAGATGGTAAATTGTGGCCATGATGGGATGCACATGGTCAGCAACAATACTCAAATAGGCTGTGGTATTCAAGTGATGATTGATTGGTATTAACGGGCCCAAAGTGTACCAAGAAAACATTTCCTGTGGTCTTCTGCTGTTGTAGCACATCCGCCTCAAGGTTTGAGGTGCTCATCTGGCAACAGCAATCATGCCATAGTCAAAATAACTGAGATCACATTTTTCTGTGGTTGATGTGATTATAACACAAAGCTGCTGGCCCGTATCCGAATGATTTTATGAATTGCATTGCTGCCACATGATCGCTTGATTAGATAATTGCATGAATATATAGGTGTACAGGTGTTCCTAATAAAATGTTCAATGAGTGTAGTATTTACTAGGGATGCACCGAAATGAAAATTATTGGCCGAAGCCGAAACCGAATATAATGAAAAACTAGGCCAAAGGCCGAATACCGAACACGGTTTTCGCATTTTTTCCATTTATTTTACCATTTTTTTTCACTATTGCATAAATTAAATAGTCAAAATGTGCTTTTTACTATTTTGTCTTTTTTTTCAAAGAAAAAATTCAATTACAAAAACTACAATTTCAAAATATTTCTTTAACACTGAACATTTTTTTTTCTTCATTCCAGCAGGCATAGGCTACCAACAAGGCATAATATAACTTTAAATAAATAAATTAGTAAAATAGGAATATTTTTATGTGGTCATCTTTGAGCCCCCCCTTGAATAGCCTATGTTAGGCCTATAACTGACTGCTGAAAGAATGTAACACTCTCAGCCTACAACAAAAAAGTGCATTAAAAAGTGCATTGACAAGAGTGCAGAAAATGGTTCTATTCGGTTCTATATGGCTGATTATATTGGGGATATATACCGCTCACGTCCCTGTACACCTCACGGAGTATTATAGTAGATATAGTATAGTTATATACGTTGTTAATGTTATGTACCCTTAAATAAATACGTCTTTACCTGCTTTCGTACTCTACTCATTTACGTCTAGCGAAGTGACAGAATACTCCAGAACAGAAACAAAACAAACGCACGTGTCCACAGTAAACAATCTCACGGTTGTCAATATCCAAAGAGCATGCACTCGTGCACGTAGCTCGTGCATGCGTGCGCCCCCTCATCACTCTGAGTGCGCTGCAGGAAGTGGAGGTCGTGAAATTTGCGCATCTCACTCTGGTTGCTAGGCTATTTGGTGCGTCATCAAACATGTCATTGTTCTGTCAAATTTATTCGGCCTTTTCACTTATTAAAACACCGAAAGTGCTTTTTTTTGCTATTTTCGGCCGAATAATTTCGGTTACCAAACATTTGGTGCATCCCTAGTATTTACGAGACAGCATTGCTGGGTTAAAAGGCACAAAATACATATTTTCTTCTATTAGTATAAATACACAAACATCAACAGCTGAAAAATCATGCTCTAATCTTGAGTGTGTGTCTATGTTCAAGGCTCAAATGTGTATGTTGAAGGGCATCCCAAAATTTAATTATTCACTCTCTCATATGTAATGTGCTTGATTGATTAGGGCAGAGGACAAGATTGTGCACATGGGTGAAAATCACTTCAAGTCAGCTCTGTAGTGCAGTGCAGTATATCTGAGGGACATATTCTTGGCTGTGTTTTAATGGGTTGTGCGCAGAAAGTGAAGTCCAAGAAGATATGGGTGGAGTGGAAGAACTTGAGTGACCTACACAGAGCCCTGACCTCAACTCCACTGAACACTCACTGCACCCCAGGCCTCCTCACTAAACCTCTTGCACCCATGTGGCTGATGAGACAAATCCCCACAAGTTAGGAAATGTGTGTATTTTCCTTTATCATAATGCAACAATAGTCCACTCAGAGTGGTTCAAAACACATTTTACTTTTGCTTTTAATTAGTTTTAATTTTACTTTGATAAGTGTAATACACTGATCTGTATACACACCCTCAAATTTCTTGTCTTTTCCTCCTGTTTATTATACAAACTTCTCTCATTTTGTTGTTTTATATACTAAATTACAATTCTGTTTTTTTTGTTTTGCCTTTATTTTTAGATGCAAAGCACCTCGTGGGCCTGAATTTATAACTCATTACATAATAACTCCCTTGCATGTACTGAACTGAAGATTCTCTGTAAGAAGGAGCTATTAACAGTCTACTATAACACAAGTCTTCTTTGTTTGTGTGCATCATTGTAAGGGAGGAAATGGGCATGGACTCACAAATCAACAGTCTCACAAATCCATATTTGTAATCAGCAAATATTCAATTCAGCCATTTCAATATTCAGTCACTTCATAGTACTATATGAATGACCACAGGCCAAGGACCAGGTGTCCTAGGGTCCTCAGGATAGGCTCCAGATCTACTATGACCTGATAAGTGAGTTACTGTGACCCTGACTGTGACACAAAAAGTGGTTACTGAAGGATAATCAATTAATGAATTATTGAAATATTAAATATAAGAAACATATAGTGCTGTGAAAAAGTATTTTGATTTCCTCTGATTTCTTCTGTTTTTGTGTGTCTCATACTAAATAGTTTTAGGTCTTCAAACGAAATACTACATAAAACAAAGGCAAGTTGAGTAAACACACAAGACATTTTTTTAGTATAATTCTTTTTATTGAAGCAAAAAAAAGTGATCTAACTCCTATCACCCATTGGAAAAACTAAGTGCCCCCTTAAACTTAAAATCTGGTTGTGCCACCTTTAGCAGGAATAACTGCAACCAAACGCTTCTGATAACTGGAGATCAGTCTTTCACAGCACTGTTGTGGAATTTTGGCCCACTCTTCTTTGCAGAATTGCTTTAGTTCAGCCACACTGCAAGGTTTTCAAGCATGAACTGCCCATTTAAGGTCCTGCCACAGCATCTCAATTGGGTTCAAGTCCGGACTATGACCTAGGCCACTCCAAAACTTTCATTTTCCTTTTTTTGAGCCATTCAAAGCTGGACTTACTCCTATGCTTTGGATCATTGTCTTGCTGCATAATCCATTTGCGCTTGAATTTCACCTTATGTACTGAAGACCAGACATTCTCCTATAGGATTTTCTGGTGGAGAGCAGAATTCATGTTTTTTGAATTATTGCAATTATTGCTTGACCATAGGTATGATGTTCTTTTTGAGGAATTATGTGTTTGGGTTACACAAGATGGAATAGGGCCCCTGTCTTCTAAACACTTCCACTGTCAACTCATCAGTCCACAGAACATTCTCCCAAAAGGTTTGAAGATCATAAAAGTGTGTTTTGGCAAAATTCAGATGAGCCTTAATGTTCTTCTGGGTTAGCAATGGTTTTCACCTCACCACTTTTCCATGAGTGCAATTTTTGCCTAGTGTCTTTCTGATAGTGGAGTCATGAACAGTGAACTCTATTGATGCAAGAGAGGCCTGTGGGTCCTGTGATGTTGCCCTTGGCTCTTTTGTCACTTGCTGCATGAGTAGTTGCTGTGCTCTTGGATGAATTTTGGAAGGTTGGCCACTTCTGGAAATTTTCACTTCCGTGCCAAGTCTTTCCAACTGGAGATAATGGCTCTTACTGTGGTTCTTTGGAGTCCCAGAGACTTTGAAATAGCTTTGTAACTCTTTCCAGACTGATTTATTTGAATCACCATCTTCCTCATCCTTTCTGGAATTTCTTTCAACTTTGGCATAGTGTCTTTACATTTATTCATTTGACGCACCCAGTGTCTTACTGGGTAAGACTTTTAACAAACTTCATGCTGTTGAACAAGTTCTGTTTAAGTGTTGATTTGATTGAACAGGGTTTGCAGTAATCAGGCCTGGTTGCATCTTGTCCAGCTGAATTCCATTATGAATGCAATTTCATAGATTTGGGGAATTAGTAACTATGGGAGCAAATACATTTTCACACAGGCCCAATTGGTATTGGATAATTTTTTTTTGCTTGAGTAAATAACATTAGCATTTAAAAATTGTATTGTGTGTTTACTCAGGTTGCCTTTGTTTTATCTTGGATTTTACACAAAAAGATCTTAGATATAACCAAAAACAGAAGAAATCAAGATGGGGCAAATACTTTTTCACAGCACTGTATGTATGTACAATATATGTAGATTTATATATTAGTGTATTACTCAAGATATTTACAGTCTTACAGAATTAAAGAAATCATTGGTTTAAGACCACAGTCTGTACTCAGTATTAGCAAAGGTTAAATCTCTCTTCTTTTTCATGTCGCCTTCCAACTTTTACCTCGAGCAGACAACTGGAATCTGACCCAGTTCTCTGCAGCTTTGTTCAGGTGTCCATCGAGTCTGCAGATTTCTTTGCAGGCAGACAGAAGGACTGTATAAAAGCTTCTATTTCACCTGCAAGAGTATAGAGCAAACATCAGTTACAAAAAAAAACAAACAAAAAAAACATAAAAAAGCCACCAAACAGAATAACAGAAAAATATTAACAATTATTCACAGAAAAGCTGTGAATATTTTGTACTAGGCTTTTTATTTAATACATAATACGTAACTGAACATACTTTGTCATGGTGTTTTATACTTTTCTCAAGTTTTATAAATCATAGTAAAAACACAAACTATATTAATGTCAGTAGTAAGACATGTTTTGTGTCATTGAGGCTATAGCTGTAAACTGAAGGAATCTTATTTTGACTCTTTTCTCCAAAAATAAGCTTTACATTTTGATATAGAATCTTTCTTTATTGGTCTGTTTGTGTTTACATGAGGATCTATAGACATATAATCTTACACATGCACATTCATATGCATTGTGAGGACTTCCTCTACACAGTGCTACACTCTCGCCTCAAATATTAGGATTATGAAAGAAAAAAAAAAAGAATATAATAAAATGAATGATATATTTAGTTCTTTCATCTCATTATCCAGATATGTGCTCAAGGGAAATAATGAGATTTAATGAGCCATGTTTGGATTTGTGAGGAAAAGGACTTGCTGCACATAGTTTGATTTAAAAATAGACCACATGAATTTTAAAGTTTCTCTTTGTCACTTAATAATGGAAATTAAATTGGCCCTGTTCAATATTTAAGACACTGTAAAATGCAGTGAATGTGGTGGTACGGCTGAGTTTAAATGGCACCACAGACCAGTCATCCAGGGCAAAATATCCCTGCCTTAGGGACAGTTCTTACCTTTCATTGTATGTCCTTTTGGCTTTCATTAAACACCTTGTGGAGAAAGAATGTACCAGGCTGATACTTGAATTGGTATTGTGGCCAAGTTTTTCTCCCTGTGTCTGTGCTGAAATACTGGCCTTGAACAATATAAGAGCATGTAACACTTTTTAATTTTACTGGAATTGTCCACTAAACCTGATCAGCTGGTATCCAAAATTAGGTTTGTAACAATGACATGTTTCGGCCTACCCACTTAAAACAAGTCAAGGTTTTACAGTTTTGGAGTCCATTAGTGTTTTATTCAGACTGAAATCCACTGACATTCATTCTGTGCAAATGTCTTAGACACAAATTCTTCAATATAAAATTTTCATTAATTTTTCTGAATATTCAGTAATGGCTTTGCCCTGGTCAGGGTCATGGTGGATTCAGCACCTACCCTGGGAACACTGGGCCAATTACATCATTTTGTATACTTCTATGTATTTTTAAATGAAGCCAAATTGCATGAATTACACAGTATTTACATTGTTCACTATTCACTATGATGCTACATGAAATGCTGCTTTTTCACACAACGGTGTGAAAGCTGAATGAATTTGATTGAATTAAGCTGCAGTTGGGTGATTGTGTGTGTGTGTGTGTGTGTGTGTGTGTGTGTGTGTGTGTGTGTGTGTGTGTGTGTGTGTGTGTGTGTGTGTGTGTGAGTGTGTGAGAGAGAGAGAGAGAGAGAGAGAGAGAGACTGACTCAGATAGAGTTAGATAAGTGTTGGTGTTCTGTGTTTATGGCAATGGGCAAGGACATAAAGACACTTAAGGAAATTAATTCATTAGTATTTTGTAACATATTAAGGTATAATTAACAGAATTTTGATGTATTACCCCCACCTGGTAATATATCTTTAAGTTTAATATATACCTTAAGAATGCTGTTATATTTGTTTCAAAACATGATATTAATTTTCAATTTTACAGTATGTATCTCCCAGAATATATTTTTATAAAGTTAATATTACTGGCATTGATTGTTAAATGTTTAAAAACTGCTTTCAAACCTTTTTAAACACTGGCCTCATTTTTCTTTTCAGAAACACAGAATTTCTTTGTACTCACGCATGTACTAGTATGTTGATTCAAATTAATTCAATTCAGTTTTATTTGTATAGCATTTTTAACAATGGGCATTGTCACAAAGCAGCTTTACAGAAATATATAAATAAAATAAAATAAAAAATTCTACATTTATCCCTAATGAGCAAGCTAGAGGTGATGGTGGCTGGAAAAAAACTCCCTGAGATGATATGAGGAAGAAACCTTGAGAGGAACCAGACTCAAAAGGGTACCCATCCTCTTCTGGGTGACAATGAATAGTGCAATTATAAATAAATCCTTTCTATAACTGTTCTACATGGTCAAAAAGTGCAATTTTGTAAACAGGAAATTCATTATAGTTATATGAAGTCTAGTTTGTTGAAGTTATCAACTGTTCACTGATAGAGACTTGATTGGAATACTGTTCATGGCAATAGTAGTTCTAAAGCTATCATAGGAAAAGTAGTTCATATCAATTGCAGTCCAAAGTCATCTTCATGATTTTTAAAGTGGTACCATCCTCAATAATCTCATTAATCTTTAGGCTGTGCATGTGGTGTCCATGGTGATGAATTCCAATCACCTGTAAATTACGCATGCATGGAACAGCTGATTTGGTGACACCCACAAAACATAAAAGGCAAAGCTTGCAGAGGTACTCAGGTGATCTTGGACACCAAGCACATCACACAGGGGATACATTTTTTAAATTCAGAGCGTGTCAGCAATGCACACTAATGTGCCCTCACCAATGCCATGTTGGAAAAGCAAGGATGTATGCTTTATAGGAAGCCTGATGTTGGTCCACTGGTCACTAGGGCATATATGGTATGCTGTAGATTATATACCAGATCTGTCACATATCTGTCACTTATCAATGGCTCTAATGATGTGTTGCACAGCTGGCATATCTGAATTATATGATGAACCATTGCAGCCCCTGTCCTCCTTCTAAATACCAAGATTTCTTCTTAATTGAACCATAGTCTTATGTTTTAATTTATGGATTTATCTCACCTTGCTTAACATTTTTAATGTTTAATAACTCTATTGTGAATAACAGAAAATGGCTCACAAAATGTTAATTAAATTTGTACATATAGTTGAAATACATAAACTATTTAAAATTGACAGTGTAATTTCTACATAAATGTGCAGTAATCCATGTAAATGCTGAGGTTTACATTATGCATCCCCAGTCCCCATTATGCACTTTTTATTTTTTAACACTATTTGGAAAATCCCTGGGATTCAGGCATTTAATGTTAGATTATTCAAACTTTGAAGATTGATTAATCCATCCACCCATCCATCCTCTATACCACTTATCCTTTTCAGGGTCACGGGGAACCTGGAGCCTATTCCAGGGAGCATCAGGCACAAGACGGGTACACCCTGGACAGATTGCCAATCCATCACAGGGCACAATCACATACACATTCACACACCCATTCATACACTACGGACACTTTGGACATGCCAATTAGCCTACCATGCATGTCTTTGGACTGGAGGAGGACTTGGAGTACCGGGAGGAAACCCCCGCAGCATGGGGAGAACATGCAAACTCCACACACACAGGGCCACGGAGGGAATCGAACCCCCGACCCTGGAGGTGTGAGGCAAACATGCTAACCACTAAGCCACCGTGTGCCCGAACATTGATTATTTATTTTTTAAATTTAATCATGTAATATCACCTTTAAAAACATTATTTTCATAAAGATAATTTATTTCAAATATTCAGTTTATTTGCAAACCTATTTTAGAAAAATTAACATTTACGGCCATGGTTGTGGCCAGGGTCTAATTTCAAATCACATGACCTGTGTATTTGAGCCAGCCCACTCTTCAATGTTTCCCACTGAAATTACACCCATCCAATCATTGCTCCTCCCCAGATCCTGACAAATGTTTATATCTCCCAGGACTCGTAACCCATTTAAGGGTTAATATCCATGTAAGAATCTTAATTTACCAGTATTTATATAACAGCATAAAGCTAAAGCTAACAGCAACAGATGTTATCTTATGCATGTGCAAAAAGTTGCAAGCTATTTCAATATTTTTTTCTTTAACTTTATTGTCCTTTATTACGGACATGAAAATGGTTTAGCATTACAAAAGGATTTTAGAATCTCATACACATCTTCATTAAATTTTGTGGCACTCATTTTCACCATGAATGTGTACTTGTCAGAGAAAATCTGTGAGTAAATGTGGTGGTATTGTACGTAGGTGGTAAAAAATGTGGAGCATTGCATGCTGTATGATAATCAGAGATAATAGCAGTGCACATTCAGTGTCCATATTCACTCTACTATTCAGAGAGAATTTGCATCACTAGGGAGGCTTTTCAAATATGCTAATCTTTCATAAGTTTTCCCCCATTCTGCTCTGCTCACGGGCATCTTTCCCTGCAATTATATTCTTTCAAACAACTGTCTTTATTACAAATTTGAGTTGAAGAATTTAGTGAAAAATAATACTGTATTGTGCTTTAACAATACCTTATGTTATTATTTTTGTTTTGTATTTTTGTTCATTTACCCAGATGGTTCCACTATGCCAGTGACTGCGTTTGTAACAAAACTTGATTCACATTAGTACAGTTTCAGTAACTTTCTCACAAATACACATATACTTGAGCTTGCAAGTGATTTAAATGTCTGGTGAGGCCATCAAACCCTGCACAGACAAAAGCATTACAAAAGATGTGGGAAATCCACTCAGGCGTGGCTCCTCCAGAGTGTGCAAATGATCATCATGTACAAAAGGCCATTGTTGGTTGTTTCTCTGGAATAAATCAATGCTCTTTCCCAGATCTCCTTGAACAAGGCTGATTGTGGAAGATAAATCGAAGAGCACAAAAGACTATGAACAACAGTGCAGCACATGCAAAGGGCTTGGATTTGTTGAGTCAATGTAACGTTTTTTCCATTCAACAATGGAAGGAAAGCCTACGGCTGTGAGGTAAAGGGCTTCAGAATTGTGCATCTTGACACACAGATGTTTGGGTCTGTGTGTGTACTGAAAAGTTAAATAAATTTTTTGCAATTTCAATGTCTGAAATTTTAAAAAATAAAATCAGAATGTGGCATTGTGGCAGCTTATAAGTGTAATGCAAACATGAATAGGGATGGAGGTTCAAAGACTTAATGATCAAATGGAAGTCTGTGTCGATCTGTTCAGCTGAGAAGTGCTTATCTGGTCGAATTGTGCTGCCTAATCAATAAAGTCTGTAGGCCAGAAAGTACTGAGGTTCTGCTTCACAAGTTTATACTGAAGAAACTAAGAAACTGGGAACAGATCAAAGTCTGGCATGGAGAGTCAGTGCGCATGCTGATATTCAGTGCATCCTTCCTTTGGGGAAAAGAAAATTATCACATGAATAATAATGTGAGTCCTACATCATTAAGTGAAATGCAATCAGACTGATCATGATTGGCACTGCCTAATTAATAAATAGGGACATCAAAGGTAGATCATTCAGTTGTCAAGCTGAGAGGTTTTGGATTCTTTTTTCCGTTATTTATGTTACTTGTGTTTTTATTTTATTATTTAAAAAAAAAAACATTTTGCATAGCTGGTAAACAAGGCCCAAAAGCATCAAGCACTACTGACTTTGCCTGATACATTTTATTCTCCATTACAAATATGCTTTCATTGGTGATCTTTACGAAGAACAAAATCACCAAATGATCAATAAAACCTGCTAGATTAGAAAATAACATGGGTGACATACACTACACTATGCCCTCACTTTTAAAGGACACTCAAAAAAACCCCCACAAAAAAACATTGAGACATACACTCACTGACCACTATTAACATTTGTATCATGCAGATACAGGTCAAGAGCTTAAATGTTAACATCAAATATCCGAATTGGGGAAGAGAATGTGAAAATGGAACAGGCAATGTTTTTCCAATCTTCAGCTGTCCAGTTTCTGTGAGCCTGTGCCCACTGTAGCCTCGAGTCCTATTATTGGCTGACTGAAGTGGAACCTCCTGCTGTTTTAGCCCATCCACCTCAATTGTACAGAGTGTTTATCTGAGTCGGGTTTCTTGTGTCTGTTCTCTAAGCATTCATTTGAACAACATTGTCCCTTGATCTAGTGAAATTTTCTGTGCATTTCCAGCATGTAATTATACAATCACTAAATTATGGAAAAATTGCATTGGGATTAGAAGTGATACTTGGCTGTTATGACAATAATAATAATAGCATTACAGATTTTGTAGACCATGGTGATTTATAATTTGCAGTTAGTCAAAATGCAAATTAAATTTGGTGTGTGTATGTGTATACTGTACATGTAAATGAGACACTAATTAAAAGCAAGAGCAAAACAAGAGCTTTGGAAAGATACAAGCAAGGTCTGCTTCTCTAATGTGAAGTGGGATTTTGTTCCACAATTTATCATCATTGTTCTGTATTCTGGAGTTTGTGTACTGAATCTTTCCACACCAGTATTCAAACTATAGACTTACACTCTACTTAGATATTTGTGTCTGTGTTGTGCTTGCAGGATGAAGCCAATAAGGCATGTCTCACTAATACATAATACATAATTCTGACCTTGAATTTAAGTCAATTATCTAGTGAGATATCAGGATACGCAGGGAGCAGCATTACAGTAAGGCCTGCACCATGGTCTGACAGGTTGATGTAATATGCCATTCTGAAATTCATGCTTCGATCTTGTAAATATTCTCAAAAAACTATGGGAGCACATTTGAGGCCAATATTAAATACTTATTAATATTATTATAAAAAGATTCATAATATTTATGAATGAATAGTGTCCTCCTTGTAAATTCCAGGGAATGTTTGTTTTTTACACAGAGAAATTTGAGTGGACTGCACTTAAAACCTAGACATTTTTTGTCTCAAGGACTGAATTTTATATGGATAAAATTATGAACTATGTGTGCTGTAACTGCAGTGGATAAATACTTGGTCAACTCATCTATTAAACCTTGAGATCATATCAAATGAACAATTATTCCTCAATTCAAAATAGCAAATGTGTGGCAAGAATGTGCCTCATAGCTCCATGGCCACCGGTTTGATCTTGAGCTTGGGTTACTGTCTGTATGGAGTTTCACATGTTTTCCCTGTGTGGGTTTCCTCCAAGTTCTCTGACTTCATTCAATATTTCATAACATGCTACTAGGTGGATTGCTGAATGAATGAATGAATGAATGAATGAATGAATGAATGAACGAACAAATGAACGAACAATAGCAAATTAAAACCTTGATAAAATAGCTAATATCCCAAGCACACATTAAGATTTCATGGTGCTGTACTTCTAGTTCATCGTGCAAAAAATTAGGTTGTGCTGGATCAAGTGCTGCTCAATAATGAGCCATATTGATAAATGAAGATGTAATCATTTACACAGCAATATATTGCCAAAATATTATATTAATCCTATTAGTTGCTTAATTCATACAGTACAATCATTCATATGAGTCCGTATTATTTTCAAAGTGTCTATTGCTTTTAAGTTACAGTGTATTGCATTTGAGAGCTACTGAAAAATAATTCAACACAAAGGCGGTGGATTAGACACTATTGAAAAACCCTGTCTTTGACAATTCTACCTAAAAATTCTAGTAGAAAAATCTGCCAATCTCAGAGGCATGATCTACACACAAGTAATTTAAATTAATCTGAATGGACTGTCTAGAAAATTTTGTCATGCAATCCAGGGGAGAAGGATGCAAGTGCAGATTTTTATTAAAGGAAGTGCAAACAAATAATCAAAACAATGAAAACTAGAAACATAATCCCAAACAGGAGATACAAGTCAAAGCAGGTATACTATGAGCAGGACTAAGGTATACTCGGCTAAACACAAATACAACAACAACAAAAGCTTGACAATAAGACCTAGAAAAATTAGTTAGTTATTGAGATAAGAACATGTTTGTAATATTTCTTGTATTCCATTCAAAACCTTATACACTAGCAAATGACTGTAAAATTAATTTTAGAACTTAGAAGCCAGTCAATATAATGTAATGGGATATTGTAAATTGTGAGGTTATCACATTTTTATGACCAATTTACTAGTTTCTTATGACTGGTATGAAAAACAAAAATATTTCAATTAGACAATAGACCTTCTATGAATTCCTATGCAGTTTTTGCTTGGGTGCAAATTTTCCCAAAACTTTATTCTTTCTTAAAAAAATCTCTATGTTCAAGCAGATTCAGGGAGTGTAAAAATAATACCATAAAAACAATGTCATTAAAACTAATGGCCCTGATGTGAAAGTTCTTAACATTCATTTTCAGTTAATCCCACACGCCTCTTGTGTGTAAATCACTGAACATATAATGGTAAATAATGGTATGTAAATAACACATGCAGATATATGCTAACACACTTAGCATATATCTGCATGTGTTATTTACATACCATTACATACCATTACCACAAAAAGGAGCACAGTAGGTGAATTACATCAAGTCTGATTGGAAGTTTGACACAGGCATAACTGAGGGATATGGCAATGGCAATATAACATATTCTATAACTTGTGACTTCAAGTGTGTTAGCATATATCTGCATGTGTTATTTACATACCATTACATACCATTACCACAAAAAGGAGCACAGTAGGTGAATTACATCAAGTCTGATTGGAAGTTTAGTTGTTTTTTTGTTAGTTTTTTTAAACCTACAAATCCTGTTTGGGGGAATGTTAGTAGTTAGTATTGGGGGAATAGAGATAAGAATGTAAACAAAAAGTATGATCAACAGAAACAAAAAAATCCATTAAAAATATAAGCTTAAAAATAACGTATTCTGTCTAATAAATAACAAATGATATTTAAAAAAGAAAAAAAGAAATGGCAACTTTAATGCACTACAAGGACTGACTGTTTAAAATGGTTGCAGTGATAATATGTGATTAAGGACAGTATGTTGGCTTTGTCAAAGCAAATTTAATGAAAATGTGACTCTTGGGTGCAATATTCCCCTAAGTAGTTAACGCTGACGCTCCTGTCAAACTGCTGACTCAAAACAGCAATAACTTGTTTAGACATGTTTCACTAGGAAGACCTCTCCAGGGAAACAAGCTGAAAAGATATGAGAGTATTTAGCCAAGGAAAAGAAGATCTTTCCAGGAGCAGCGCTGGCCACTCGCCATGTGCTCATTACCAATTCCGAAGAACAAAATGGGAGCTGAACACGGTCCAACGACAGGCGTGACAAATTGCAAGCTATCTGCCAAAGAACAAACCATTCAATCAAGATGCTGATAGAAGCAGCTGTGGGATAGGAGAGTGATACATTAGCAGCTGATATGTATATTGGTCAATCAATGTTGTTTCATCAAATAGTAGTCACTATGCTGCTACATGAAATGCTGCTTTTTCACACAAAGGTGTGAACGCTGAATGAATCTGATTAATAAAGCTGCAATTGGATGATTTTGTGTGTGTTGCAGAGTGATGCTGTGTTGCTAACTGCAGCTCAGCTGTCTGTGTGTTTAAGTGTTCCAACTGTGAAAAATACTGACCCATTTCCTCTTATCAGTGTTGAAACAGGAGCACTCAGGCAAAAAACTTCATGTCTCTCACACGCGCACACACACACACACACACACACACACACACACACACACACACACACACACACACACACACACACACACACACACACTAAATAGAATGGCACCATCTTATCAGTTAACTCTCATGCTAATGCCTACATGTGGATAGAACGTCTGATTAATGACAAATGGAAAGTTTTTTTTTGCTAAAGACATCTACATAAAAAGATATCAACATAATAACTGACTTGTCATATCTGATAGCGTTAAAAATCAGTATTAAAGTATGATACTCAATTAATCATCACAGAATGACAGTCACTTGATGTAGTCTTCTTTAAACCATCAGAATCATATCATTTGCTACTATGGTAATAGGCTTGAACCTGACATACCACGAATGCTGAATGCTAAATTGTCCTACTGTATCTAACCAGCATTCATGCTCACCACTGCAAACTCCAGAGGGACTCTCTTCCACAATTCACAGCACAAGAGCCTCCTCTGTTCCTTACAGTTTAATCACTGCTGCTGTGTGGTGTGCTACTGTGGAGCGAGAATCAATTTCCTGCTTTACTTCAAATTAAAACACAGATATTAGTATGGTGAGGAAACGCTAGGCTCTACATCTCCTCTCCCGTCTCTCTTACCAGTCAGAGTTATATTTCAAAGTACAAGCAAAACAATCCATTACTTTAGGGGGCTGTTCACAATCCATCTCTGCCATTTTCAGTGTGGGTGGGCTTTTTAGTTGGAGCCTTCGAGTCTTTAGTCTTCGTCTGACCAGGTATCACAAACATTTCATCTTTATATGACAGTAGGAATTTTTGAAAGCATTTACAAGCAAAAGAAGCAATACACTTTTCCTACCCTTTCGGGAATTATGCATACAGAAGCGATGGGTTTCCACAGACTAAATAAAAAATGAACAATTTCATCAGCATGAAGTTTGTCTTGCGATGATGGGGAATGTGCTGCTCTGTATGGCCTATATTTTAGAATGCTATTGTAGAGTCTCTTTTAACATTATTGAATGTCAATGAATATACATGATCACAATAAAATGCCAATCCAAAGATCAAAGAAAAAAAAACTAATACTTTGGGTACATACAATATAAAGACATATATTTGCATCACTTCAAACAATCAGTTTAGCTTGCTTGTGAAAATGGCACAAATGAATGACCTCTGCTTATTCTTATTATATACAATGAAGATTAAATATTCATCATGGGTTAGCAAGGTTGTTATAATAGAAACATGTAGAAAGAGATGAGGGAAGCGTGAAGTCTGCTGATTGAATTCAACATTTTATAGTGAATTCTAAGCCTGTATTCAGGGCTATACAACAACTCTTACCTTACAGCAAATATACAGCTTGCTTATTGAGGCTGGCAGTCATGCATCAATGACACAGGCATAACTGAGGGATATGGCAATGGCAATATAACATATTCTATAACTTGTGACTTCAAGTGTGTTAGCATATATCTGCATGTGTTATTTACATACCATTACATACCATTACCACAAAAAGGAGCACAGTAGGTGAATTACATCAAGTCTGATTGGAAGTTTGACACAGGCATAACTGAGGGATATAGCAATGGCAATATAACATATTCTATAACTTGTGACTTCAAGTGTGTTAGCATATATCTGCATGTGTTATTTACATACCATTACATACCATTACCACAAAAAGGAGCACAGTAGGTGAATTACATCAAGTCTGATTGGAAGTTTAGTTAGCTTTTTGTAATTAATTCATGCATCATGTTACTTCATGTTTCAGTTCCCCCTCTCTTAAATATTTAAAGCCTCAAATTGTTGGTTCACAACATGATACTGATTTTCATATTTTCATTTTGACAGTCAATGCCTGGCCTTTCTTTTTCCATTCTATTTTTTTAATTTTTATTTTACATCCCACCTTCCTTGTAAATCTGTGACCAGGAAACTTACTATGCTGTATTTCTGTAGTGCTACATTTTGCAGATGGGGTGGGATCACTGAGCCATCACAGTGAATTTCATTCGTTCCATTTGAAGACTGTTAAATGCTCTTATTATCATATCATGAGAGGAAAGAGGAACAATAATGTCCCTCATTAGTCGGCTTTGTCTGAGATGATGCATAAGACTGAAGTACATTTGAACCAGGCAGTGTATCAATAGCTTGCGATGAGAATGTAAGCGATAATACTGATCATACTTTTGTGTTACCTACAACACTCTGAGCCCATTAATTAGAGTGATTAGCCACAAACATTTCACTCTAGTGTAATTAATTTGGCAAAGGAGTTACTGACATGAGAATAGTTCATTATCATAAGTGGTAATTTTGTCCCCTTGAGTATTACTGTATTTTTGTACCACAATTAGACTCGAAATCAAAACGCTGGCAACGTTTATGAAAATCAACACACATTTCTTTTCTCTAGCCTCATGTTGGCTTCAAATGTGCTTAAGAAGTAAAGTGGATTTCAAATTAGCATTGAATGAATGTAAATACACAAAATTTTAGCCTCCTACTTAAAGAACTACAATTCACAGTACCACTCCTGGCTGATCCCACTTTACTTCAATCAACTTCACTCTTCCAAACAACACTTGGCATATGTAACTAGAAAATACAGTGCCTGCATTGTAAATTGTATAATATTTATGCAATACTTCAAAGTTGGATATGATTTAGTAAGCATAGAACTGTGTGTATTTTTTACGATTTAGAAAAACAACATAGTGCTTCCAAGGAGCTCAAAATTTGTCCTAGGCTCAATATCAAGTGCAACACTAGTATCTGTCCATCTGCTGTGGTTTGTGGGTAAGATAACTCCATACTGAAATAATGGCTTGATTTAATCATCGCTGAGCTGAGATAAAACAGACTCAGGACGGACTCTCACCAACGTCCGAGCAGTCAGGAAAGCAACTCCTGAGAGATGAGATATGAAGGAGCAAAAAACCTACAGAGAGGGAGGAAAAACACACATCAGAAATAATTATGAATCCAGCGAGCAGCTTTGTTGTTGATTTTTCCATCTTCACTTCACTCATAAATAGCAGAGTGAGACAGTGTCTCAGCTAGAAGTTCCAGCTCCCTGTTTACCAACAGCTCCCCGAACAGCAGGCACAATGCAATCAATCACGCTGTGCAGGTTTCAGCTTCTGCAAAATTCTTACAGAAATGCAAGTAAGGCTCTGCTCTCTGAGGCAGCCTGTGCTCATCATGTCCCTCAAGGCTGAGGGTGACCTGCTGATGACATTAGGCTGACATAGAACTGTTACTGGTGTGCTCATATAAAAGTTCAGCTTCTGTAAAAAATTTGCACAAGTGGGTTGCCAGGAAACTTAGGATTCATGTTCCTTAAAAAGGTTCTTTGTCCCTCTTGGGAACTCCTATAAACAACATATAGTATTATTAATATACATTGCACTTCTACAACCCCAATTCTGAAAAATTTGGGATAGTATGGAAAATGCTAATAAAAACAAAAAGGAGTGATTTGTAAATGTGGAATCGTGTTTTGTGGTCCAACAAGTCAACATTTCCAATAGTTTTTGGACAAAACATCATGTTCTCTGGGCCAAAGAGGAAAAGGACCATCCAAGCTGTTATCAGCATCAGATCCAAAAGCCAGCATCTGTCATGGTATGGGTAACTTGCACATTTGTGAGGGCATCATTAATGCAGAAAGATATGTACACATTTTGGAGCAACATATGCTGCCATCCAGAGCAGGACAACACCAAACCACATTTCCCCGGATTACAAGCGCATGGTTGCATAAGCAGAGAGCACGGGTGTGAGCATGGCCTGCCTGCAGTCCTGACCTGTCTCCAATTGAGAATGTGTGGCACATTATGAATGTCACATTTTGGAGATGGAGACAGATGCGAGTGAAGATTAGGTTTAATAACAATACAAACAAAACAGTATCTATAGAACTTGTGACAAAAACACTAGGGCTAAGAATAAACATAAACCAACGACCATAAACACAGCAACAGAAACAACAGCAGAGAAAGACAAATGTAAGACAAGAAGTGCAGTGCATACTGTGGCTCTATACACATGAGTGCTTGTTAACATGAATGAAGTTCAGGTGCAGCTGATCATGTGACATGATGGTGTGGTGCAGTGGCTACTGGGAACTGTAGTTCAGAGTTCCTTCTCTGATACATGACAATGAAGCACAAAATAAGGCAACGAATGAAAATTCTGCTTGATAAACTTAACCAACTGGTGTCTTCAGTGCCCAAAAGCTTAATAAGTGTTATTAATAGAAAAGGTGATGTTACACAGTGATAGACAGTCGACTGTCCCAACTTTTTTAGAATGTGTTGCAGTCATCAGATTTTAAATGAGTGTATATTTTCCAAAATAAATTAAATTCCCAGAGTAAAACCTAAAATAATGTGTTAATAATGTGTTTTCAATATAGTACAGGGTGAACTGAATTTTCAAAAGACTCTTTTTTAATTTTTTATTTTCCATACTGTCCCAACTTTTTCTTCCAGTAAACTGTTTTAAGAGTGTTGGCATTAATTTAGTGCTTGTAGATTTTGTTACGATTTCATTTATATGAAATACTGGTACAAGAATATTGCTTGTGCTTCTTGAAATTTATGATTATGCATGAGATGAAATTATCTGTGTTGACCTGGGATGCTGAAATATATGAAATTATGCAAAGCACTGCATTCCATCTGTTCTGTCTCTGACACATACAGCAGTAATATTTGTTTAGCCATAAATATTGTAATATTGACTAAACATTTTTTTTATTTTCTCCTTTAGCTAGAACTATTCAGGATAGACTCACAAATAGATATTTATAACAGTTTTTCCCAGGTTTAAATTGATTGTCCGTGAGTAATTCCTGCTGTCCTGTGTTCAGAATGACAGCAGACTTGCAGCATTTTAACCTAATCTGTGTGTTTGTCCATGTAAAATGAAATCAACATGAATGGCATTGTGCATGGCAGAGTATGAAGCCAACAAACTGTTAAGCATACTATGCATTCTTTTTATAAATTATTACATGGTTTGGTAAACTGTAGAAAGTAGAGTGTTCCACTACCACATTTGATTGACCACTAATTAAAAAAAAATGACAGATATACTATAATCTGATGTTCCACTGATTTGTTAAACACTTGTTTAAGATCAATTACTAAATTATTATACTTTCATTAGCATTGCCATTTATTATATTCCAGAATAACCACTACACTTTAGTAAACATAGTTTATTATAGTGATTAGTCATTACTGAAGAACTACTATGGTAACACTTGATTATTTACTGCTATGTTAGTAAGTACTTAAACATCAATTAATCATATTTGTGACAAGGATATTCTGGTATAAAGTGGAGTTCATCAGGGTCTCAATGACTGCAAGTTTCTCAGGTCCTGTGGCTGCAAAACAAAGCACCATGAATCCACCCCCGTGACTGACAGTTTGTATGAGGCATTTGTGGTGTACCTATGCTTGGTTTTTCAAAACATGGCTCTGTGCATGTTGACCAAACATCTCCACCTTTGTCCAAAAATATTGGTCCAGAACTTTTGTTTATTTGGTCTTAGAAGTCTTGCTTTTTTCTAGTCACCCTTCCATGAAAGCCATACTTGTTCAGTCTATTTCTGATTGTGCTGTCATGAACATAAACATTTAATGTGCTTTCAGAGGCCTGTAGGTCACATTATGTGACTCTTAGGGTATTCTTTATATCTCTGAGCATTAACCTGTCTGACCTTGGACTAAATTTGCTGGGACACCCACTCCTGGGAAGATTGGCAGCTGTCTTAAAGGCTCTCCATTTGTAAACAGTCCTTTGCGTTGTAGAATGGTGAATTTCAAATTGTTTGGAGATGGCCTTATAACCCTTCGCAGATTGATGAGCAGTGACAATTGCTTCTCTGAGGTCATAGCTGATGTCCTTTCTTCTTGGCATGATGTAGATACACACCTGAGTGCTGCAGAATAACAAACTGCAAAAATGCTGCTTCTATAGAGGTAGTCACACTTCTTGATGATTAACTAATCTTGTGCATTTCATTAGTAACACCTGCTAATTACTCTCTTAATGATTGTGGAAGTAGGAAGGGTGTACTTATTTTTCCCCCACCTGGTTTAATAATGTTGGTTTACTTTTTGGGATAAAATGATTATGTGTAAAAAATCTGTTTTTTTTTTTTTTTTTTTTTGTTATTGTTGTCACCTGAGGTTACTTGTTTGTTTATAGAAGCTGGTGAGAACCACACAATTGATATTTAGAGCCAGAGTAATAAAAATAGAGAATTGATGGAGGGGTTACATTCTTTTCCCCCTGAATGTAGATCTTCTGTGTGCACCTTTCTGAGGACAGGAATGACATAACCTGCTGTATTGAACACACGTAAACAAAGGTACAACTTAAACCACTCAAAAGGAGATGCTAGACTGCATGCTGGATAACTGTATGTTGTCGACTCTCAACTGCCTATTATGGGGTACTCTAAAACTTCACTAGATAGTAGCCTATAGCATAATTCAAGTGGGATAGCCTCTTGACACAAGCAGCAGATAAGTAGCAGCTCTTCCATGAACTAAACCACAAGTTAGGGCAACACTGATAACAGCATCTATGCTACATGAACAGATAAACATACCATGCACTCAACCCCAACTGTTAAAGAATGAATAAGTTTCTTTATAAATATGTGTATTCCTGAGTGACTGTTTAAAGTATTGAGTTCCCCTTCTGATCTGAACTTGTTTCTAGTGCTGTACGGTGTGTAGAATTCCTTATCGGATGGACAGAACTAAACTATATGGTCTTATGGAGCATTACATTTTTCATTCATGGATTGTAGTGCAAGTAAATGTACATGGACCCAAGTCCTTTGCTTTCTTCCTTTCTTTCTTAAAAAAAAAAAAAAATTAGATGTATGCTTTAATATAGATTATTTATATTGTAGGTGTTACCTAGGGCAACTGGAAGTTGACTCTAGCAGGTGTGGTGTGCATGCATTATAGAATTGTCAAAAAGTGCATTTGATTTAAATGAGATTTGAATGTTTTCACATATGTTGTGCTGTGTTGTATGCAGTCAGCCTGAATGGTTTGACATCACCAGCTGCAGTATAACATCCAGGGTTGCACTGTCCAAACAAAAGCTCAGTCTAGTAGGACAGTGCCCTAAAATGAAGTTACAATGGGGAAAATATATTACATGTGCTATGAGAGGGTGACACAGGGGCACAAGTGCTATTCCAAGTGAATCTTTGTTCCATGCACATTCTGGGGCTTAAGCAATAGAGGAAGTAAAGAACATCTCTTTCTTAACCCCGCAAGCTGCTAATGGGATTTACAATTGCATTGTATCTTAAGAAGTGATGGATTTCATTATAGGGGGAGTAGAAGTGAACCAGAAATGAGTAATATTGGGGAAATACCTGTATGATCATCAGGGTGGGATTACTTGAAATGATTGTAAAAAAAAAAAAAAAGTTGGGCGGTGTTACACCAAATATGGGCCACCCTTATTTGACTGCATTTAAACTGTCTCTTCCTGATTATGGAAGGGGTTTAAAGTAAGTTTACCTAAGGGCAACTAGAGATGCTGAGACTAACATGAGTGGTGTGCATGTATTGTAGAACAGTGATGTGAGTATGATTGCACATATTAGCTTTAGTGTGGGAAATTATTAGATTTGATGTAAAAGGATTTGAGTGTTTACACTTGCTTTCAGTCTTTCCTTAAGCCCAGTTAAACCTCATAGTAATTTTATATTGCTTTCTGTGGGCCTGTGGTCATGCCTGAGGATATACATACTTTGATTTATATTACAACAATTATATTAGGTCGGAGACATATCCATATGCATAAGGCCATTAGATTCTGAGAAAACATTATGCTTTGACTATATAAGTGTAGACAAAAGACAAAAGACAAAAAATAAATAAAAAATCAGGGGTAAGAACATCTATCATATTTTTTTTTTAAATCCTATATAAGAGCAGGGGCATTTATACAGTGCTGTGATTTTTTCTTTCTTTCTGTATTTGTGTAAATCTCATATTAAATTGTTTCAGAAATTATCCAATATCAATCCAATTATCAAATTCAGAAGTTATCCAATACCAATTGGGCTTGTGTGAAAATGTATTTTCCCTAGAGTTACTCATTCCCCAAATCTATGAAACTGCATTCATAATGAGGTTCAGCTGGACTAGACGCAACCAGGCCTGATTACTGCAAACCCTGTTCAATCAAATCAACACTTAAATAGAACTGTTTCAACAGCATTAAATTGGTTAAAAGGTCTTACCCAGTAACATGCTATGCAAAAGTCAAAAGAAATTCCAGAAATGATGAGGAAGAAGGTGATTGAAGTACATCAATCTGGGAAGGGTTACAAAGCTATTTCAAAGGCTCTGAGACTCCAAAGATCCACAATGAGAGCCATTATCTCCAAATGGGAAAACTTGGCACAGCAGTGAACCTTCCCAGAAGTGGCCGACCTTCGAAAATTCCTCCAAGAGTACAGCAACTATTCATCCAGCAAGTCACAAAAGAGCCAAGGGCAACATCAAAGGATCTACAGGCCTCTCTTGCATTAATAAAGGTCTCTGTTCATGACTCCACTATCAGAAAAACACTGGGCAAAAATGGCACCATGGAAGATTGGTGAGGTGAAAACCATTGCTAACCCAGAAGAACATTAAGACTCGTCTGAATTTGCCAAAACACATCTCGATGATCTTTAAACCTTTTGGGAGAATGTTCTGTGGAGTGATGAGTCAAAAGTGGAACTCTTTGGAAGACAGGGGTCCCGTTACATCTGGCATAACCCAAACACAGAATTCCACAAAAAGAACATCATACATACAGTCAAGCATGGTGGTGTGCATGGTCAAGTGTGATGGTGTGGGAATCCTTTGTTGCTTCAGGGCCTGGACAACTTGCAGTAATAGAGGGAAACATGAATTCTGCTCTCTACCAGAAGATACTAAAGGGGAATGACCAGTCTTCAGTCCGTAAATTGAAACTCAAGCACAACTGGATTATGCAGCAAGACAATGATCCAAAGTATAGGAGTAAGCCCCCCTCTGAATAGTTCAAAAAATGCTTAATAAAAATTCAAAGTCCTGACTTGAGCCAATTGAGATGCTGTGGCAGGACGTTAAATGGGCAGTTCATGCATGAAAACCTTCCAATGGGGCTGAACTAAAGCAGTTCTGCTAAGAGGAGTGGGCCAAAATTCCACAACAGCACTGTGAAACACTGATCTCCAGTTATCAGAAGGATTTGGTTGCAGTTATTGCTGCTAAAGATGGCACAACCAGTTTAAGTGTTATGTTTTCCCCTCGTGCTTGCGCCGGAGCACGCGGAACGCTCTCAAACCCTGGATCCAGGTTTGTCAGTGACACTGACTTTGTTTATTTTTGAAACGTGTGTTTTGTGATTTCTGTCCTGTCTCCACCTCGTATTGTCATTGGTTGTTTCCTGTATGTGTCATTAGTCTCAGCTGTTTTGTGTTTCAACCCTGATTACATTTGTCATTTAAACTCATCGTGTGTCATTATACTTTCCAAAGTATTGTGTAAGATTTCCACATACCAAGACTTTGTTCCCCGTTTCATGTGTTATAGTTTTGATCTTGTTCTCACCCTCGTTCTTTGATTCTGTTATGCCTTGTTTATGCCCGTTTGCCGATCGTCTGACCTACTGCCTGTTTTTGACCACGCTATTGTCTCACGTTTTGGATTTGTCTTCCTGTCTCTACTCTAATAAAGTATATGCACTTGCATCCGTCCTAACCTCCATTACCTGCTTAACATGACACTAAGTTTAAGGGGGCAATTAGTTTTAACCATGGGTGATAGTTGTTGGATCACTTTTTTTTGCTTCAGTAAAAAAGGAAATAAATAAAAACTGTTTTGTATTTTAACTCAGGTTACCTTTGTTTTATATTGTATTCCGTTTGAAGATCTAAAACTATTTAGTATAAGATATAAAAAAAACAAATACTTTTTCACAACGCTATCAGTGCTCCAAGAAAATGTAATTAATTCCATATAATTATTTATAACTTCTGCTCAACATGGAGGGGCCAGATAAAGATTATGTATTTTTAAATGTCAGCCTTTGAGAGGAAGACTCCTGCTGAGAGAAAGAGCAGAGTAAAATGTAAGTAGCCTATGTAAATGACTTTATACGAATCCGTCAGAAGAACTTGTACTGTATTGTTGCTAAATTCTAAATATAATGAATACGACAGAGGGATAATTATGCACTGAATGCTGAATATCAGAATGGATGATTAGATTATATATATACAGTGAGGGGAAAAAAGTATTTGATCCCCTGCTGATTTTGTACGTTTGCCCACTGGGAGGGAGCTGAAGGTTCGAGTTGCCAAACGTCAGCCTCGAAACCTTAATGACTTAGAGAAGATCTGCAAAGAGGAGTGGGACAAAATCCCTCCTGAGATGTGTGCAAACCTGGTGGCCAACTACAAGAAATGTCTGACCTCTGTGATTGCCAACAAGGGTTTTGCCACCAAGTACTAAGTCATGTTTTGCAGAGGGGTCAAATACATATTTCCCTCATTAAAATGCAAATCAATTTATAACATTTTTGACATGCGTTTTTCTGGATTTTCTTGTTGTTATTCTGTCTCTCACTGTTCAAATAAACCTACCATTAAAATTATAGACTGATCATTTCTTTGTCAGTGGGCAAACGTACAAAATCAGCAGGGGCTCAAATACTTCTTTCCCTCACTGTATGTGTGTGTGTAAAGTTACTCACTGAGCACTTTATTAGTAACACCTGTACACCTGCTCATTCTTGCAATTATCTAATCAAGTTCAAGTTCAAGTGGCTTTATTGTCATTTCAACCATATACAGCTGGTACAGAACACAGTGAAATGAAACACCGTTCCTCCATGGCCATGGTAGTACATTAAACAATATACTAACCACATGAGACGACACAGAACTAAATAAGACCTACACATTTCTACATAAAGTGCATGTGCAAAAATGTGCTAACAACACAGGACAGTACAGTACTACTAAAACAGGCCAATAGGCACAGTATGTGACAGTGTAGCACCAACCAGTACACAGTTTTAGTGTGGAAGTGTCCGATATAAAAGGTAATTCAAAAGATAGGTACCAAAGAGTAACAGTAATGGTATACGAGTAATTAAAAATGGTATAAATGTAAACATAACATGCTATGACTTAGTATTCAGCAGATTAGCTTAAACCAAATATGGACATAGCAGTTATTGTGGTAGCAGCCAGGTAAAGTGTATAATAGTGACAATAAATTAAATACGATATTTTTATAAGTACAGTAGCAGTAAAAATGCAATAGAGTCAATGAAGGAATGTGCAAATATTGGAATGGGATTGGGATAATGTCCAGTTCAAAGTGTGTGTGTGTGTGTGTGTGTGTGTGTGTGTGTGTGTGTGTGTGTCAGTCCAGTCTCTGAGTATTGAGGAGTCTGATGGCTTGGGGGAAGAAACTGTTTCACAGTCTAGCCGTGAGGTCCTGAATGCCTCCGTACCTTTTTCCAGATGGCAGGAGTGGGAGGGGTGTATGGGGTCCTCCACAATGCTGGAGAGAGACCCCAATGATCTTCTCAGCTGTCCTCACTATCTGCTGCATGGTCTTGTGATCTGATATGGTGCAATTTGCAAACCAGGCAGGGATGTAGCTGCTCAGGATGCTTTCAATAGTTCCTCTGTAGAATGTGGTGAGGATGAGGGGTGGGAGATGTGCTTTTTTCAGCCTTCGCAGAAAGTAGAGATGCTGCTGGGCTATGGAGCTGGTGTTGAGGGACCAGGTGAGGTTCTCCATCAGTTGAACACCAAGGAATTTGGTGCTATTGACGATCTCCACAGAGTAGCCGTTGAATTTAAGCAGAGAGTGGTCACTCCGTGCTCTCCTGAAGTCAACCACCATCTCTTTTGTTTTCTCCACATTCAGAGACAGGTTGTTGGCTCTGCACCAGTCTGTTAGCCACTGCACCTCCTTTCTGTATGCTGACTCATCGTGCTTGCTGATGAGACCCACCACAATCGTGCCATCTGCAAACTTGATGATGTGGTTGGAGCCATGCATTGCTGCACAGTTGCCAGTCAGCAGAGTGAACAGCAGTGGACTGAGCCCCCGTGCCCAGTGTGGTGGTGCTGGAGATGCTTTCCTGATCGGACTGACTGAGGTCTCCCAGTCAGGAAGTCCAGGATCCAGTTGCAGATGGAGGTGTTCAGGCCCAGTAGGTTCAGCTTTCCAATCAGGTGCTGAAGTCTATGAACAGCATTCGAATGTATTTGTCCCTTTTGTCCAGGTGAGTGAGGGCCAGATGTAGGGTGGTGGCGATGGCATCATACGTTGAGCGGTTGGGGCAATACACAAACTGCAGTGGGTCCAGTGAGGGGTTAGCAAAGTCTTGATGTGCCTCATGACAAGCCTCTCGAAGCACTTCATGATGATGGATGTGAGTGCAACGGGGCGGTAGTCATTGAGGCAGGACACCGAAGACTTAATCGGCATGGGGACAATGAGGGTGGCCTTGAAGCATGTTGGAACGATGGCGCTGTGATCACTGATCTCAGTGATTTTGACTATGGCATGATTGTTGGTGCCAGACGGGCTGGTTTGAGTATTTCTATAACCGCTGATCTCCTGGGATTTTCACACACAACAGTCTGTAGAGCTTACACGGAATGGTGCAAAAAAATTAAAAAACATCCATTGAGTGTTGGTTCTGTGGACAGAAATGACTTGTTTAGGTCAACTGAGAATGGCCAGACTGGTTCGAGCTGACAGAAATGCTACAGTAACTCAGATAACCACTCTGTACAATTCTGTTGAGCAGAAACGCATCAAAGAATACACAACACGTCAAAGTGGGCACAGGCTCACAAAAACTGGACAGTTATAGACTGGAAAAACATAGCCTGGTCTGATGAATCTTGATTTCTGCTGAGGCCACAGATGTTAGGTCAGAATTTGGTGCCTACAACATGAATCCATGGACCCAACCTGCCTTGTGTCAACAGTCCAGGCTGGTGGAGGTGGTGTGATGATGTGGGGAATGTTTTCTTGGCACACTTTGGGCCCTTTAATACAAATCAATCATCGCTTGAATACCACAGTCTATTTGAATATTGTTACTGACCATGTGCATCCCTTCATGGCCACAATTTACCATCTTCTAATGGCTGCTTCCAGCATGATAATGCACCATTTCACAAAGCAAAATAATCTCAAATTGGTTTCATGAACATGACAATGAGTCAAGTGTTCTTCAGTGGCCTTCCCAGTCACCAGATCTGAATCCAATACAGTAGAGCACCTTTGGGATGTGGTAGAGCAGGAGATTCACAGCCTGAAAGTGCACCTGAAAAATATGCAGGAACTGTGTGACGTCAAGATGGACCAGCATCTAAAAGGAATGTTTCCAACATCTTGTGGAATCCATGCCAAGAGGAATTGCGGCTGTACCCAGTAATAATACAATGTAGTGCTCAGTGAGTTATTACATTTATATATGATTCTGTGGAACTTTTATTTTTATTTTTATCAGCAAATTGGCAAAAATGGTTGCACTCGATACCCACTATCCATAAAACCAGTCTTTATAATCAGGGAGGAACCAAATATTTTTCTCATTATTGATAATTAGATATAAAAGCTGAACATGTGTAATGGTTATGACTTACACTTGGTCAAGACACTGAGGCGATAAAGCTATACTGTAGTTCGTGGTTTACTGCATCACAAACATTCCTTTAAAGTAATCCTTTAAAGCCCACACTGATTTTAAGACATATTTTAGCATTAAATATGTGCCTTCAGGAATAATAAAGTACTTAGTACATATTTAGTAATTTATTGGGCTTTGAAAAGCTCTCAAGGTCTTGTCTCCTTTGCTGAGGTTTGCTTACAGAAATACCATAGTACTGTAGAAGAAGGACATGAGGAAGAAAAAAATGGAACAAGATGTCACTTCTAACATACCTCTGAAATTACTAACGTTCCTCTGAGCTTCATTTTATTTAAATCCCACATTTATCTCTTTAACATCTCTTAAATATTCAGTTCTCTCTGACCTTGTAAGTAACTTGTTATTTTACCATGCTCCATACTTCAAGTTCTTATTGATTCAGCTGTTTTGTTTCACCTTTTTGAAGGATGCATGTGTGCAATGTCTCCTGACTTAGCACTCCTGAGCAGAGTTACACTTCTTTATTGAGCATTTGTAAAGGCAGTTTATCAGTGTGGGGGCGATGTGAGAGCCCTATACATTACCACAGGCTGAAAGATGTCCTCTGGCAACACTGAGCCTTTAGGTGACAATGTAAGTTATTGCAGCCCACCAGCGTAGTCAATTTTACAGTGAGGTTAAACTCCTGGGAAGGATGTACACTGTTTACTCAAGCAACAGTGCTCTGACCTTTAAATCATCCTCATCCTCAAGATGTCAGTCCCATGATATCAGCTGTAGCACTGAGACAGTTTTATACGCACACACACACACACACACACACACACACACACACACACACACACACACACACACACAGAGGCTAGTCCTGATTAAAGAATACTGTTAGTTCCATAACTTTTGATCCAAATGCCTTTTAATTGCATTTGTGGCTGACTGTCATTCACCATGGACAATCATTTTGGTAATTGGGCCCATGTTGTGAATTTATGCCAACTCTCAAGTGAAAATAACGGGGCAAGTTTTCACATGCAAAACCAAGTTCTTCTCTCATGAGGGGGATTGGTGTTGCGGAAAATTGCATCATATAAAATAGGATTCGGTTCAAAAATACTGAGCCTATTCTTAACTCTGCAGAACATCAACATGACTTGCTTCAGATGAACACACTGTGGGGTCATTAGTAAGTGCTATACCATAGTGACATGGCAGCAACTTTAACGCAAGTATTTATGCGTCTGGCTATGTTGTGGTCCAATATGACCATATATCCTATTATCTCACTATCACTGATAATGTATTTGGCAGGTTTGTGATTGGTCAGATGATTACACTAATGTTGCCACTGACACTGCAGCACTCTTTTTTTAGTTGTGCCCCTGTCTGTTCTTCCTACAACTATCTTGAATTTGGATTTGGTCAGTTGGTAAATCTTTATTATTCATATATTTGTATATTATATATTTTGAAAAATGCATCTTTTTCAGGACATTAATTCACTCATATTGAGTAGGCAGTTAAGTAAGCAAAGAGATATTAAACCAGAAAGGTGATTTGTATATGTACATTTAAGTAAAATTTTCAAGAAAGACCTTTCACGTTGATTTGGTGGCATGCAAATAACATATTTATGACATGCTCAAAGTAATGTCTGGTACATACTTTGTATATTTTAAGAACATGTTGAAAATGCAGACCTAAATGTGTGTAAATTTGACATAGATCATATACAGAATAGATCACTTTATTCAAAATTCACCTATTACAGCAGCACAGAGAGTTAGAAGTATACTAAAGTAATTTAACATTATAAATGCAATATATATATATATATATATATATATATATATATATAAGACAGTATAAGACAGATACAGTGTAAGAGTGCAATGTGGTAGTGCAGTGAAGTGTAAACACAGTAGATATAAGCAACAGACTTGAGTATACACATTGCAAACAGTGATATTTAGTATTTTTTCCAACATACTTTGCAATATTTTAATATTTTTTTCACATTATTTAATGTAGGCAAAGCACAGTCACTACATTATCACATTCTGGTAACAAGCACTACTATATAATTTTCACCTAATTTGATCTATACACTAAAATCATGTATGCAAAGTAGTTAACAGAAATTACTTGTAATTACCATACACCTACTAAATATTAGATATGTGCTATACTGTAAAATAAAGTGCTCACAAACTTCGGCCAAATGAATAATTGTACATGGATAAATGTGTACTTCATTATACTATATAAGGAATAACTAAACAGGACACTTACTGGCTCTGGAATTAATTGAACAATTTGGTTTGCATAAATGTTTGCATATAATAGATAGAGCTGTTTGTGAATGTAAAAAGTATGCAAAGTGTAAAAAATCAAAGTGCATGACAAACGGTGTTATTGCCTCCCAAAAGAAAGATTCTGAGCAGTTGAAATGAGTCCTCAGTAATTCCAAACTTACTTCCTGTACAAATCGACGTTAGTTTGTAACAAAAAACCCCGCCTCTGGTCTTCAGTGGCCGCTCACGAACAACGTGTACTTTGACCTGCTCTCAAACACCACACTACAGTAGTTGCATCATGAAAGAGCTAGGTGCATGTATAGAAGATGTTGTTTTCTGTGCCGCAAAAGCAAAACCACTTTGGATGGACTCCCAAAGGATGAGACTGTAAAGCGTCAGTAGTTAGAATTCATTTTAAAATGGTACCACAGCAGTTCAATTCCGACCTTCATTTGTGTTCCTGTCATTTCACTGATGACTGCTTCTCAAATCTAGTTGAAGTCAATGTGGGATTTGTGGAACGCTTATTCATTAAAGGTGGGGCAGTACCCATTTCATTTTTACAATTTTGTGCCTCTGGATCACAACCTGTAAGTATGATTTAATTATTTATGTATATATTTTCTACAGAGTGTTCCAAATACATAGTTTTGTGTTGTATACATGTACAGCCAGTGCACAGCTGTAGGCCTTTGCTAACCAGCTAACTCACGTTACTCTCAAACTACACGCAACCTTACCACTGAGAAATGTCCTGTTCTCGTCGTGCTTGCGATGGTGGTTCGGGTTGATCTTCCGATGCATCACTATCGGACTCGGATTCAAATTGATACGGTAATTTCATTATTACTGATCTGAAATGCAGATATGGTAGTGGGCGTTTCCTTTCCACATGTGCTGTAAACAGTAGACCACAAATCAGAGCAGAGTAGGCTCTCTGAAAGGAGGAGTTTACAGGGATCCTTGAGGAAGTTGTTTGTGACACTAAGAAAAAGAGGTGATGATGCAATGTAAATTATGAGAAAATGAAAGTGTTTTTTGACCTTGGATGCATGTAAACCTATTGTATGAGACAAAATTAGGCACTTTTATATAGCATAATGGGGCGCTTTAAACATGCTTTTAATTTAGTATGAAGGTAATTATGTATTAATTATGTTTAAAAAAAATTTAAGTCTCTTAAAAAACTTGAATATTTGTTACATGAGCAAGGCAATTAATTCATGTTTAAGTGGCGCTTTTCTGTGCAATTCAATCGCTATGGCAACTGACCATGGTATTAACAAAGGGTCAAGGTGGGATGCCATGATATGGTATTTTGCACAATAGTGGTATTCAGGTTCCTCTCAGCAAGAGAGAAAGGCACTGCTGACCACCAAACACTTTGACCTACCATGTGTACTTAGCCTGATAATCGCAGGAGCCAACAACTTACTGTCAAAGTCAAAAGGTTGCTTTATTGGCATGACAAATATTAACATTTGTGTTGCTAAAGCGTGGGTACAGACAAATTAGAAAATAACTACAGAAATAAATAAGTAGAAACAAATGTACATACATTCAACAGTACAGTCAAACTGAACCACTGGTAACAAAGCTAACAGAACCCTAATGGGGGGGGGGGGGGGGGGGGGGGGGTGATGATAGAAAGAAAAATACCCATACATAATGTATATATACATATATATATATATATATATATATATATATATATATATATATATATATATATATATATATATATATATGATTCAACACCTTCATTACAAAAAACAAAAGGGTGCTTCAGTAGAGCACCCTTTTGTTGTTATGCGAGTTGCATAGCTTCTGGCAGCGTTCCTGAGGAATCTTAGCCCCATTCCTCATGAGGTATTTTTTATGGGGTTCAAGCCAGGTGACTGTGATGGCCCTGTAGAATCTTCCAGGACTTCTGCAACCAAGCCTTGGTGTAATTTGAGGTATTCTTGGGATTATTGTCCTGTTGGAAGGTCCAATGATGTCCCTAGCTTCAGCTTCCTCACAGACAGCATGACATTTTCTCCTAGGATTTCCTGATACTTCAATGAATCCATCTTGCCTTCCCCATGCTGGAGGTTTCCAGTGCCAGAGGATGCAAAGCAGCCCCAGAATATCACCGAGCCACCACCATGCTTGACTGTGGAGTGTTCTTTCTTCATTCTTCTTCCTCCAGACATAACGCTGATCCATCGTGCCGAAAAATGTTCCAGTTTCATTGCTCCACAGAACAGAATCCCAAAACTTCTGTGGCTTATTTATGTGATTTTTAGCCGACTTTTCTTGTGCTTTTGGGTCAGTAGTGGTGTACATCTTGGAGTTCTGGCATATAAAACTCCTGCGTTTAGTGTGCCTTACTATACTCACTGAAACCTCAGTGCCTTTTGCAACCAAGTCTTGCTGCAGGTCTTTTGCAGTCACTCGAGGATTTTTCACAACCTGCCTTCTCAGAAATCTGGTTGCAGCTGTTGATAGCTTCCTTTTCTGTCCCGTCCAGGTAGTGTACACTCGACAAACTCCAAGTCAGTTCAGGTATTTCATGTGTTCCAGCTTAAGCATACCTGGTGCAACTAATGGAGCCCTTGATTAGCTGCATCACTTGTGCTTGAGACAACACCTGTTTTGCATATTTGTGCTGTTCTGAGGGATTCTATTCAGGGGGTTGAATAATTTGGAAACTGGAGAAATCATTATAAGTTGCATTTTCAGTTGAATGTGGGGAAACCACTTGAAGCATTCATTGTGTTGAACTATTTCAATTGCTTTTGTTTTGATTTGTTCATTGCAAACAGCTGAAAGTCTGTAAATTTTAACAATAAACCTGATTTGCAATGGGAGTTGAATAATTTTGATAGCAGCTGTGTGTGTGTGTATACAGTTGCAATCAATAATTATTCAATTATTCAATTTAAATTCTTTAGAGCTGTGCCTGCAGTATACCATGATCACACGTGGCATACTGCAGGCACAGCTCTAAAAAATGTATATTCATTTGTTGTGCTTCACACAATAACTACCAGGTGGCGCATGGAACAACATACTGTAACTGGAAAATGCTGCACTTATATAGCGCTTTACACTGTGTCTCATTCACCCATTCTCACACACCAATGGTAGTAGAGCTGCCATGCCAGGCGCTAGCTTGCCATTGAGAGCAACTTTGGGGTTTAGTGTCTTGCCCAAGGACACTTCGGTATGTGGAGGCACGTGGGCGGGAATCAAACCGCCAACCCTACGATTAGTGGACAACCCGCTCTACCACCTGAGCCACAGACACCCAGTCACAGCTGTATAATAATAATAAAAAATGGAATATGTGGTCGAATGGTTCACATAAAAATATTATGTTTCTCATCAAAACTTATGATAAACCTAATTTAAAGAGAATTTGTAGGTGTGCTAGATTAGTGCAGCGGTAATATGTAGGTTTACTAAACCAGCGGAAGCCCTAAGAAGCCATGTATTACTATTATTTTTCTATACCTTTATCGTTCCCGCAGTGAGTGTCCCTCTACTTGTATACATGGTATAATTTTTTGGGTATAAAAAGACTATCTTAGAGAGGCAGAGTCCTTCAGAAGTAACGATGGGCAAAGGTTCACCAATCTTTTTTGAGATGTGTTGCTGCCATCAAATTGTAAATTGTAAAATGGGACATTTCCTCAGTTTAAACTTGTGATATGTCTTAGGGTTTGCGTGGGCCTAGGGTTATGGGCCAGTTGCATCTGTACTTGGGGTTGGGTGTGGATCATTCTTGCTATTGTTTTGGCCAAGACGTTTTCACACCACCAATATGTAGGTCGGCTGGTTGGGTAGAGCTGAACCCTCATAGAGCAGCTGTTCAGTGGGGATAAAAACGATGAGAAGACTACTCAAGGTACTAGTTACTTCGATCTGAATCTGATTAAAATCAAGGAAAATCGCTTCTTCCCCCTCTCCAGTACGCTAAAAACGTGAGCGGTTGCTGTGTCAGACCACTGCAGTGCATTGTGAAGCTCAAAATTTTTTATCTACGTCTGTAAGTCTCGGGGGTAAAAGTAATATTTAAAACATGGGGATCTCTACTTCTTTCGTGGCTGCCAAGAACGTGGGGAACAGTACTGTTAACTGTGTGTTTTATTAAATGCATATCTTCACACTGATTTCATGGAAATGTGATTAAAAATATTTCATTGTACATGTTTCCGTTCCAAGGGTTTCATCCAAAAACTAATTATTGGTTAGGTTCATTGGTAAAACCTTAGGTGTATACTATTCCGTATATGTCAGTTTGTGCATCAGAATCATGCTGAAACAAATCATTCAGTCATCTACATGTTTGTCCTGGTCAGAGTCACGGTAGTTTCACAAGTCAGACTTTTAGCTAAGCCATTAAGTGGCATGTTTTCAAGAGGTGAGAGGAAACTGGAGAACCTGTAGGAAACTCACACAGACCCATTATACTAACTCACCACTGCAGCTGGAGCAAGCTGAAGTTTATTTAGCTTACTGTATGGATTAATTAACTAAGTAAAGTTTACCTAATTTACTGATACATAGAAGTCTTTAAGCAAAGAAATATGAAAGTACAAATCAGTAAAAATATATACAAATACTAAACAATAAGTATGCAAAAAAATGTATACTTTTTTAAAAGCTGCTCCCAAATTAAGCATGGACTTAAAAAATAAGTGTGTATACTACAATTTTAAATATGCATGCCAAAATTTAAATGTACATACTTAAAAATAAGTTTGCAAAATAAGTACAGTAGATGTGCAAAAGAAAGTCTTCATAGTACTTAATTGAAGAGCTGAATTCAATGTAAAAGACAATTACAATATATGCAGCGTTATGCCATTATGACATAATAATTTTTAATGAAGCTAATTAATGCTACACCTAAATCTAACCTTGCCCTCCATCCACCACACACACACACACACACACACACACACACACACACACACACACACACACACACACACGCTCACACACCCACACACGCACACCAAACTGATTTTCTGTCTTCTCTGTGTGCATATAAAACAGCTTAGATATCAACCATGAATTTTAGTCCTTGTGAAATAACAAGAATCAGGGGCTAACAGTGAGTGTCATGTAAAGGATATAAGTGTAAATTTTGGATGACAAAGAGTGAGTGTGATAAGGGAACTATATTCGTATACTTGTGCACACAGGAAGAAGAGAAAGAGATATATTTATAGAGGTGTTATTTTTTTCCAATGGGTGTGTCATGTTTTACAGGCAAATCTGAAATCCTGTGTGGGAGAAGTGTGTGTGTGTGTGTGTGTGTGTGTGTGTGTGTGTGTGTGTGTGTGTGTGTGTGTGTGTGTGTGTGTGTGTGTGTGAATGTCTTGAGGAAGTCCTGTCAGAGCACACACGTGTGTGTGTGTGTGTGTGTGTGTGTGTGAGAGAGAGAGAGAGAGAGAGAGAGAGAGAGAGAGAGAGAGAGAGAGAGAGAGAGAGAGAGAGAGAGAAATTTGGCTGACTTCAGTACCATTAGAAACATCATCAGGCACTTTCACTTCAGACAGTGAGACACTGTCAGCACAATATGCCTAATGACTACACTGTAAAAAAATGTCAATTTTACAGTAATATACCAGTTGCCAGCAAAATACTGTTAAATGTACAGTAAACAACTGTAAAACATATTTACAGTATTATATATATATATATATATATATATATATATATATATATATATATATATATATATATATATATATATATATAATACAATATTTTACATAGTATAAAATAAGACATAACAGTACAGTTTTCCTGGATTCAGGATACAAATGAGCTGAAGGTTAAGGTGCTTGTACAAGGACTTAACCATGCCAGTTTTGCAGTGCTGGTATTTGGACAAATGACCTTCTGAGCTGTAATGCAAATCCTTAACCACTGAGATACCATAAATACACTGTAAGACATTATAGCCCCATTAATTTATGTGAACTTATTTCATCTCTTTAACTTCAATTGTCATGACAAGTTTTGCATATTGAACTCAAGTGTATAAGTGTTCAAAAATGAAACTTGAAGTAGTCCATTGTCTTGATTATTTGTGACTACTTTGGAGTTGAAACAAAGGTTATCTTCAGGTTGAGTTTACTCATGTTTTTAAGGTAGCAGCTGAACTTTCGTTTCTAAGTTTAACCAACTTGAAATTACCATTATGTAGTGTGTGCGTGAGTTTTTTACACCCTTGTTAATTTGTTCCATGTCTTCTGATTATAATAAGTAGCAGTCTAATTTTCCATTTGCTTGTAATTTAATATATTTTAAATCTTCCCTTTTATTTCATGCTTCACCTCCTTTTTGTAATTCTTTCACTTTCATGACTTCATGTCTGTTGCCATTTATCTTTCTTTCCTTGTTTGAACTGAGTGTGTAAATTGTTGAGCTCTCTGGCTCTGGTGTTCACACTGAAAATATATTCTGCTGTCTCCTGAGGAGTTTAATCATCACAGAAATCTTGAGCGATAATGGAGAGACTGTTCAGTCAATAACCCATATCTGAGTTTTACATTACAAACACAGGCGATGCTCAGTGCTGTATCTGAAATTTGAGAGGCCACACCGCCACTGGACTCTAATGAGTCCATCCATCAATCTTGACTCTGTTATAATATTTCTGCCTGCGTTCACCTGAATGCCTGAATGCCACTACATTTCTCATACTCCAGCTTTTACTACATGTCCTGTTGTGTTGGTGTCTCTGTAGTTTGATGAATCAATTGAAGATATGATTAAAATTTCATGAGAAACAGACTGACTATTGTGACGTTGTTGGAGCAACAGGTTGACGCGTTATCATGCATGGAAATAGCCCATCAGACCCTAGTTTGAAGAGTTTCCATTTGAAGATGAGGTGGTTGATAGTGGGAATACAATGTGAAGCAATGTCTTTCATCTATTACAGGGGTGTCCCATCTTATCCAGTAAGGGCCGGTGTGGATACAGGTTTTCATTCCAACCAAACAGAGGCCACACCCGAGTCTATTGAAAGCCAAGATCAACTGATTAAACAGGTAGAATCAGGTGTGGCTCCTGCTTGGTTGGAATGAAAACCTGCACCCACACCAGCCCTTTGTGGATAAGATTGGACACCCCTGATCTATATGTTTGTACCCTCAATTTGTTTGCTAATGCAATTGCCATTGTTTCTTAACACCATGACTGTCAGAACTCTTCAATTTTTAGCGATTAACTGATTACATAATTCATCCTCACCCAAGACTCCTGGATGAAAATAGACGTGCACGTTGAGGTAGTGCATAGAGCTTTTTTGAAACGGTTTCAATAGCAATTAGACTGAGAAGAACTGGCTCTTCCTGTGTCATTCTGTCAGAGTGATTATGTTTAAGACATAGAGCAGAGGAAGAGAGAAGGCAATGGCACTAAAAATACTCCTGCAAAGAGATGGCATTGGCAGGTCTCCTAGCATTCATCCACTGACCTGGTTGATTTAGCTTAGTATGAAACAGATGTTGGCAGCAGTTCTTACCAGTAGGGGGTATCACTTTTTACCACTTGCATTGGAAAATGGAAAGGGTGTAGTGGCCGTGATGCTGAGGGCATCCTTTTGATTTAGGTCTCAGATACTTCAGAGGTCTGCCATTTATTTTTCCCCCTTTCTCTGATTATCATAAGACAGACTTAAATGTAAAAACAAAAATGCTGAACTTAAAGTGATGGATTCTCAAGGTTAAGGGCTTGCTTTTTTGTGGCTTTTTCATTAATTTTTTTTAAATAATTCAGTTCTCTGAATCAAAAGTATACCATCAGGTAAGCACATTTATTCAGGCACAATTGAACATTACTCAACATGACACAAGCATGTACTCACCAATTAAATTTTTTAAATAAATACACAAAAGGGCAAAATGTCAATGCATGTAATGACACCTGTGAATCATTAACAATAGCAAGACTCCAGTGTTTATTGGAAAAGTACAATATGAATAGCATTAAGCATCTGTGAATTTTCACAGAGGCAATGGAGGTACTAAACTGAGGAATCAGGTTGGTGATAGACTTATTCATTTAATAATACAAACCTTTGTGGGGATTTTAATTTGGCCACTCCAGTGCCCCAATAACGGTTGGCATCTAAACATTTTGCAATTATTGCCATTATGGGATTAAATTTTACTCTCCATTTCCTCTACCCATTCTGCTAGCCCAAAGCTCAAAACTAATCCAACAGTCACATTTACCTTTCCACTTTCAGCAAATTCCCACCAATGCAGATAGGCTTCAGATGATTAGATAGATTAATTTTCCCTGACATGTCAAACAAGCCAAGTCTCCCACTGCTGCACTGTGTTGCTTTGGGTAATGTGTTCCTTATAAATGATCTGCTCGGATAATATATTTCTTAACTGCGCCCTACTTAACCTTTTTAACATCTGTTCAAATTAGCAGGGGCAATTAATCAATGACTACTTGAGAAATATAGACTTGAATGTCTTTGGAAATACCCCTTCCAGGGTGTACCATTTCTTGTGCCCCATCCTCCCTGGGATAGGCTCCAGGTCCCCCGCGAGCCAGTAGGATAAGTGGTATAGAAGATGGATGGATGGATATCTTTGGAAATATGCGTAACAAATTACACACTAAGAATCTTTAAAAAAAAAAAAAAAAAAAAAGGTTCCGCAAGGATTTTTTTTGTTAATTCTTAATTGATTTCTAGTTGAACCCTTCTTGATATGGAAAGGATTCTGTTGCAGGGTTCTATTTGAGTTTCCCTTGAGCGACAAGCCAAAGAAAAATGAAGGGATCTATATTTTAGGTTGGTGTGAATTCATATGAAAGTGTGTGTGATGTTCAATCACTATGGCAACAAAATAGTAACAAAGGGTCATGGTGGGCTGTAGTAATAGTATATTTTACACATTAGTGATATGCAGGTTCCTCTCCGTGAGAAGGAAAAGTTTGTTTGTCTCTACTAATGCCTTTTATTAGTTTAGACAATGCAGCCGTTGATTACTTGGATCACTTCTAATACCAGAAAAAAGTATTTTCGTTCGGTTCAAGATATTGGTTTTGCAGGAAATGAAATTTCTGTTATTATATTCAATATCACTCCAAAAGTCCAGTTTGAGTGGGTCCTTCATCATCTTGTCATTCAATAAATTTTCACTGAGTATTATTCACTTTGGCGCCTATTTGGCAGGCTGATGTTGGCACGAATACAAGTTATCATAATTCTGAATAATGACATGGTATAAATTTGATTTTATGACATCTGTTCATAGCACTTAATCTGATTGGTCGAATTCATAAGACATATTTGATGCAACCACATGCTAAAGGCACACAAATCCACATTTGCATATTTGAGTCATCATGTAATTACACATAACCTGCTAGTTATACGCTAATTGCTATGTATGTAATCATTATGGCATTAACAGCTGAGAATTAAGCTTCATTCTAGTTCCTTTTCACAGCAAGTCCTCCACATTAGATGTATCCAAGGAAACCAGAGCTTAGGCAGCCTCCAGTCCATTTTGGGGCAATTAGCGTGCAGTTCAGAACAGAACTTAACAGCAGGCACTGCCCAGACATAAAAAATTGCTTATTACCGATAAGTAAAATGTGAACAAATTGTATTTGTAACCTCACTTTTAAGGCAAGACATATACATCCATAAACCTGCACATTTAAATTTAATTACATCAAATACAGTATGATTTATGAGATGTGTTTTCTTCACTTCAGTGGAGCATTGTTGAAGAATAGGAGCATGAAGCACCATGCTAGTAATACACACTGCTAGAACAATGCAGCTGAACCTGCAGTGTATGGTCCAACTATAGCAGGCCAGTGAAGTTTGTGTGTGTTTTTCTGTTTATGTATAAGGGGATAGGATCTGGATGAAATTGGGTACAGAGGCCATAATGTGTGTTCTGTAAGGTGTAGTGGCATTGATGAGCTCCCTAGTGCTTGAATGAGTGCACGAACTGCTATGATTAACTACAGCAGTTCCCCTTATGCCTGCACGGCCACATGACGTCCATCATCTTTAGGTGTGGAGAAAAAGAGACAGATGTTTTATTCATTAGCGTATACTTCTTACTGCCCATGCTCTAAGGGACTCATTCTTGTCAGCGGCCTGTGACTGGAAGAAGCCGAAAGAGAGGCGCCAAATTGGCCACTGAACAGAATTATAATTTGTCTTTGCTTTCAAAATTAACTGAGTTCCATTTTCTATAGACTCCCAAAAGTGAGCATTGAAAGGTTGAATTAACCAAATCAAAATAAGTGGCCTGGAAGGATGAGGCAAATGTAGTGAGAACAATAAACACGCTCACTTCACCTTGTCCTTTGGTTTTTCTACAACCCCAATTCCAAAAAAGTTGGGACACTGTGTAAAATGTAAATAAATGTAAATAAAAACAGAATGCAATGATTTGCAAATATCATAAACTCATATGTTATTCAGGATAGAACATAGAAAGCACATAAAATGATTAAACTGAGTAAATGTAGCATTTTAAGAAAAAAATAAGGTAATTTTGAATTTGATGGCCACAGCATGTCTCAAAAAAGTTGGGACGGTACAACAAAAGGCTGGAAAAGTAAGTGTTACTAAAAAGAAACAGCTGGAGGAACATTTTGCAACTAATTAGGTTAATTGGAAACAGGTCAGTAACATGATTAGGTATAAAAAGAGTATCTTCGAGAGGCAGAGTCTCTCAGAAGTAAAGATGGGATGGATCTCAATGGAAGCATATGTTGGCCTAAAACCTGTATATACCTTTCAGCATTGATGGTGCCTTTCCAGATGTGCAAGCTCCCAATTCAATAGGCACTAATGCACCCCATACCATCAGAGATGCAGGCTTTTGAACTGAGTGCTGATAAAAAGACGGATAGTACCTCTCCTCTTTAGTCCTCTGTAGTTTAGAGGACGCAAAGTCAATGGTTTCCAAAATTAATTTCAAATTTCGATTCATCTGACCACAGAAGAATTTTCCATTTCACCTCAGTCCATTTTAAATGAGCTTTGGCCCAGAGAAGATGGTGGCATTTCTGGATCATGTTCACATATGGCTTCTACATGATAGAGCTTTAACCAGCATTTGTGGTTGGCACGGCGAACTGTGTTCACAGACACTGAGTTTTAGAGGTGTTTCTGAGCCCATGCAGTGATGTCCATTACAGAATCATGCCTGTTTTTAATGCGGTGCCGCTTGAGGGCCTGAAGATCACGGGCATGCAATATTGATTTTTGCCCTTGTCTCTTGCGCACAGAGATTTCACCAGATTCTCTGAATATTTTTGATGATATTATGTTCTGTAGATGATAAGATATTGATAGTCTTTGCAATTTTATGTTGACGAACATTATTCTGAAATTTTACCACAAATTGCAGACTCAGTTTTTCACAGATTGGTGTACCTCTGCCCATCTTTACTTCTGAACGACTCTGCCTCTCTAAGATTCTCTTTTTATACTCAGTTATGTTACTGACCTGTTCCCAATTAACCTAATTATTTGCAACATGTTCCTCCAGCTGTTTACTTTTAGTAACACTTTAGTAATAAGCAGAATCTTTTACAAAAATGATCAAATTCCCTTACCACTCAATTCAGCAAGTCATGGCTTTGCACCTCGAAGGAACTTTGAACATCTGCAAGAGACATCTGCATAAGATCATATTTAACTTTGATCTGATCTCCTGGGATTTTCATGCACAACATTCTCTATGGTTTACACAGTATGGTGAGAAAAAAACAAAACAAAAAAACATCCAGTCAATGTCAGTTCTATGGCCAGAAGCTCCTGGTTGATGAGAGAGGTCAGAAGAGATTTGCCAGACTAGTTTGAGCTGGAAGGCTACAGTAACTCAAATAGTCACTCATAAATCATTAAAGCTGAATCATATTAATTCTTAGAAAATAGTTTTGTGTTAGTCTATGCAAGTACCAGACACAGGTGTGGCTTTCAATTTAAAAATATGAAAGCAGAATAGCAGTTACTTTCTCATTTATAATGCAGGTCTAATTAGTTTTGCACATTGTGCAGACAATATATTTGATGTAAGAGGAAAACTGTGTGAATGTCATTTTGGCTTAACTGTTTCTTTAGCCAGATAAACAGTGTCCCATTATACTTAGAAAATACAAACATAGACAAGCAAAGCCATATATATTTACTGTGAATGTACCACCACCCCAAAAGGCTTCGTTCTATTTTCCCTTGTTCTTATTGTCAAACTTGAGCACATCAAAAGAACAATCTTACATTCCATCAAAGTACACTTCACAAAATACATCTAGTTTATTCTTGTTCGAGTATATGGAACAAAAATGCATCAAACTTTCAAGCAAATGATTCCAATTACACAAGACATTGTGTACCTTGTCTACTGTGCAGGAGAAGAATGTTTATAATTGCAAACAGTGAGATACATACTTCCTGAAAGTAAGTGATTATAATAAGAGATTGTGCTATTTACATTTTCCCCTCAATGTGCTGATGAGCAACACGTACCTGAATAAATAAATGGGTTTTTCTGTGCTTAAGTTTATTGCTGTTAAATAAACATTGTTACAGCAATAGCTCTAATAATTTATGGATAATGGTGTTCAAATCATGATGACCAAATGAAATAATACAGTATATGCTTAAGTTAACATCACAGAGCAAGATCTAGGATATCATTCGGCATTTAAATGGGAGAGTAGAGAGTGAAGTCAGATTTTACCAATATAAATTTTAGGGAAACATTTAGCTTCCAACCCAGCAATGTGAGAAATAAAATGGCAGGATCAATATTCTATGCTATCACTCTTACAGGTTAGTGATTAATGTCACAATTGTAAGAACTCTGTATTATGTGATGAGAATGAAAGGAAATGCAATGAGAGTTTAATACAGGAACAATGAGCTCTGTAGCTGGGATAATGAGATGAGCCTTCCATTCTAGCGTTGTGTGATGAAAAATCCTTAGAAATAAGAAGGCATCATATGAGGATCAGTGTGTCAGCAAAACACCAACACTGCTCTTTGGACTGAAAATATGTTGTGAACACTTCTTGCCATTGGATGTTTTACTCTATCATCATATTAAAACACTCTAAATAAAGATGTATAGCATCCTTAATTTCTGCCTCTATTAAAGATGAAAGCGTTTAAGGTTCTGTAGGAGTATGGCGGCGAATTGGTATCTTTAGCTACTATGGTCCGAATTAGACAGGATTTTACAAGCATTTAGGGAAAATAGCCTCCTCTCAACCACTCTTCACATAGAGACCTCGGCAAATATGATTACTGTTTTTCAGGGTGTGACTGAGACACAAATACATGTACAGTACTTACATTGAAACCGTGTGTAGGTGTATTTATGTTAGGAAGTATTTAAGGGTGCTACAGCAGTTTGCAGGTAAACCACAGATTAATAAACTTACCTACATGTGTGAAAGTTAGAAATGGTGCAATGTTTTTCTGAGCATGAGACATGAGAGTAGTTTAGGTGGTTCCGAATGATTGAATATGTTTTTTTAAAAAAAGGATTTTGCCAGCACCTGGAGCCAATCAGTGGTCAGGAATGTGTGTTGTGGATCTGTTTTTAGAGTTCTCCTTTTGTGTGCACTTTTGACCGGATCAGTCTGGGGAGTTCTGAGCGCTGTTATTCTGGCTGAAGGAGTGCATGTTCATAGGCCAAAATACCAGAAAACTGTGTAAGGTGGTTTTAATAAGTGTCTCATTTGATCCTGGGCAGCCTCCAGTGAAAGCTAACTCCCTCATGCTGTCTCTGGGTATCTTATTCCCTTCACCTGGCAATGTCTGCCCTCCAGATGTCCCACAGTTCTTTTCATCTCTCTAGGAAGCTGTGGCAGGATGAAGTTATTTGTTTTAACATTTTCAGCCAAGGGGAGGAAAACAAGGAATACATTGCCTCACCTTTGTTCAGCAGCATTTGAGGTGAAAAATATCACCTCCCCTGTATGAGGAATGTGAAAAAAAAGAACAGTCCTGTGCTTTCCTCCGAAGTGCTGTCATCCTATAACCTGAAATTTCCAACTAAAACCTTAAAGCTTACTTGAAAAAAGTGTACTTTGATGATATTATCAAGAACAACCTAATTGTTTACAGCAGTGCTTTGTATCTTTGCCTGCAGGAGAGCGCTCCAGAGTTACTAATTTCCAAAGTCTTGTCATGGCATCTTCTGTTACTTTGGAACCAGAGCTCAGAGAAACGTGTGACAGGTGGGTCATGTAGCCAGGATAAAGAAGCACCATCCCTGTTCAAAACAGAGCCATAAAGCAGGTGTGGGTGTCCTAGGATAACAAATACACGAGTTTGAATGATGCTATATCAGTTTTCATTATATATATATATATATATATATATATATATATATATATATATATATATATATATATATATATATATATATATATATATATATATATATATTTGTGTATATATATATATATATATATATATATATATATATATGTGTGTGTGTATATATATATATATATATATATATATATATATATATATATATATATATATATATATATATATATATATGTATATATGTTTTAGTTGTCTAATTGCTTTAAGTTTGATTGTAAATTTTGTTTAAGTTTAATCCACTCTGTTCTAGGATGATGAAATGATGAGGCCACTTTTTTGGTGTAACGTTGACTAAAACTCCCATAATTCTCATCTTTCCACCTCATAACATCATCTCCAATCATGATCCTATCCCCATTCACAGTCACCTGATTACAAATGACACTCACCTGTTTGCAATCACACTACTCCCTATAAAATATCCCTGACTCTGATGATCTAGGCCTGTATCAGCCTGTTTGGTTTAGTCTTTTGACTGTAGCCTGCTTCACATTTATTGATTTAGTCTTGTCTAGATGCTTGTTTGACCAATTGCATACTTCAGGTTTGATTATCCCTTAGACCTTTGGTTTGTTTTCTACACTGGTTTTAATAAAAACAGAGACTGCACTTGCATCCATCTATCTGCTTTATGACAGGGGGCTTTGCTGAAGAAATCTTTTATCATAGTCTGTCAAAGAAACAATAATAGCAGATATGATCAAAGTATAAAGGGTATGAAATAGTTAAATTGAAAAAGATGGACAGACACAAACAGAGACAGACAGAGGTCACCAGACAGGCAGATGATAGCGTCTGTTGCTGTCTCTTTACACAAAGAGATTGACTTCTTTTGAGTCTTCCTTGAATGGTGACATTTACTGGCCTAATAGACCATTTCAGTTCATTTTGAAGTTGCTCTACTTGTGTGTGGATGTATGGATGTACCCTTTTCCTGTCCTAACAACTGTTTTGCCTTATGAGGTCGCTATACAAAGCTGATGAGTTGTAATTCAGATAGCAGGTCCTGGGCTGAAAGTGAAGTTATCATATTTTTTGATGCACAAAATTTGTTCAGAAATAGCATGAAACACATCCATTTTCTCTAGAAGAAAAACTAATCCTATCACTGTTCAGCACACATTCTTTCTGCACCTACAAAACATGCTTACAGACAAAACTGTATACATGCATGAGTGTTTTATCTGGTCCAGGAGTTTCCAGAGTGTTTAACACCCATGCACACACGTGCACTCAAATCAAGTCTTCTATAGCTACTTCACTTTTAAATGATAAATGATCCATTCACATAGGCAATAGAAATCCACGACAGGAAAAGATACTGAGCTCATTGGCCCTAACAGTCACCAAAGCACACATGCTAACATACACACCTAATTGTTTTTCAAAGAGCAAAATATCAAAAATATTGAACTGATCCTGCATTAACGTATAAAAGTAATGGCAGCCATAATAATATGCTCAAAATGTTTCTACGGGTAAGTTCTGTCTGAGATATTATGGACTATTTAGAACTTAAATTAATCTAAATTATTCATGAACGCCTTCCACTTGTGGCAGGTACCATGAAATATTTAACTGTGTGTGTGTGTGTGTGTGTGTGTGTGTGTGTGTGTGTGTGTATGTGTGTGTGTGTGCACTTTGGATTATAATACCTTATTATTCAGCATAATAATTTCAAAAGGGCTCGATCTGGTCTATAAAGGGCCATGGGGCTTTGTGAATATGAATGACTGTGTTAACTTGAGTCTGTTTTTGGTGTTTGTGATAATAATGAGAGAGCATTGTTTATAAGAAACGTGCCATTCATTTTCCGGATCTTAATGGCTTCACAATTCGAAATTTATTGGATATTTATTAAATCTAATTGCTTTCACTTAGAATTCCTGTGAGTTTGACATGAGCTCAGGTTAGTCAAACTGCTCAACTCAACTACTCAACTGCTCAACAAAGTGTTTATGAACAATTTGAGACAAAGTCAAATTATTTGAGACAAAGTCTCAAATCCTGGATATTTTTCTAAACAGATTCTATCAGCTCATGCAGGGATTGATAATTACTTATTGAATAAGGTTAAATTGGGTTGAATCAAGCATGTTAGAGCAAATATCTGAAAATAATACATGTGCAGTGCTTGGTGCTCCTATGGCTGAAATCAAGAAACACTGACCAGGCCTGACCATTTACATGCTCACTCATTCTTAAGCATTAACCTATCTTCTTCATAACCACTAGATCTGATTGTCAGCCTTATTTTTATTTTTATTTTTTAAAGAATTTTAAATTCCACTATTTCTACTCAGACCTGAGTCTTTCTGATCAACAAGAAAGAGCTAAATCTTATTACACCTCTTTCAGATGCCAATAAAGCATTGCATTGTAGCTTTGCTAATTGTCATTAATGTTTTACTATCAAACAACTATGGATTTAGGTAATTGATACTGAAAGAATACCATGCATCTCTGCATAGTCCCTTAATATCATACACTTTAATGTATTTTATGAAGTCATGGAAGCATTGCTGATAATAATTACGATTCACACAACAATACAGTGACTAGGGTGCTCAGTAATTACTACTGACATTGTTGTGTTACAGGCATTCTGAGATATTAAATCCTATGTGCAAATGCAAATAATTTTTTTACTGACATCTTCAGGAGTTTATTTTGAGTGGACAGAAAGCCTACTGTTGGAGTAAATTACTCATATTATTATTCACTGCAAATCAGTATAGCACACATTTTGCACAGGTGCAGTGAAACTTCACTAATATATGCAATACTGCAGTCCTGCAAAATTATTACAGACATATTCCATTCATTCAAGATTACTATCCTAGTAAAATGTGTGTACAATATTATTGTCACTGTGGCAGTTTAAATACTTTCACCACAATTAATTTATAAAACATTCAAAACTGCAAGGTCTCATAGCTTTATAGAACTCCAGGAGCAGCTATTGCATTGAATTAGAAATTAGACCAGTGGTTTTCAAACTATAATAAAGTCTTCATTCTTCAGTGTGTTTTCTCTACTGTACTACACCCAATTTACCTCATCAGCCAATGATGCAGCCCTTTATATTATATTGTGAAGGTTGGGCTGAGTAGGAAAGAAATTGCACTTACTATTCTGTGTTTTTACAATAATGGAGTCCATCACTGTGGATTATAATGTCTAGAAACAACTCATGCACTCACAAAAGCATGAATAAAGTTAGTTGTGTTTACTTAACTAGCTATGGGGGATGGGGTGAGTGGGAGATGAAGGGGTCTTTTGTTTCTACCTTTTGAAAAGCGGTAAGAAGCATATGTGACTCTAGATAGATGCTATCCAGATGCTATCCATCCTGTGATGCACTTGCAATAACTAACGCATACACTTTCAGGGTAGTAGGGATAGACTTACTATTGTTCAGCAATTCCTAAAAACATCAAGTTCCTAGGAACTGCAGAATGTACACAATCCAGCCTATAAAGTGGATACCATTTTAAGAATCAATTTTCACCTAAGCACATACATGACTATTATGCTAGTAGTTCTTGCTTCCTGGGTTGCTAGATCATGGTGCTCAGGTGGGGCCAGACTAGCAGACACATGTGACCTGGGTTGAGACAGCAAATCCACTCAGGGAGGCACCTGGCACATTGTTCCAATAAGCAGTGAAAGCACATTAGACACCAGGGTCTTGCTGAGCATCTTGAGGCCACAGGTACAGCTCTGTGATCTAGTTGATGAATCTGGCACAGATGAGGAACAATAGAGGAGGAAAGTCATGGTGGTGAGGCCAGTTGTGGGCCAGAGCATCCTGTTCCAGAAGGCTGTCCAACCCTGCCAAGGAGAACCACAACTGGCAATGTGTTAATGTGTCACTAAGGGTTCTTGTAGAACAACTCACAGTATATGGAGTGGTAGGCCCAATTCAACCCTCTGAAATCAAAATTTGGACAGAAACAGTGTTTAAATTTTTTCTTTTGAACACTATTTTTCTATAGCACCTCTGTATTCTAAGGTTTTTTGTTATGGATTGTTAATGTTTTTGTTGCCTGCTCTGACCCTCACTGCCATGTTTGATTATGATTATTGGATTGCCACTAATAAATTACATGTTGATTTTACACACTTGTGTCCTGCCTCAGCACAGTTGACACGTTACAAAAGACGTCACTGCTGTAGGAAGCAGTGACTCAGTGTGGGCAGCAGCAGTACAGTAAGTTTTGGCTTTTCAAGTAGGGTGACAAAAAAGCACATCTCACCACACATAAAACTGCCCCACCATCCATGAACCCTGCAAGGAGATCCCGTACTGACAAATTACAGTTTGGTAAGCTGTGCCCTTCTCTCTCACTGCCAGCATTTGTCTCCCTACATTTTAGTTTCTCAACCCTATTTGCTGCACCAGATGGCATTAAATTTTCCCCAGACGGATTGCAAAGTTAATTACATTATTGTTATGGTGGACCCCATGCCAGATGAAAGAGAGAATGAGATGCATGTTGGCATGGCTAATCAACAGAGCATGAAAATGGGCTGAGATCTTGGTGATTTATGGACACAAGGTCTGCTATCCTCAGGAAACTTTCCAGTCCAGCTGAAGGCTTTCCCCATAAACATTTGTGGGGCCAATCTGTCCATAAGTCCCCTGCAGACAGTTGTGGCAATCCAAGCTTCCACAGAGAAAGCCTGACTAAATGCAGTGGGAGTTCACAGATTCCACCTTTCCAAGCTGAGGCAGGTAAAGTGGCCTTTCCAGCCAAGCCTGAGGCTGACAGAGGGGTCTGTCCATTCAAGTGTGGCACTTTTTCTCTTGGTGTTTCCCTATTTTAATTTGTTTTGAGCTTGGAGATTGGATAATTAGCACATATGCTATAGGCAGCTATAGCATATATAAGGGGAGCATATGTTAGCATATGTTTGTGCCTCTGCAGCTGCATATATCATTTAATTGGTTGTTTCATTTATTTTCTCCTGTTTTTGTTTAATTTCTTATTTCTTTTTTTGGGTTGCAACTCTAGTCAGTTACATGAGGCTGAGTAACTATATTCAACTGCATCCTCCTAGCACACACATCCTAGCTCACTGGGTCAATCTCTTCCAAGACACCCATCGACATAGTAAGTCTCCTTGCAATGACCCTGTTGTATGTCAAAAGTGCCATAAATATGGTCATTATGCACTGGATTGTGATGAAGAGCAGATTGCTTCTTGTTTTGAGGCTAACACAGCCACCACATCTACATTTAACCATAATAGGCTGCTTCCTCCAAACCACCCACAGGAAAACTAGTGCCCACCAATGACTGAATGAAGTGTTGCTTGTCCTCATGTTGCTATCAGCTCTTTAAGCCATATTCAGGTTGTTAGCCTACCATCAGTCACTGAGGCTAAAACTGTCACTGCCATTGTGTCTGCTCAGGTGATTCCTAGTTCTATGCAATACTGTATTGAGGCTATTGCTTTATCTGCACTTTTTGATCAGGACCAGTGTCAAGTCCAGTCTCTTCTGCAAAAGTATGGTTCCATGTTTTCTGCCAATGGTGGACTTCTGATTATGAGATGGTGAAAGCTCATATAAATCGACTCATATAAATCAACTTTAAGGGGCCCAGATCATCACGGAGAGTAGCAGCCCTTATGCTTTGCCCATTGTTCTAGCAAAGAAAAAAGAGGATAGCCTAAACATGTGTAGATTACAACCAAATAAATAACAAAATCCAGAAAGTTGCTTTCACTCTTCTCCATATTGAAGTGTCCCTTGCTGGATTATCCGGGGCTTGCTGGTTTTCCAGTATGGACTTAGCCAGTAGATATAACCAAGTTCCAGTGACTGAGAGGGGCAAGGCCAGTACTGCTTTTTGTCCCACCTTTGACTTATTTGAGTGAAACTGGATGCCTTTTGGGCTTTGTAATGCTCCAAGCCCCTTTTAGGTGTTTCTGTGGACCAGCGGTGTCAATTGCTCCATATTTATCTTGATGTCATTCTGGTGTTCTCATTCTTTGTGGGACAATATTTGCAAAGTTTGAATATCTTGCTGGGTCTGGTGCAACGAAATGGCCTAAAAGCAAAACTGGAGCAGTGTGCCTTTTTCCAATAAGAAGTGAAATATCTTGGCCATGGTATCTCTTGTAAGGGTGTGCCAATTGACCCAGGTAAAATTGAAGCAGTTGCCAATTGGCAAAGGCTCACTCATGTTTCTGAAATACACTCTTTCTTGGGTTTTGCCAGCTACTACCAGTGCTTTGTTGAGTGCTTTGCCAAATTGGCTGCTCCCCTACATAAAATGGTAGCAGAACTCACAGGCACTACTAGGAATTGGTTTGGGTGGACCTTTAGTGCAGCCTGGATGAGTCATTGTGAAAAGAGCTTTGAATATCTGAAGGCTAAACCTATCACTGCCCCTCTTCTGGCTTATGTAAATTTCTCTCTGCCTTTCATTCTGGAGGCAAATGCTAGCCATAGTGGGTTTGGGGCTGTCCTCTCTCAGGCCCAAGATGACTAGGTCCAGCCTATAGCTTATGCCAGCCAGAGTCTATATGCAATACTATATACAACTATAGCTACATGAAGCTGGAGTTCTTGGCTCTCATGTGGGCTATGACAGAAAACTTTCAGGACCTTTTAGTGCACGAGTGTGTGGTGTATACAGACAATAATCCACCCAGTCACCTTTCTTCAATCAAAATTGAGGCCATTGAGCAGCAATGATTCTTGCTTTACAGGAAGCTTATCCAGTTGTTAGGAAGGTCCTGGGCTTTTGGAGGCAGAAACTCTGTCCAGGTGCTGATGACCAACCTTCTTGCACTTAGCAGCGCCTTGTACTTTTGCTCAAATGGGACCACATTGTGGAAATTGATTGAATTCTCCATCATCGGGTCTTTTGTCTAAATGGATATGAGGAAACAATCACCTTGCATAAGGAAATGTTGAAACAAATCCATCAATAGCATTAAGGCCTAGAACATACAGCAGAGAACATACAACAGAGCAGAATTGGTACAGCAGAGGTGTCATTGGCCTGCAATATCCTCAGAGGTGAGGACATGGTGCCAGGAGTGTTAGCAATGTTATGTCACTAAGGACACCCAGCCTATTGCCCACTGTTTCATGGGTCACCTCCTTGCATCAAGGCCAAATAAAATCTTGGCAATAGATTTCACTGTGTTGGAGCCTTCACAAAACGGGCAAGAAAGTGTCCTTATTGTGTCCTGGGCCATATTCATTCAAACCAGGGCTTTTAGAGTAAACTTCTCCTGCAGATTTGTCACATGTATAAGATTGAAAAGTCATGAACCACTCTTTATCATCCCACTGACAATGGTCAGTGTGAACTTTTAAACCAGACTCTGAATAACCTATTGCACACTGTACCCACCTCTTAGAAAAGGGACTGGGTCTGTTGCTTTTCCCAGGTGCAATTCTGTTAAAATAGTACACCACACCAGACAACTGGCTAGTTCCCATATTTTCTCATGTTTGGTCAAGAATCCTGCCAACTAGTTGACTTCTTTCTGGTTAGGGTTCCAGAGCCATCAGTAGGCAGTGTGAATGACTGGGTGATTGAAATCAGGCAAAGCTCTAGATAGTCTTTCAGAGAGCCTGAGAGTGCTTAAGGGCCATAGCAAATCACAAGATGTTCCAAAGCAAGGCCTATTGGTATAGCTGTGTGATCAGAGTGTATAGGGCTGTCATAAGATCCAAGACCTGTGGAGCCCAATGGACTACCAGATTTTGAAGGCTCCTGAGAGGTTGTACACACCATCACCTCAGTGTAGGACCTAAGGTACATCATATCCATTGAAATATGTTGAAGAGTCAGATCAGACTGATGTCACCTGAAACTGTTCCACCTATTAATTCACCCAAAGAAGGCACATCCCCCCAGGAGGAGGATAAGTTCCTTTTAATTTTTTTTAATTTCGGTTGCAACTCTAGTTAGTTACACAAGGCTGAGTAACTGTATTCAGTCACCTTACCTCTTACCCTGACTAAACTGATTATATTATATTGTTGTAGTTTAGACAAATTGATTGTCTACCTTATTGTTAAAAGTATTTGTCTATTTTTCTATTAAAACACACATCTCATATGTTACTCACTTCTCAAACCTGAGTGTCTTTCTCTAGGTGAAATTCCCAGGGTGACGTAATCTCATTTTGGGTTGTAGTCATACACTTAGGATTCCCCAACAACATTCCCCTCATGCCACACAAGCCTCCATCAGGCTCCTGATGACTTTGCTGATGTTGTCATTGCACCACCTCCCATGATGAGCAGCCAGCATGTAGTTACAGAAGCCATTCTACCAGGTGGTCCTGTCTCCCAACTTTGGTACACCCCCTGTCTGTGTGTGTGGCACACCCCAGCATGGCACACACACCTCAACTTTTTTTTTTTATCGTCCTTGTGTTTCTTTGTTTGCCTTGTCATGTGCATTTTGTTTTAATTTCTGTCTTGACACACCACAAATTACAATTTGCAGTTGTATTTGTCAGTACATTTGCACTCACTGCTTGAGTAGCACACTTTTGAAGCAGTGCTTTATTTGATGAAAACACAAGCATCAACAGCAGGCATATATCCATGATTCATATTAGCCAGAACACATGCCATGGAACCTGTATATGTGTGAGAGGAAGCCTGCCAAGACTCGTGTAATTGAATCTGGTGACTCATCTGGTAAGTCCTCATCAGGATGACTGGCCACTGAACTATAAGGAGGACTGTGCTGAGGAATGTGGACCTCTGAGTTACATGGTCTCAGTTCCTGGATCATTGATTTCATCTGAGATATGTCTGTGGCCCAGACATTAATTTGTCTAGAGAGCAACTCAAACTGCTTTCTGGGCTCTTGCATTGCTTATCAGGTGTCACCAGGCCTGGGCATTTACAAATAACAGGCCGTTTAAACTAAAAAGCTTGGCCAGATTAACTCTGAGCCAGAATTTTAATCTGCCAGCTGAGCATGTGTATCAGCAATGGCATAACTACATAGAAGGTTTTCCCATAGACTAGTTACCTAATAAAGTCACTAGTCACTGCTCCACAGGTTTGTTACACTGATGTGTCTAAAAATGCTTTGAAGCATCCTGGAAATATCATTTGTACCCTGTTTATGGCTGTTAATTAAAGTGAGGTTTGATGCATTCTTTGCTGCACTAATAACAGCAAAAACCTGAATCAACTTTTGCTTTAACTATAGAAAATGATGACTAGGCATACATTTTATTGAATTACTGGTCGCTTAATTAAAAAAAAAAGTTTTGAATGCCTATGAGCTTAAAGATATTGGGGGATATGATATATGATACTTATAAAGATATAAAAAAAAATATTGGGGGGGGGGGTGGGTTAGGTGAAGACTTATTTAAAACCTATGAATAAATATTTACACTTTCAATCCAAAGATCTGAATATTTTAAAAGAAATACTGTTTCTGGCTCACTTATGTTCAGTACTTAATTGAAGTAGGTGCTTTGCTTTGCTTAGTTGTACGTCGGTCATATTTCACTTATATTTATTGGTTTATAACTTTTGAAAATGGGAGGGAACACAGGTGCAGTCACATGGCCTTTTGATATTAACTACTCGTCATAATGTGGGAAAACAGAAAATATGATAGTAGAGTGCAACAAAAAGCCTTAAGAGTGGATTTGACCTGGATTTTACTGAGGTGGTTTTTTCAATGACTGTGCTGCAAGTCAATCCTGACGACATAATTTCTAAAACGTAAAGGCCTACCTCTGTATTTAATTTTATATATTTAATTTGGACCAACTTCATCATATTTTTTGTTTGCTAGGCCACACTGCTGTGTGGTAACATTCACATTAGAGTGATTTGTGTGAGCTACATAGAGTTTTGATTTTGTATTGTGGTGGTGCCATTGTGTCTATTTTACCGTGGCAGTTAGTTTCATATTCAGACATGCAGGTATTTCTGGTCAGTAGTACATGATTGACACAAATGAATGTCAAATGACTACACCTGTTTAATTGAGCCCACACTGTTACAGAAGATCTTGTATTAGCCGCTGCACTCAAAGACCTTGGCGCAAATCTGTTGAAAAATGTACTGATCTCTAGTGACACCATATGGAGGAGAATACAAGATATGTCTGAGGACATAAAGCAGCAGACGGTAACACACACATTATGGCAAATTACTATCATGCACTCCAACTAGACAAATCAACAGATGTATCCAATTGTGCCATCCTGGTTTTGAGACACTTATCAAAATAAAATCACACCCTCTAGTTTCCCGTTGATTTGCACAGGCTATGATTTCAACTCTGTTCTTGTTAAATCTCATTTTTATGATTATGCATTTAATAGTTGTGCATTTTTCATATTGATTGTAAAATTTGTAATTCAATATTTGGGTTGGTGTTTGTTTTATTTGTTAGGCTAGGTACTTACTTGCACTCACTCAGGATTATGTTTTTGCATTTATATAGTGTCCCATTTTCATATTAATGTTATGTGAATAATTAATTTTGCATTTGATTAATGCAGTAAACTTAGATTTCTGGGTCTGACACAATGTCCTTAAGATGGTCAGCGGCAAGACATTAAGCACATAGCTGGTGCCCACCATCATTTTCAAAGAGATTCAGATATTGTCTGCATACATTCAAGCTCTGTAATATTACCCAAGAGATTTATTGTATGCATGACCACAAGGCCTGTAGCATGGTTAGCATGCAATGCCCTGCATCCTGAACTAGATGTCCCATTGTACAAAAGCAAGGTTTAGTTAAGGCACCCAACATGGAGCTTGGGCACAGTATAGCAGAGTTCCTTTAATGCTCTCAATAGTCTTTTTTTTATTTTATTTTATTTTTATTTATTTGTTTGTTTACGTTGTGGCACTATGAAGTCCTTTGAGACTGGTGTCATGTGGAAGAACACATTTGATGCTCTTAGCTGCACATAGACATTCAATACGGTGCTGGCCAGTTCCATTTTGAGGGTGGCTGTTGCTAACTATTAGGAGCCTACCAGTGCATGCAAATTGGTAGAAGCTAATTCAGATTAATTTACTGCTGCATCTTAAGCTGGAGCTGGATATTGTGCTTCTGAGACAATAAGGAGGACATATTGTTTTATGAATGAATTCAATCACTCGAATGTGCGTGATTTGCTTGATCGTTATATCGATGCTATAAAGCAATTTACATTTCACTGCTATTTGTCTGTCAAAATGCTGGTTCTGAGGGGACAAAATCTTATAAATGAATACAAAAAGAAGTCGTATGAAACATGTTTGTAAAGATTAATGTGACTCCTTTATAAGAGGGAAAATAGCTTGAAGGTTCCTGGCTAATGATCCATTATTACTACAAAAAGTATCAATGATTAGATACATTTGCTGGGTTGAAAAGACTCATGGGGCCTGACAAAGAGTTTAGTGAAAATGTCATGTTACTTTTTATACATTTCACTGTGCTCCTTTTTGTATCGCTCTGTGCATGCTAGGCACAAGAGACGGTTTGACCTTCCTTTGTTGTGCTAGTGATGCTTTTTCAGACAACATTCAGGGTGTCTTTCATCCATAATATATTGCATACGTAGCGTTAGGACCACTGTCTTTAAAACACAGGCATATCAGTGACAAAACAAAGAGAAGGAGTTTCATAACCATCAACCAGCTCATGTCACAGCACACTGTTATCAGACAGCAGATGCATTATTCAGCTTCAGAATAAATGGACTGGCCCTGCATTTTTTATGTCTCTTCCCTCTCCTCACTCCTTCTTTTCCTTTACCAATCACTCTTCTTATTCCTAACTGACTCTTTAAAATGATTTTTATTTATCATGTGTCTAGCTTTTTTTCCCTGAAGCTAGACAGAGCTTGAAAGTGTGATCACACCTGTATATATCACTCAGGCGTGTGATATTCTGTTTGTTTTCAGACACTGCATCTGTCTGTAGATACACAGCTTTACATGGGAATGTGAGTGGAAAAATGCAGACAGCATTCAAAAGTGCTGTTTAAAAAAGATGGCTCTGCATAAAGAAAAAGGATTTGTGTTTGACTGTTTCTTGAGGGTTTGGAGTTCAGAGCCATGGTCCACACAGATTGTGCTTCAGTTGTGTATTTTTTATGTTTGGTGTTTAGGGACTGTCATGTTAAGGTTCTGTATTCTTAGTTCTTGATGGTGTTTTATCATTTATAAATGCCAGTGAAAAATGTCAACCTGTAAATGACAAAACCCCACTGAGCCTTATATTCTTGGGAATATAAATAGTAGGGCATAAGCTAAAAAAATCTCTTTGTTTGAGGCAAAGTTATTTGTTCCACTCACCCAAGTTTTACTGGTCCACCCATCACTCCCCAAGCATAACTATAAGAGGTTTTTTGTGACATGGATTGAAGAAACGAAGAGGAGAAATCATACCATTAAAATGAAGGATTTCTCCTTTCCAATAGTGAGAAACTTCTAAAACAGTGGACATAAGATTAACATCCCTGATTGCATTGCTATTTGTTGCTGTAGGAGCAACAATATATAAGTTTTTTTTAATATGTTGTTGCAAAGTTGCTTGGCTATCAACAGAACAACTCCAATTCAACTCAGTGTGCATCAGCGCTGAAATGGAATTACTTCTGCTGTTACTGTGCAAATTTCCAAGTATAAGAGCATGTTCTCTAAATGCAAGTCTAGATTTTAAATGATCATACATTTCTCACATAACAACATGTTGTTTCCTGGCTTCTCTAAATGTCCTTCCTGTGTAAGAAGTGTTTATTCCCTTAAAGTCTGGCTTATTATTCAGTAATTCATCTTAAAGCATTTTGTTAATTATCTTCTATGAATTATTCAGTAATGGGGAGGTATACAGTTATAAGAGGAATATAAGCCTGGACCTGCCAAGTGCTCCTGGGAATTTAAGGGGGTTAAAGTAATCTGTGTTCTTGGAAACACACTTTCTTTTAAAGTTTATTTCTAGCATTCTCTCACATTAATCTCTGTTTAGAGGAGTTGGGGATTTGTGCTATTACTTTGAACTGTTAATAATAGAGATCTGGCAAAATTATTTCTGTTTGAGAGATGAAAATGAACCATCAACAATACAGTCAAAAACTTAATTCATTACTTTTACTTAATTTAATTGAAGAATGTTTTTACACACAATTTAATTTAGTTCATTAAAAATAAATCAGTTTAGTTGGGTCAACACAATTTAGTTGGTTTAGGTCAAATTAATTTACTGTACTATGTTTAATTAACTTTATTATATTTAAACAAAACTTTCTTATGTTGGTCCAACTTAATTTTTTAAAATTAATTTACTGAAGTTTAATTAATTTTCTTATGTTTAAACAAGCCATTTCATTAATCATTATACACAATGTATATAATGAACAAATAAGAAAAGTATAGATCACTGAGTGAGCCAACAAGCGCCACTCTTCAGCACAATGGTTCAATAACTGAACATTAAACACTAACATGTCTTTCCCTTTACTGAAAAACACTTAATCCCTAACTTTACACTTAATCCCTAAATTTACTCTCCAAATGCAGTTCCTTACAAAGCATACTGGGAACTACAGATCCACTGCCCATTTAGTTATGACAAAAAATGATTCATGTAGTTTAAACACAAATGAATTAGTAAATTTTAGTTTTAAATATATTGTGTGGATTGAACACAGTGAAATTAAGTTGTGACAATATGTTCAAAAATCATATTACTTTAACTCATTCTAATCAATTAAACTGAACAAGTTTTCAGATAGAATTAGAAACATTTTGTAACATATGTATCATTTTTCAGTATTTTAGTGCTTTTTAAAGGTTTGCACAGAATCATTTTTCTACTGAGTTAGAATAATGGGGTCACCTCCTACTGATTGCATTATTTCTACAGGATACTTCAGTAATACCAGTTTATTACTAAATCATAATCAGAACACAAAAATGTGTTCTTGAATTTTAACATTTTTAAAAGATCAACACATCATTTAATTATTATTAGGCTTTTCCTATCCCATTGTGGAATGCATCAGTATAGCTACAATAGAAATTTTCAATTGAAAATGTCATTGATTGATTGATTCATTGATTGATTGATTCATTCATTAATTCATTGATTCATCTACAGTAAACTATTGTATCCCATTTTTCTGTTACATGGGGTATACTGAACGTCATTTGTTTTTTAATTTTCTAAACTAACGTAATGATAAGGAATTCTACAGTATATTCAGTTATGGAGTTTGAGTACAATGCTCCTTTAAGAAAACTTTGATTAGTTTCAGGTTGTCATAACTGAAACCACTGCACACTTCAACAGGACACTGCCGCAGATAGTAGCAGGGAAGCTATCACTCTTGTGTCGTGTTGACTTCATACCCACCAGTGGAATGGATTGTGAGTCCCACATGCATGTCGCATATTCATCTGAGCTCAATGCATACAGATAAAATGTTAGCTACAATTACTGGTTGCCTTGAAATGATAATTACATTTAATTTGCTAGGTACTATCCAAAAACAAGCCAGGACTACTTATGTCCATTAACATAAATAAATTTACTCATCGAGAACCCAGAGGGACACTGAAGCTGTGAGATGGTAATGCTGCCTCCACTGTGCCAACCTAATAATAATAATAATAATAATAATAATAATAATAATAATAATAATAATTAATTTATGCAATGAAGCAGGTCAATTAACCTGGAAATTCAAAGAAAAGTGCATATCATAAAACTGGGAAACATAATACAAAGAATGCAACTTCAAAATTAAATTAATATGAAAAGGCATGTAAATACTAAATATTAAAAGAGAAGATTAAAATCTAAGTAAAAAAAAAGATGTGATTTTAGCCAACATGGTTTCATTGTTGCATTACATCTACAGCATTTGGCTGATGTAGAAGAAATTGAACTTAATGAAATTGAATTGAATTTCATACGAACATCCACTGACACAGTACAGGCCATTTGGAAATGTCAATCAGCCTACAGTGCATATCTTTGAACTAGGGTAGGAAACTGGAGTACCTGGAGGAATCCCCCTAAGCATGGGGACAACAGGCAAATTCTGTGCACTCACAGCAGAGGTGGAATTCAACCCCGTAGGCAAACGTGCTAACCACTAAGCCACTGTGCTCAGCTCCTTATATATGAACATTTGAAATGCATGAAACAGCTGAAATTACATTAAGGCTGTAATGTTAAGGCAAAAAGTTCATTACATTAAGGCTGACTGTAATGTTTTTTATTACTCGTTTCATATGAAATTGCTCACATTAATTAAAATCCATATGAACTCGAAATCTTAGTAAATGTTAACAATAGCCATTAACAACGTTAGTGGGCTTACATTATAAACTTACATTATAAGGTCATACTTTTTCAAAACTTCGGTGGGAATTACAATATGTCATGTTATAATGCTTCCAGTTGCTCTATTTACTTGTATATATATCATTAATGAGACTGAAATGGGAATAGTTTGAAGTGAATTTACTTCAATGTTTAGCAAAGAATGTTTGCCATTTTGGATCCTGATGAATCTGTCAAATTTTACAATCACATTAAGGGGGGCCCACATTAAGTAAGAGGCGTATGCAACAATACAAATACACACACATACATGCGTGCACACACACACACACACACACACACACACACACACACAGCATGATGAGTGTGTCAGCTAATTCTTTTGTTCCAGATGAGGGCTGTAATGAAATGTGACAGGCTGTGTGTGCGGGGGTTGTGTTGATGGCTAATTGCAGGGCTTGTTTTGTGAATAGGTTCATTGACAGACATCCGTAGGTCTGCATAATGTCGTGTAAATAGGGCCTGATGGTGTCTTAACCTCATTTAAGCAGTTCTTCTCATTTTCAGCACTTTTCTCTCCTTCACTCTCTCCATCTTCCCTTCTCTGTCTCTCAAACCATATGATTTAATGGTGTGGCTGAATGTTAATCACTGTCTCTGGAATAGGTTGTCTGTGTTCTTACTCATCCTGAGACAACCCCAGACCATATGAGCATACAGAATTGTCAACAGAATCATATTTGAAACTGCTAAAAGTTCTGCTTTTATAGAGGTGGTCACATTTTTTGATGATAATTTAATTGTGTGGTAGTGGTATTTCTTGTCACAGTGGTCAGGATTTTAGAAGCTGCTGCATTGTTTGTGGAATTTTCACAAACAATATGTGCCTTTTATAAGTCTTGAATGCTGCAGAGAATTTTTCACCATAAAGCAGGTCTACAGATAAATAATGCAGTGCCTGCACCTAACCATAGCCCTAACCTCAGTAAACAAAAGGAAATTAGTTCACTTTATTAGATTTTTTTTTGGTACCTGATGTATTGGATCCTGTGATCATGCCCAACCACAGATAGCTCTATATACTACTATACTACTAAGAGATGGTGTTGAGAGTGTTTCTAAAACTGTCTGTACTCCACATTACACACATGCGTGCACACAGGCACACACACACACACACGCACACACACACACGCACACACACACTGTACATACATTGTTGCATTGCTCTTTTATCTGTTTACTTCCAGGCGATTCTGCACAGGTATTATTATTTCTCCTCTTTTTTTATTCAGTCCTGTGCTGGGTGTAAATGTCCATTTGTCATTGCAGCCATGCTTCAACACTGCAGGGTATGAGTGGAGGATTACTGCTGCCTAAGCAGGGTGGAGAGGGAAAGCTATCAATGTCAGTCATATTGAATGATGAATCATGCATGCACACACCCACACAAACACATTCAGTTTACAGTTTCCACATATCATATCACATCTCTCTCTCTCTCTCTCTCTCTCTCTCTCTCTCTCTTACTCTCACCCACTCCGCCTTCTCTCCCTCTTATTCTGCCCTCAGTTGTACAATACACACCTTTTACAGTGGAAAATTTTTATCAGTTGCAGTTAAATTTCCTCCATTAACAATAAAACAAAGAATGGCGACATTGTTGTAATGAAATAGTCATGCTCAGCTACACACACACAGACACATTGTTACCTGTGGCTCTGGGAGATTTATGCCCTTTTCTCTGGGTGGACTTAGATGGCTGGCCACCACATGGCCTTCTGGGTAAAATGAAAAGTCTCAGGGAGATAAATTATTAGCGTGTTGGCTGATTTGGCAGTTATGCTTGGCCACTCGGGCGAGCTTGTGTTTATAATTGATTAGCCTCCCACAATGTTTTCTCATTTAGTGGCCTTTGTGAAACATGACTACAGACTCATAAGCACAAGTCCTCCTTCCACTCCTCATTCCCTCATCCTTCTAAACCTCTCTGTGATATGAGTACACTCCTACAACCTACAAAGACAAACATGAGAATTAGAGAGAGAGGGGGTAATGAAAAACAGAAGTGAGACTGATCTATAAGTGTTAACAAGCTCTTAGCAAGAAACTAAAAAATAGTGGTCACAGTGCCATTGCAGACAAAAATCTCACATTAAAGCCCCTCAGCCATACTTCCTCTCTGTATCAGATTATGGATCTCACATAATAAACAGAGAGAAGCCCTGTGTTTCTGATCCTTTTGCTATAACAGTAACAGAAATGAAAATCTGCACTCTTTCGAGGTAAATTTCTCTCACAGCCAATACAAAAACTTAAATTCTTGACTCTGATGCCAAATTTCAATTCTTCCTTTCCTGGGTTCTTCTGCTATCTGATGTGAGACCTGTCCTTGACACTTTAATTACTCAACATGCCAGCCTGGCCCCATCTCACCCATCTGATGATGTTTACACTTGCAATATTGATCTCTTTCTAATGGGTAAAAGATGTCTCTGTCTGAACTGAATGGGATGTGTAGGATACTTTCCGTGCTCTTGGCCTCTCTATCACACAAACACACCTCTCTATGTTCTCAGGAATTAGATGCTGGTGGGTTTAAAAATTGATTCAGGTTAGTGACATGCAGACTAAGACCACCAATACTATGGTAACAATAACAACAACAACAACAAAAATAATAATAATTTAGAATTAACCCAGGCCTATGACTAATGCCACGTCTCTGTTCATACCTGTCTCCACTGAAACCACTTCCCATGATCCTCAGCTAACCAGTAAAAGTAAAGTTAAAGCGCAGAGATCATGCACTTGCGCAGTTGTCTACAGGGTGTCCCAAAAGTTTCCATACATAGGGGAAATGTAACTTTATTTACAAAACATCCTCAGAGTCATCTCTCTCACTCATGATGAACTCATGTTAACAGATATGTTAACACATCTGGTATTAGGGATGTAATTGCATGTACATAGCAACCTTGCAACAGCTTCCCGATCCAGCCATGGGAATTCAATACGCTCTTCTTTTGTCAACGGCATTCTTAAAGCCTGAAAAAAAAAACATAATATAAACTAGTTATGAACAATTTTGGAAGACATTTTGCTAAAAAGGTGTTACTGTAATGTCCTCTATACTTGGACACTATTGGGACACTCTGTATTATACAATTTATTCCATCATGGTGTCCAAATCCAGAAACAATATCCTGTGCCAGTATGAGAGAAAGTATGTTTTTCTTTTTAATAACGAGGGACCTAGACCTCTGTCTTCTTCTTGTTCTTCTCTCTCTCTCTCTCTCTCTCTCTCTCTCTCTCTCTCTTTCTCTCTCTCTCTTGCTCTTTGTATTTCACTCTCACTCAACCTCGATCAGAAACAGTAATGTGTTTATGGATTTGATAAAGGTGTGACCTCATGGGTGCAGTCCCTCTGCTGAAATTAAACACACTCTGTTATAATTCTTCTGCACAATCCCTTTCTCTGTGTTACTATATGCCTTCAGCGCCTTCCAACTCATTAACATCAGCACCGCAAAAAAACAGACAACTGACGAGATTAACTCTCTTCTTTTTTCTTTTCTTTTGTCTTTTTTTTTAAACAATGAAAGTTAGTCATATGTGCTGGTCTGATCAGGGACAGTGCAGATATTTTGCCTTCTAAGTTCAGTTGTTCTTAGCTCTGGAAGATTTTTTTTCTATTCATTTTCCTTCATGCATGACAAGGCTAGTTTTACCTAGAAAAAAATTTGAGGTCTGAATCTGAACTGGGATCAGAAAATCCCAAGTCTTCTCATTGTGGCCTATTGGACATGCATACATACACAGCTGAATGCACACGTGTACCCACACTGACTGCGGACCACAGACTGAAAGAATTTCTGTCAAGGAACTGCTCAAAATAATCTCTCTAGAGGTGATGAAGTTTGAGAAAAGAGAAAGAGAGAGAAGGCAGAATTGGATAGTAGTCTGGTTTTTGACTAGCGTTGAATATGTATGGTCATGTTAGTATAGGTGAGTAGTTGAAGTTCTGTATGTAAAAAGAATATGTGATGGACACCAGAGCTGTTAAGGAATAAAAAAATAAATGTTCATTTCATTGTAAGTTTCAGAACCACTCCCCTGAGGCCTGTATGGGGCCCAAAGAAGGCATTTGAGATACACCATATGGTGTATTTTCTCATCACTTTCCTTTAAGCATGTTATGACTGGTTCTACCTCAGAAGAACAATGAGATATAAATTGGTGTCAGAAAGAAAATCACGAGCCTTCTCAATGTGGCTTGTTGGACACACACACACACACACACACACACACACACACACACACACATATGGATATGCACATATGTATACGCACAGATGGGTACACACACTGCCTGTAGACACCAGACTGAGAAGAATTATGATATGGTTCACATGGAACCTCTCAAGTAAATCTCTCTGGAGATAGATAGAATTTGAAAGAAAGAAAGAAAGAAAGACAGACAGACACATTCTCTTTGCAAGAGAAGTTGTGATGGAAGCCAGTAAGCTACATTGCCTCAGCACACAGCATCCATTATAGCTCAGGTATATTAATGTAATAATCTAGAAGCTAATGAGGGACAACCTTTATCTGTCCAGATATGAGGTGAGGATCTCTGGGTGATCACCTTGTCTCTGCATCCTGTCTTTGCAGGTTAACCTAATCAGTCTCAATGTCATCAGTCTTGAAAAATGAGGCAGTGTCATTTGAACAGAAGGAAGGACTTCTGTGCATCCACAAACCTTGAAGCCCCAAATGTACTGCTGTGGTGCTTACTAAGCAATCTGTTTACATATATAAAAGATATAACATAAGGGGGCATGGTGACCTAGTGGTTAACATGTTCGCCTCGCAGGTTCAGGGTTCGATTCCCACCTCCGCCTTGTGTGAGCGGAGTTTGCATGTTCTCCCAGTGCTTCGGGGGTTTCCTCGGGTACTCCAATCCCCCCCCCCCCCCCCCCCCCCCCCGTGATGGGTTGAGCATCGCACTTTTCATAGGTGTCCCTCACTTTGTGCCCCAACTTTTCTGGGATAGCCTCCAGGCTCCCCATGAACATATGTAGGATAAGCGGTACAGAAAATGGATGGATGGAAGATGTTGTTTATAAGATATTTGAAAGAGGAAATGTACATATGTACATGAATTTAAAAGTATATTTCAGTGAAATGTTTATAAACGACATCTGTGTTTATATGTTGAAGTGTGCCCAGCTTATTTGTGCATTTTGCATAAATAAATTCACTTGTTAATTTAACAATTTAGATGTAATCCAACCTTACCTACCCTAACACAACCTAACCAAAATTAACAAATTGATTTAAAACTTAATTTCTTTTAATTTCTTTTTGAACCCAATGTAACACAACATGTTTCCTTATATTATTCAATACATACTTAGATTCAACTACCCAAATTACACAATTTTATTAAAAACACTGCTCCAACTTAGCTGATTCTTTTTTTTTTTTAATCTACCTTGAACTGACCTAACCAAGCTCGACCTTACCTAAACTAACTACCTAAACTAATCTATCCTCACCAACCTTTATCAGCCACTTTATCTATATTTAAGCAAAATCACACAAACAAGATTGCAGTTATACTGAATCACAGCAAGGCTGTGATTTGGCCATAGGTAACCACAACCGTGCTGATGTGCAGTATAACCAGACAATTATGATATTGCTTTTATACAACAGTTCTATAAACAAGAAATTTATATTGCACAAGTTACATTCTGGACACGATACGGCCAAACGTTCTGTTTATTTTAGCTCCACTAGCGGAAATAGATCCAGAAGTTCTGGTGAGTCTGTGCTCATGATAGCCTCAGATTCTTGTTCTTGGCTGACAGGAGTGGAACCTGATGTGGTCTTCTGCTGTTGTAGCTCATCCACCTCAAGGTTTGATGTGTTGTGTGTTCTGAGATGATTTCTGTTCACCACAGTTGTAAAGAGTGCTTATTGGAGTTGGACTTCCAGTCAGCTCAAATCAGTCTGGTCATTCTTCTCGAATCTCTCTCACCAACAAGGTATTTCAGTCTGCAGACCCTCCATTCACAGGATGTTTGATTGTTTTTCGCACCATTCTGTGTAAACTCTAGAGAGTTCTTGTGTGTGAAATTCCCAGGAGATCAGCAGTTTCTGAAATACTCAAACGAGCCCATCTGGTACCAACAACCATGTCATGGTTAAAGTAACAGAAATCACACTTTTTCCTCATTCTGATGTTTGATATGAACATTAACTGAAGCTATTGACCTGTATTTGCCTGCTTTTATGCATTGTGTATATATATATATATATATATATATATATATATATATATATATATATATATATATATATATATATATATATGATAGGATCGTATCTTACCTCACATAACCTACCCTAACCTAACCTCTCCCAACACACATAAAAATTTCATTAAAAATATTCACTGCTCACTTGACTCTCTTTCAATCAACCTAACCTAACCTAGCCCATGCTACCCTTACGTAACCAATCCTCATCTAAACTAACTTAACAATTAAATTCAAATCATCCACTTTTATTTTTAATCTAATCTAATATATCGCACCCTGACCTCACTGTGCCCTACCTTACGTAATCTAAATCTAAATCTTCACTTAACTTAATTTAACCTACTCTCACATAATTTACTCTAACCACATTAGGTAGTCTGTACCATGTTATCTGACCTAATCTCAGTTTACCTACTCTAACAGAGCTTCTTTCCTAACATATTTTAGCCTAATTTAACCTTACCAAAAATTACCTAAGACTTTAATTGATCTCATTTACTCATTACTTGAATTTCATTTAAATTCTTTCTTAACCAACCTGTAAAATACCTATTTTCCTTACTGTAGTTGTACTGCCACAGTACAATTTATCTTATCTGGTGAAAGCAAGTCTGCACACTGATTAAGCATCTGGGATTTATGCATAGATTATCTTTACTTGCTGTAAGTCTATAGCAAAGAGAGAGAGAGAAAGAGAGAAAGCGAGATAGTAGAATAATTCTCTTACTCTACTAGTATAGGGTCATATCTGTACCCTACAATCAAGATAAGAACAAGATGAATGACACTGCAGTGTTTAGGTGGGGTTGGTTACAGGAAAGAAAATGGAGGAGAGAAAGAGAAAAAGACAGAGGATAAAGGTAAAAAAATGTTAGTATATAAGCAAGGTCCACAAATAAACAAGGTTAAAAAAAAAAGAAATCATAAGGCAAGAGGAAAGCCTGAAACATGTGGTTTGCAGAAACATTTACATTCATAAATTCACACATAAGGCTTACTCGTGCTGTTAGATGTAGTAGCTCCCCTCTGGAATGATGTGTCTTGAGTAATGGCTGATACTCAAAGATATTAGTGATCAGCAGGGATAAATGAGTCTGCACAGGGGAGTGCCACTGTGCCTGGAGAACAGCCTGAGGGGGCTCTCTCTGCAATGACATCCTCATCACAGCTGCCACTGTGTTTCTACTACACACTCGGCTGTTCAGCACTGCACAACTACTGTTTCTACTACAACTACGACTTGGATCACATTACCCTATTTTGGGTAACTGTAGGTCACTAGGGTGTATCACCAGTGTACTGTCAGTTTCATTATCATTTTCAGAAAAGGCTTTTAATAACATCTTTGTTATTTGTATTGTATTTGTGTGATGGCGAGCATGCAGCCCACACACACAGAAGCCAATGCGCTCCTCACACGACTGCCAACCAAGTGCCAAGTGAACAGCTCTGCTTCAGCATCCTGCAGGTTCCGGACAGCTTAAAAGCACATGCCTGCAAGGTGGGATGGCAGAAGCACACTCAGCTGGTGGCCAATGAGTGGAGCAGTGGCTCCTCACCCTCCTGCAGATGTCAGGAGATTATAAAAGGGCCACAGCAGCACAGAGAGGTGACATATGTCTCTGGTTTCTGTAAAATTGATACTGCTATCTTTATGCTCCACAGAAACTGACAGAGAAACCATGCTGCAACACCTGCTGTAGACCAACCTCCAGTAGCAGCTGGTGACCCAGGAGCTGTCTCAGAGCCTATGGATCGCCTCGCAGGAGCTCTTACAGCTAAAAAAATCTCACTCTGCTTCTGCCATTCCTCTCCCAGACCCCTGCCAAGAAGCCCAGTACCTGCTCATCAAACACACCCCGGAGTCACCCTCATCGTCCCGTGCTCAAAGACCCAGCTCTTGATGCACCTTGCCACTCGCACCCACTGGTGCCCCCCTGGGATAACAGGAGTGCCAGTTTATGGGAGGACTGCCCACACAGCCATGGCTCCCCAACAAAAGATTGGATTGAGGGATGAGCTTCAATGGATTGCAGTGATGTAGCTGCTCTGCCACTCATGACACCCTGACCCAGGTCATTTATGAGTCATTTAGCACCAAGTTTGACACAAGCTTGTGGTGCGTATTCGGATAGGATGCGGTGCTGGTTTGACCACACCCTGGTCCATTCGCGAAGGACTCTGTTTACCGAGGGCCACCACAGGGGACTCCCCAGCTATGCCAGACCAACCAAAGATTCACAGCACTGCAGTATCGTAATGTTTAGGTATTCTTGACTTAGCAGCGTTCAGTCATAATCCCACAGATGGAAGCTTCGCACCAGTGGCTCCTCAGCCAAGCACAATCCCAAATGTCTGAACTTGTGGCTCCTCTTGTACTGAGCAGGATTACTATTTCTAAAACAAATCATCAGTAGGGTAAAACTAGCCTGTCTCATGACTGTGCCAGACTGGAGTCAAGCTCAACAGGGTCATCTTTCCCCGCTGATTCTGCCCTTGGCTGTGGTTTCAGTAGATAGTAGGTAGGGACAGTGGGAATCTTGTTCATCCATTCATGCCCGTCACTAATTAGATGATGGAGCATTTGGCTACCGACAGGCCACAATATCATTCTTTGTCCCTGCCCGTTCCCCTGGCACAGGCTGGTGGGGTGCGACTTTCCAGCAGAGCAGAGGGCGGGGAGAGGAAACAGGACGTATGTGCCACATGCAACACTTTTGCAATGGGCGGCGAGGGGGAGGCAGGACATCCGCTCCCCAAACCAAGGCTTGGCCCCAGCCCCACTTCGCACCCCAGCCTGACCGACCAGCCATTATTGCCAATCCTTATGCCAAAGTTAAGGATCTGACTTGCCGATTTCCCTTGCATTGTTCCAACATGCCAGAGGCTGTTCACCTTGGAGACCTGCTGCAGTTATGGTTATGGCCAAGTGCAAGATTTACATCTTCTCCCCCGGATTTTAAAGGTCCAGCGAGAGCTCACTGGACACCACCAGGCTCCTGTGGCCAATTCTTTCACACTACTGCAGCAGCCCGCCTACTCATCGCAGCTTAGGCCCATCATAGGAAAGAGAGTGCTGGCGACGGCCAGGTATGGGCCCCATGCTCCAGTGCCATCCATTTTCAGCGCTAGTAGATTCAGCAGGTTCAAACTCCTTAGCAGATTCCAACTTCCATGGCCAACATCCTGCTGTCAATATCAACCAACATCTTTTATGGGATATAATGAGCGTAGAAGCCAGCAACTGCCCTCCTCATCCCTCCCCCCATTTTCAGCGTCCCCTTCAAAAGGATTGGCATGGACCTCGTAGAGCCACTGCCGTAGTCTGCCCGGGGTCATGAGTACATCCTGTTCACCATGGACTACGTCACCAAGTACCATGTGGCGGTGCCCCTGCGGAAAGCTACCTCCTGCAACATCATAAAAGAGCTCATGCTTCTGTTCAGCCTGTGTATAGGATTGCCAAAAACATCCTGACAGACCAAGCTACCTGCTGGCTGTTGAAGGTAAAGCACCTGAGGACATCCATCTACCACCCCCAGACTGACAGCCTTGTGGAGAGGTTTAACCAGACCCTCAAGTGGATCCTGTGACAGGTGGTAGAAACTGGGACCTTCTCCTACCATACGTGCTCTTCTCTGTCCGAGAACCCCCCCAGCATCCACAGGGTTCACCCCCTTTGAGTTTCTCTTTGGACGGCGCCATTGAGGACTGCTGGACGTGGCCCAGGAGCCCTCGGAAGAACTTTCACTCCCTGGTAGAGTACATCCAGGACATGCAGGAACAGATTCACTGAGTAACACTGATCATCCGGAAACATAAGGAGCTAGCACAACGAGACCAGCAAAGAGCCTACAACCAACAAGCTCAGAGAGTTCCAGCTGGGTGACAAGGTGCTCTTCCTACTCCTGAACACTTCCTGCAAATTCCTGGCTCACTGGTAGGGCCCATACATGGTCCTGGGGAGGGTGAGCCCAGTTAACTACTGACTGTTAAGCCAGGTAAGCATGCAGACACCCAACAGTAAAGCCCACACCAGTAGTGTCTGCATTTGCCACTCTCCCCACAGATCTCCATGAGTGTACCTTGGTCCACTGATGTGAGGACCTCACCCCCACACAACCCCAAGAGCTGACAGAGCTGGTGGACCAGTTTGCTGACATCTTTGCATCCTCCCTAGGTCCGATGCATCTGGTCCACCATGAGATCAAGACCCAACCAGGAGTAGTGGTAGAACAGTGGCCGCCCCGTGTACCGGAGGCTGGCCTTCAAGCTATTGAGGAGGATGTCAGCTGGATACTCCATTATCGAGGAGTCCTAGAGCCCCTGGTCCAGCCCCTTCATCCTATTGTCGAAGCCCGATGGCAGTATCAGGCTCTGCAATGACTTCCGGAAGCTGAACCAGGTCTCCTACTTCGACAGCTACCCCCTTCCTAGAGTGGACGACCTGGTGGAGTGACAGGGGCGAGCCCGCTTCATCTCCACCATCAACCTGACCAAAGGATACTGGCAAGTGGCCCTGGCTCCTGAGGCTAAACCCTCCAGTGGCCACTGGCAGTACCAGGTTCTCCCTTTTGGCCTCCATGGCGCCCCAGCAACATTCCAATGACTGATTCCAATGACTAAGACCACACAGGCCATTCGCAGCCACCTACGTGGATGTTTTCTTCATCTCCTCCTCCACTTGGTTGGACCACCTTTACCATCTGGGGGAAGTCTTGGAAGCCTCCGAAAAGCCAGACTGACGGCCAAACCGAGAAAGTGCTATCCAGGGCTGACTGAGGCACAGAACCTGGGGTATCACATCTCCCAGGGCCTCCTAAAACCACAAGAAAAGAAGACAGAGGCAGTAAATGAGTACCCCTGACCCACATCAAAGAAACAGGTACATGCCTTTTTGGGGTTGGTGGGATACTACAGGAGATTTGTGCCTAACTTCTCCTCTCTAGCCTCCCCCCTCTCAGACTTCACTAAGAAAGGACAGCCAGACCGGGCGCAGTTGATGCGGAGATGAAGCGGGCATTCCAAGCCCTCAAGCAGCCCCTCACCAGCTCCCCCATCCTGTGGACGCCGGAATTTGATCTGCCCTTCACGATCAACACCGACACCTCCGAGACAGGGAGAGAGGCCATCCTGTTTCAGACATTCGATGGAGAAGAGCACGCGGTCCTATATGTGAGCTGAAAGCTGAAACTCACTAAGACGAAGTATGCAGCCGTGGAGAGAGAAGCCCTGGTGATAAAATGTGCCATAGAAGAGCTATGATATTACCTGGCTGGTCAGCACTTCACTCTCATGACCAGCCATGCTCCTTTGCAATGAATGGCCAGAGCAAAGGACACCAACACCAGGGTAACCAGTTGGTTTCTATCATTACAGGACTTCTTTTTCCAGGTTCAGCACCAAGCGGGGGCCCACCATGGAAATGTGGATGGCCTCTCACGCTGACATGCCTTATGGGCCCAACTTCTGCTGGCGGTTGGCTCGAAGCTGGGGGGGGATTACTGTGATGGCGAGCATTCAGCCCACATACACAAAAGCCAACCCACTCCTCTCACAACTACCGACCCGAGTGCTGAACGAATAGCTCTGCTTCAGCACCCTGCGTGTTTTGGACAGTTTACAAGCATATGGCTGCAAGGTGGGGCAGCAGAAACATACACAGCTGGCAGCCAATGAGTGGAACGGCGGCTACTCCCCTTCCTGCAGACATCAAGAGAGTTTAAAAGTATTCCTACCTACCTGAAAGGTCAAATAAATTCGATTTAAAGGGAGTAGAGGCTGATATTTGCACCCTGTGCTGTGTGTACATACCCTAAGACTCTAAATACATAAATTGCAGTATATAACATTGCAGTATGCAGTCAAACAGATAATAAAAGCATGTGTCAATTAGGAGCTCATAATTTAACATACCAAAGTCAAGATAAACCAGCATCTAATGCGAGGCAATGGGCTTTCGCTAAGCTTACAAATTTCACAGTCAATCATTTTTAATTGAGAGAGGAAGACAGAAATTAGTATGATTAAAACACGATTCATTGTGCAGCCTTATACTAAACTGGCACACTTGACATTGGAGTGGTTCCAATCTCTGAAATAGTTGCACTTTGTAGGTAGACAACTACTGGCTGTAGTCAATTTGTTGCTATGCATAGTTTGTCAGCATCCTCTACTTCGTCGTCCAGTGGAAAGAGACCACTGCTGACCAGATATTACTGGTGGCTAGTGGATCATTCTCAGCATTAAAGTGATACTGACATTGTTTTGTGATGCTGGTATGTGCATTGCTGGGCTTTAAAACACTGTACACTTACTGGCTAGGTTATTAGACATAGCCATGTTGGTGATCCTTGCAGCCATACAATTAGAGAAGATAACTCATCTTCCATGCACAGTGTGTTCATCCTTCGCTAGTCCTACATTAGAGTAAGTTGATAACTACTTTTAGATAACACACATCCATGAGCACTTGTTAATTTGGTTATTGTAGTTGAATACTAAATGCAAAAATTCTGTGATTTTGAAGTATGTGTTAGGATATATAATAAAGGGAAAATGTACAGTAGACATGCGGGCAGATAAAAAGAGAGATGGAATAATGGACAATAATTTAGAAAAATGGAGAAAACATGTGTATACATGTAGCAGTCAGATCAGGAGTCCTGCTGGGTTGGGAATAGTTCTCCTTCTCCAGGGGCACTTGTTTTCCTATCGTATTCTCAACAAACGGCATTTCCAAATAACACACAAAAGACAGGGGGAAAAAACACAAGACAGGCATTTCAGCAAAAATTAATGTGTGTAATTGGTGAAAGAGAACAGGCAGAGGACCACACACAGCCTACACACAAACACAGCCAAACTGTGGGAGAGATATTTTCTGCACAATTAGCCACACTAGCTGCTCTACTTGTTACCTTGTTTCTATGGTGATGGTTTCACTTTAACCATGATTAATAAAGGTACATATAGGCCTATATTGGGGAGGAACTGGACCTCTTGCATGACCAGCTGCTCAACTATTAAGCATAAGGATTAATAATCAGTTAAGACAGATTCACAAAATGGAAGACTGTGTAAAAAGATGTAAAACTTGGATAAACAGAACCTTCTTTCTCCTAAACTCTGATAAAACAGAAATACTGACTTTAGTTACTAAGTCTTCCTGCATTGGGGGTGTTGATTTCACTATAGTTAAGGAATTTTATGCAACCCTAGATGTTGGCTTATCATTTGCTTCCCATGTAGGTAATATCTCTCAAACCACTTATTATCACTGAAGAAGACTAACCAAAATAAAAAAAAAATACGTATACTGAATATATGATAAACCAGGGGTGTCCTATCTTATCTGCAAAGGGCCAGTCTGGGCACAGGTTTTCATTCCAATCAAGCAGGAGCCACACCTGCTTCCACCTGTTTAATCAGTTGATCTTTCAATAGACTCAGGTGTGGCTTGTGCTTGGTTGGAATGAAAACCTGCACCCACACTGGCCCTTTCTGGATAAGATTGGGACACTCTTGTGCTAAACCTAAATGATTTCTGGACTGAAATTTTGAAACATGTTGGCTGGTTGTTCTTCTGCTTATTTAAGGATGCTTCATTCACAGCTCATACAGTGGACCATGCACTTCTTACTTCACCCATAAAATGTGAAATAGTGTTGAAGAAAATTCCCACCATACTGTACTACCCACTGCACTAACATGCCTCCTCCTCCTTATTATTATTATTATTATTATTATTATTATTATTATTATTATTAGTAGTAGTAGTAGTAGGGGGAGGAGGAGGAGTAGTAGTTTTAGTAATCTGAAGTATGAAGTAGCATGAAGAATTTGGTTTTTCCTCCTAATAATGAACCCCTCATTCCCTCATGATAGACAGACTAATTAAGCTGCAAGAGTCATGCTCATGTAATCACTGTCTGAATTCCCTGGATGCCAAAGATGATCATATGCAGTGACCATCTTAACCCTTGTGGATCTGTTTTTTTTTTTTTGTTTTTTTTTACCAGCATCAGCTCTAATCATAATTACCAAACATTCATTCATTTTCAAAATTTTAACTCTTTAAATGATTTCAGAATTTTTTTTAATTCAATATTTTGAAAGATTGTCAACAAAATAAAAGCCTGTTAAAACAGAATGCATGATCTTATGCTTACATTTCACAAGGATTAAATATTGAAGTTTGAATGTTGCCTGTTTTCTTTCAGTTTTATCCATCAATCATGAAGGAAGCTACAGTATATTAATTGGGAGCATGGTGCAGTATTTAATGGTGCATGGGTTAAGCAAAGTGTACTCCTCTTTATCTCTCACTAGCCCTGTTTCAATCTTGTTTTGTGGCATCCTTTACCTTTCTTATATCTTTGGTTCTAGCTGACAACTTGTGTATGTCTATGAAAATGTTGACATTTCCTTCTCATTGTTTCTCAGTTGATTGATAGATACAATATTATACCTTTATTTTTGCTTCAGAGAGACAGTAGAAAAGACCAGTGATGTGGAACTGCAGAGGCTGCTTAGAAGAATAGATTGATAAAAGAGAGAGACAGACACACACATACACTGACACAGAGGTGCCAGGAGACTAAAATGATGAACAAAGGGACAAATTCTGACAGACCAGCTTTACCAACCCACGCCTTAGACAAGCGCAGGAAACTACTATTTGGAGTAAAGTTGAACACAGAACAGAAAACTACCATTACATTCAAGATGTACTGTGATGATGTATTTTATTGATGTGTTATAATAAACTCTTAATTTCCTTCCAGATATTGCTTAGGAGGGCCCTAGCAGTTTCTGCTCAAAGCCTGGGTGTTGACTAGCTGTAACACAGTCATCTGACAATGGGCGTGTGAGGAAAAAAATGGAAAAGAGTCTAAAAGCTAACACAGTAGTTAGTATGTTGCTATGGGAAGAAAGGAACCGGAACATAAATGAATAAAAATATGATGGCATGCTTACCCAAAGATGGTGGCTTAGAGGTTAGCACATTTGCCTTGCACCTCTGGTGTTGGGGGTTCAAATCCTGGCTCTGCCCTGCTGGAGGTTTTCCTCTGGGCAATCTGGATCCTCCTCATTCCAAAGACACCTGATACAGCTATGTATATAGATATATGGAGGAAATGAGTAATGAATGTGTCAAAATAGTTTTCAGTAAATATATTCCCAATGAGGTTATTCACATTAAATTTTCACAAGACATCAGTATTAACTCAAGAAATATGCAAATATAAAGAATTCACAACATTAAAGTGCATAAATAACGTTATGTATAAATAAGTGGAATGACAGGAAAAAAGTATTGAACACACTTAGAAAAAGCAGTTCTCCAAGGCAAAGTAAAGCAATCAATCAGCTGAAATCTGTAAGTACTTAGAAAGTAATTATACCTCTAATCTGTACAAATTAATATCAGCTGGGTTAGTAAAGTTATGGTCTATGAAAAGGCTTTTCGTTACCAAGGTGTCACACAAGAAATATCTCATGATAAAAGCATGAGTAAAAGCAAAGAGTGCTCCCAAGATGTTTGCAACCTTATTGTTGTGAAATGTATTGATGGAATCAGATACAGACTTATTTCAAAACTTCGGAATCTTCCAGTAAGCACCATTGGGGCCATTATCCGCAAGTGGAAGCAACATCACTCCATCAACAACCGGTCATGCACCAGAGCTCCTCGCAGGTTTTCTGACCAGGAAGTCAGAAGAATAGTCAGAAGAGTATCCCAAGAGCCAAGGACCACTCGGAAAGAGTGCCAGAAACACTTGGAGACAGCAGGTACCATAGTCACAGAGAAAACAATGGGCAATGCACTCCACTGCCATGGCCTCTATGCACGCTCACCCCACAAGACTCTAATACCAAATAAAAGGCATGTCGAAGCATGTTTAAAGTTTGCTACAAATCATTTGAACAAGCCTATGAAATACTGGGAGAGTGTAGTCTGGTCAGGCGAGAGCAAAATTTAGCTTTTTGGCTGTCATACTACACACCATGTTTAGAAAATAAATGGCACTGCACATCACCCTTAAAACACTATACCAACAGTGAAGTTTGGAGGTGGACACATCATGGTGTGGGGCTGTTTTTCATCAGATGGTACTGGCAGACTTCATATAACTGAAGGAACAGTGAATGGAGCCCTTTACTGGGAGATTCTTGAGAAGAATCTTCTGCCATCCACCAGGAAGATGAGACGTGGGTGGACCTTGCAGCAGGACAACGATCCAAAGCGTACAGCAAAGGAAACTCTCAAGTGGTTTCAGAGAAAAAAAAAAAAAATCAACGTGTTAGAATGGCCCAGTCAATCACCTGATTTGAATCCAATTGAACAAGATTTAACGACAATATGTTCAGAAGAATGGGCCAAAATCACACCTGAATACTGCGGCCCATTAATTTCTTCATACAGAAAGCATCTTTAAGCTGTTGTTAGAAACAAAGACTTCTCCACTAAGTATTAAATAAATTTCAGTTAGTGTGTGCAATACGTTTTACCTGTGTCATTCCACTTTATTACACATAATTTAATTTGTGGACGATAATGTATGGATTTCTTGAGTTATTAACAATGTCTGGTGAAAATTTCATGTGAATAGCCTCATTGAAATTATATTTACTGAAAAAAATGTTGCCTTTATCAATACTAATCTCTACCTGTGTGTGTGTGTGTGTGTGTGTGTATATATATATATATATATATATATATATATATATATATATATATATATATATATATATATATAAGCACACACACACACACACACACACACACACACACACACACACACACACACACACACAATGTAGAGAGAGAGAGAGAGAGGCTAAAGACATGCGATATAAACATTTCAAAATTGTCTGTAGTGTGTGAATGTGTGTGGTTTGGCACCCCATCCAGGGTGTCCCCCAGGTTTCCTGGGATAGGCTCCAGGCTCCCCTGTGACGCTGTGTAAGATATGTGGATAGGAAAATGGATGGATGGATAATCACATGCTCACCTGTACTCTATTTCCTGTAATAGCCATAGTATTCTAAATAAGACTTTTATTGATATTCACCCTCATGAAGCAAGATACATAAGAAGCTAACTAGAGAGGTTTTTTTTTTTTTTTTTTTTTTTTTTAATCAAGCAAAGGTTGAGCGATGGGAATTTATGTACTACAATTAATTTAGCTAATAAGCTTTACTTCCTCATAGTAAAACAAAATGGATCTATGCAAAGAAAAATTATTTTATATATGTATTCCATTGCAGTTATAAATTACTTAATAAAAAATATAATCTGTAATGTTATGTTCTCAGGTGTATTTCTGTTTGACCCACCATTCAACCTCTATTATGAGGTGATGGACAGGGCAGTAACCAGCGATCCACTTCAGTTTCCGGCCAACGCGGGGCGAAATCTCCGAGATGTATGACCGAGGGCTGCGGGAGAGAAACTCAGCTTCAATGTCCCACCTGCAAGAAGCTGGGCCTCCAGGAAGCTTTCTTGTACTCTCAGGAATGCTTCAAGAGCAGCTGGCGGGAGCATAAGAAACTCCACAGGAGAGCCGTGCAGAGACCCAGCCCGGGATCAACAGGGTGACCTCGGAGCGCCCGTCGGAGGTCATAGCACCAGAGCTCAACCCTGAGGTCCAAGTCCAAGTCCAGTCTCAAGTCCCTGAGGTCCAAGTCCAGTCTCAAGTCCCTGAGGTCCAAGCCCAAGTCAAGCCTCCAGGCTCTGAAGCCCAAGTCAAGCCTCCAGGCTCTGAAGCCCAAGTCAAGCCTCCAGGCTCTGAAGCCCAAGTCAAGCCTCCAGACTCTGAAGCCCAAGTCAAGTCTCACGTCCCTGAGCTCACGTTCAAGCCTGCTGATCCAGTTGACCAAGCTCTGCTAATATCTAAGCCTAACAGCCAAGCTCTGCTCACGTCCCAGTCTGCCGACACGCCCAGCCAAGCTCTGCTCACGCCACAGTCTGCCGACACGCCCAGCCAAGTTCTGCTCACACCACAGTCTGCTGACACGCCCAGCCAAGTTCTGCTCACGCCACAGTCTGCTGACATGGCCACCCAAGCTCCGCCCATGCCCAAGTTTTACCTGGTGACCTCAGAGCCTCAGCCTCCCTGTTCAGCTGAGGTCGTCGCTCAGCCTCCCTGTTCAGCTGAGGTCGTCGCTCAGCCTTCCTGCTCCATGGCAAACATCGTTCCCCCCTTCTGCTTTGAGGAGACCCACGCTCCTCTCCCTGGCCGCACGGAGGCCCACGCTCCTCTCCCTGGCCTTACGGAGACCCACGCTCCTCTCCCTGGCCTTACATGGGACGTCGCTCTGCCTTCATGCTCTGCCGAGGACGTCGCTCAGCCTGCCTGCCCGGCTGTGGACGTCGCTCCGCTTTCATGCTCCGACGAGGACGTCGCCCTGCTTCCCTGCTCCGCTGAGTACAGTGCTCTGTTTCCCTGCTCCGCCGAGGACGTTGCTCTGCCTTCATGCTCCGACGAGGACATTGCCCTGCTTCCCTGCTCTGCTGAGTACAGTGCTCTGCCCTCATGCTCTGCCGAGGACGTCGCTCAGCCTCCCTGTTCAGCCGAGGTCGTCGCTCAGCCTCCCTGTTCAGCCGAGGTCGTCGCTCAGCCTCCCTGTTCAGCCGAGGACGTCGCTCAGCCTCCCTGTTCAGCCGAGGACGTCGCTCAGCCTCCCTGTTCAGCCGAGGACGTCGCTCGGCCTCCCTGTTCAGCCGAGGACGTCGCTCGGCCTCCCTGTTCAGCCGAGGACGTCGCTCGGCCTCCCTGTTCAGCCGAGGACGTCGCTCGGCCTCTCTGTTCAGCCAGGGTTGTCGCTCCGCTTCCCTACGCCGCCAAGAACACCGTGCAGTTTCCTGGCTCTGCTTGGGACATTCAGCCCAGGGGACCGGGGCCGCCAATGAAGTGGGATGACTCATGGCACTCCAGGAGAAGTGCCTTTGGGGCGGGTTCTGTCACGATTCCCCCTTGAAGCAGCGTGCTCTAAGCACGAATGCGCGAGCACCTGCTTTTCCGTTGTTGACTGTAATGACATCTGGACACGTGTGTTTTGTTTATGTTTCTGTCATGTCTCCTCCCTGTTCTGTCATTGGCTGGGATTTCACGTGGGTCTGAATTGCTCTCAGCTGCTAGCGGTTTAGACGCTGATCATGTCCGCATATATACCGCGCGCCTCCCAGCACACAACGGAAGATTAAATATTTAGAGTTAGTTTAGTTCGTATCATAGTCATAGTCACGGTCCATGTTTAGAGTTAGTTCGCGCTGGATTATCCGCTTCCAGTCCCTCGTCATAGTTCGTTTCTTGTTTTGTTTATCGACCCTGTTTTCCGTGACCACGACCTAGATTCCTGCCTTGCCCCGTGTATGCCTGTTTGCCAATCGCCTGACCTCTTGCATGTTTATGGATTACGTTTTGGATCACGTTTTGGATTTGTCTGCTTGTCTGTCTTTCAAATAAACAACTGTTCAGCCTGCACTTGCATCCGCCCTATCTCTGCTCCGTCACGATTTGTGACGCAACTGTAAAATGCTGTACACAACAGTGCTGTGCCTTCGTGCCTTCACTATGATCGACCAATTGGTGTGCGAGAAGGCGGGAATTACAGAGCGGGATTAAAGCAATGCAAATATGCGCACACATGATGCAGTATTAGACCATAAGCACATCATAATGAAAATAAAGCCTAATCCCGGACATTTTCTTAAATTTTGAAAACCTGGACGGACACTTTTTTAAGGTTTGAAAAAGAGGACGTATGGTCACCCTAACAAAAACATTTCAGAGAACAATTTGTGTTAATTTCTACTAAATTAACTTTGTGCAAAATTTATTTGCGCATACACCAGGAGGTTGCTCATGTGTCACAACTGGCGAGAGAGAACCAGAACCAGAACTATAATCAAGCAGCTGTCTAAATTGTGTTATGTCAAAAGATTAATTTATTTGGTTTTAAAAGAAAAAATTGTAACTCTGATAGTATTCCCTTTTTTTTTTTTTTTTTTTTAAACAATATGTACCTGTAATCTGATTACTTTGTTTTTGACATAACTGTAATGGATTACAGTTACCAGTTTTTTGTATCCTGATTATGTAACACTGTTACATGTATTTCGTTACTCCCCAACCCTGCAGACATCAGACAGCAAGAAAAGTGCTGAAGATACATGTTTAGTCCTCTTTTAATATCAGTAAATGCAATGTTCCTTCATTTGGTCCCTATTGCTCCAGGGATGATTTTGATGAGTTGTGAGAGTGCAGAGACTCACTGTAATAATTATAGCCTTTATGCCTCTGTGTGTGTGTGTGTGTGTGTGTGTGTGTGTGTGTGTGTGTGTGTGTGTGTGTGATATTTGCTCAGCATTGGAATTAGTGCCTGTTTCAGAATATATTCACACTTTTTTCCCTTCCATGGACATGTTAAGAGAAGGGGAAAGTAGTCATGGCAACCATGCTTGAAAGAATTTTTGGCACATCCACATCCTGTAAGCAGAATGGTCAATTAAATCTTATTTTTTTATTATTAAAACTTTTAATTGTGTTTCTGTAAGGCATTTGCTACTAGTAGGCTTGTGACATTGTGTAAAATATGCTCACAAGCTCTTCTAATCATGGATCATTATGGCAGTATAATAATAATAATAATAATAATAATAATAATAATAATAATAATAATAATAATAACTTAAACATGGCTGAAAAGTTCTAGCAACAGCTGCCACCAATGTTGGAGCCTTATCATGTTGTACAAAATAAGTAGGACAGTTCTTGTTGGAAGCAGTACATAGTAGTGCTATCCAGTTATTTGATAACAGAGAAACAATATCATTCAAACAAATACTATGGGCAGTAGGAGGACAATGGTGGAGCAATGGCAGTTTCTCAGAGTGACACAGTCAACTTTTAAGAAACTACTGCACACATGCTTGAGACCTGCATATGGCACCTGCTCCTTGAAAAGGTCTCAACTTCATTGACCCAATAGATATGCATATGTTGTACACTTGAATAACGAGGCTGTACACAAGCGTGTCGTGGTGAAGGACAGGTTCATATTTATTAAATAAGAACAAAAATAACAAAAACATGGAGCACAAACATGGCACATCTCACTCTCTCATCTCTCTCTTACGTCGCCGGACCCCAGGACTCTACCTCTGACTGTCTAATATGTGCCTGATTGTTTGCCTGTCTGTTCACAATCCACTTGAATTCACATAAATAACAGTAAATAAAAATAAAATAACATACTGCTGCAAATATACTGTGTGATGCTTCCATTTGTACAACTTAAATGAAGTATCGTAACCACAATTTAAATTTGTTCACAAATTGTTACTATTGTTACTCTGGATACCACACTTTCCCCATTACATTTTCAAAAATGTAATGTCATCCCAGCATTAGTGTACACTTATCTCAGCACACAATGTTCTTAACATTACAGATGAGTAAAAAAACAGGTCACAGGAGTCAATTTCTGAGTACTTCCAACTGATCCATATAGGTCACATATAACGCCATTCAATGTAACATGGGTGTAGCAGGTATCATCAGAACTATGATAATACACCACTCACACTGGAATAATCACAGGTAGTATACTCATATTGAAAGTGGATGCCACCTTTTTGACCTGAATATTCATCCTTCTCAAGAGAACACCTTTGAAGAATACACTAACACTAGACTTTTTAAACCCTTTGATATTCACTCAACATACAATTACATTCTGACAGTGTATATTGTACATCACTTCTTTCATTGTGCCATCTTGGATCTGTGTCCGGCAGTGGCAGTCTTTCGATGCAGGACACCATTTTCATCCTGATACAGTTTGCTTCTCATTCTCAAGAATGCCTTGGTGGCATCATCACTGTTTTTCACTGTAGGCCACTGAATTGCCTTCAGATACTGCAACATCTTAGAGATTATCAAATCCATCTTCTGAGCTGTTTTCAAGGCCTCACTGGATATTTGTGTCACAGGAGATGCATGTTTTTCACTTTCCTGCTCTTCGAGTGATGTTGCAATGACTGCTGGAAACAACTATGGTTCTCATTTGACTCTATTTACAGCTAACGCTTTGGTCACACTGGAAATGACCTCTGACTGAGCTTCCTGGGTACAGGTCTGTATATACTTTTCCATGTCCAGGGGCATCTTGGACAACCTGTCAGCATCTGCATTTGTTTTCCCAGGTCTGTATTTAATTGTGAACTGAAAGTCTGCTAACTCTGCTACCCACCTGTGTGTGATAACATTTAACTTTGCTGTAGTGAGGACTCATGTCAGGGGGTTATTATGAGTGTACACCATGAATGAAGGGGCTTAATATAGATAATCCCTCAACCTCTCACAGATTGCCCACTTCATCGCTAAAAACTCTAACTTGCCAGAGTGAAGATGATATTTTTTTTCTGCCTCTGAGTTCTTGAGCCATAAGCAATGACTATTAACCTTCCTTCTTGTCTCTGGTAGAGGATGGCCCCCAATCTGTCCTGAGAAGCATCACAGTGGAGAACAAACGGAGCATCAAAGTCTGGGGATCCTAACACTGGAGGGTTAGAGAGGTAATCAATGAGCTCGCAGAGTACAGACTGGTGTTCATCAGTCCATGTTATTGGAGGGTACAGTGAGGGAAAGAAGTATTTGATCCCCTGCTGATTTTGTACGTTTGCCCACTGACAAAGAAATGATCAGTCTATAATTTTAATGGTAGGTTTATTTGAACAGTGAGAGACAGAATAACAACAAGAAAATCCAGAAAAACGCATGTCAAAAATGTTATAAATTGATTTTCATTTTAATGAGGGAAATAAGAATTTGACCCCCTCTCAATCAGAAAGATTTCTGGCTCCCACGTGTCTTTTATACAGGTAACGAGCTGAGATTAGGAGCACACTCTTAAAGGGAGGGCTCCTAATCTCAGCTTGTTACCTGAATAAAAGACACCTGTCCACAGAAGCAATCAATCAATCAGATTCCAAACTCTCCACTATGGCCAAGACCAAAGAGCTCTCCAAGGATGTCAGGGACAAGATTGTAGACCTACACAATGGGCTACAAGACCATTGCCAAGCAGCTTGGTGAGAAGGTGACAACAGTTGGTGCGATTATTCGCAAATGGAAGAAACACAAAAGAACTGTCAATCTCCCTCGGCCTGGGGCTCCATGCAAGATCTCACCTCGTGGAGTTGCAATGATCATGAGAACAGTGAAGAATCATGCCAGAACTACACGGGAGAATCTTGTCAATGATCTCAAGGCAGCTGGGACCATAGTCACCAAGAAAACAATTGGTAACACACTATGCCGTGAAGGACTGAAATCCTGCAGTGCCCGCAAAGTCCCCCTGCTCAAGAAAGCACACATACATGCCCATCTGAAGTTTGCCAATGAACATCTGAATGATTCAGAGGACAACTGGGTGACATTGTTGTGGTCAGATGAGACCAAAATGGAGCTCTTTGGCATCAACTCAACTCACCGTCTTTGGAGGAGGAGGAATGCTGCCTATGACCCCAAGAACACCATCCCCACCGTCAAACATGGAGGTGGAAACATTATGCTTTGGGGGTGTTTTTCTGCTAAGGGGACAGGACAACTTCACCGCATCAAAGGGCCGATGGACGGGGCCATGTACCGTCAAATCTTGGGTGAGAACCTCCTTCCCTCAGCCAGGGCATTAAAAATGGGTCGTGGATGGGTATTCCAGCATGACAATGACCCAAAACACACGGCCAAGGCAACAAAGGAGTGGCTCAAGAAGAAGCACATTAAGGTCCTGGAGTGGCCTAGCCAGTCTCCAGACCTTAATCCAATTGAAAATCTGTGGAGGGAGCTGAAGGTTCAAGTTGCCAAACGTCAGCCTCGAAACCTTAATGACTTGGAGAAGATCTGCAAAGAGGAGTGGGACAAAATCCCTCCTGAGATGTGTGCAAACCTGGTGGCCAACTACAAGAAACGTCTGACCTCTGTGATTGCCAACAAGGGTTTTGCCACCAAGTACTAAGTCATGTTTTGCAGAGGGGTCAAATACATATTTCCGTCATTAAAATGCAAATCAATTTATAACATTTTTGACGCGTTTTTCTGGATTTTTTTGTTGTTATTCTGTCTCTCACTGTTCAAATAAATCTACCATTAAAATTATAGACTGATCATTTCTTTGTCAGTGGGCAAACGTACAAAATCAGCAGGGGATCAAATACTTTTTTCCCTCACTGTAAGAGGGGAGTTGATTTTGTTTCTTACTTTTCTTTACAGCCTTTTGTTTTGTCTTGGTCTTGACTGTTCTTTCTTCTGATGAAAGCAATACTTGATAAATTGGGAATATAGGGCCTATAATATGAAATAAACCATAGTCCTTTTCTCAGTTTTCCTACTGTGGCAGGTTCCTTTACCATCAGGGCTTGAACAGGTGTGGTCTCAGCCAGATCCATGGTTTGGCCCTCTTTTGAGACCATTTTCCCTAGAAACCTCACCTTGTTTTTGAACAGTTTGCTTTTTTTTTTTTGCTGTTAATTTCATCCGTGCTGTTGATAGCATTGTAGCACTTTGCAAATATCTCTGAGGTGATCAACAAACTTGTGGCCGTGCACCAAGTTGTCATCCAGATACGGAAGGCATACCTGACAGGCACTCCCCCATGCTTCTCTGGAACTCAGACAGAGCTGAAGACAGGCCAAATGGTATCCTCACCCACTCATATCACCCCCAGGTTTATAATGATTTGAAATGTTATAAATTCAGTGAGTGGTTGACTGCTTTCTTCCAGGAAACCCTGGTGATATGCCTTGCCTTGGTCCCTGCACTGAGAACCAAGAACTGCCCTGTAAGCTGTTGAAGCATATCTTGTACGCGATGGATGGGATATCTATCAGGAATGGACTTTTCATTTAGTTCCCTATAATCACAAGGCCGCAAATTCATGTCCTTTATTCGCACACACACACACTAGAGGTGAATAGTAGTTTGATTTTGGTTTTCTTATCCATCCCTGATTCAGCAGGTTCCCCAAGTACTCTTTCACCACTTTGTGTAAGGGTCTTGGCACCGAGGTGTATGTTCATCGAACTGGAGTGTGATCAGCCAACCTAATGAGCTGTAGTGATGGTATACATCCTATATTGTACTCATCTTTGGAGAACAGTCCACACTCCGCCCTTAAAATTTGTTTTACTTTAAGTTACTGAGTTAGAGTCAGATGGGTGAGTGACAAAGGTGGGTCCCATAATTCAATTTTCTCTCCCTTTGTCTGCTCACTACTTTTTGAACCAGTTGTATGTATGTGGCGAAGGCTGGGACTAACCTCAGATACAGGTTCTATCTTTGTTTTCTCCACAGGCTTGGCTTCCATTGGATAAATAGTTTTGACCCTCTGTACCTGATCAAGAACAGTTCATGGTGCCAGCATGATATCACATTCAGTTTTGTTAGTTACAGGGATGGCTACTCTTGACCAATTTCCTTTCTGAGGGATAACAACATTTTCCCCTATTTTCAGGCTGTCCATCTAAGTTGGGCTTTTGTTGGGGATGAAGAGAGCATCCTGTTGACAAGGGAAAACAGAGGTTCTCACACAGCATTTAATTATTTTTGTCAAACCAGGTGGAATGATACATTTCTGACATCCTAGCCTCACTGTACTATCACTGCATTCTGGGTCACTGGTTTGTATTAATGTGGTCAGCATCTCCACTCTTTTACTGTTGAGAGAAAGCAGCACTCATGGCCTATACTGTGGTTTGGGGTGGTTGTTCAAGCCCCTTTTTTAACAGTACTTCTATCTCATTGTAGCTGATGATGGGCTATTCTGCTACATTGGCCTCTGGAGTGATGAGCATGGGAACCCTCAGCTCTAACTGTGGTGTGCTGCCTGCGCCTAGCTGGAATCTCACTTCAACCCAGTCTATGAATGGAATGGCTGTCTGGTTGACTACTTTACCTGCAAGTGTGCCGCACCCAAAAATCCCTTCAATGCTTTGGACTTTTCAGTGGGGAATATGCTCGGCCCTCCAACCATCATGCAGGAGGCAGATCTTAGACCCAGTGTCCCATAAAGCTTGTGTGGCTATCCCTTCTCCACAACAGCTCACTGTTAATTTCTTACCAATGAGGCCCAACAGCTCTGAGTGGTGCTTATAGTATGTGAGATGTGACTGATGTAAGTAGAACCTGGACCAGTTTACTGCACTTAATGGTTCCAACCTGGATATTTCATTAGACTCAGCACTCTCACCAGCCAAAGATGGATCCCCCCTTCTCTATGTGGAGATGTGAATTACCGTGTGGTCAGCAATGTTGGCTTTTCCCCTGATTTTCTTTACACACAGCAGCCTTTGGAATAATGACTTCTTTGGCCACATTTGAAACAGTGGTCACATGTTTCACTGGTGCTGCTTTCCTGGAAGGCCTTACACACTTTCTTTATGTCGCATGAAGTCATTCGAAAATCTGGTGATGCATTGTGTACCGTCCTTCTTAATTCAGCAACCTCCTCTCTTAGCTGCTTCAGTATCTTCACTATATGATTGAAATTCATGCAGGCAACACTTTCCAAAAAAGTTGGGACAGGGGCAATTTAGGACTAATAGCGATGTGACAAGTTGAAATAAGAAGGTGATGTGAAACAGGTGAGAGAATCGTTTAATCTTAGTACATAAGGAGCCTCCAAAAAAATCAGCATTGTCAGCATGATGTCAGTATGGGGGTGTGTCAGCGCCCATGGCATGGGTAACACATCTGTGAGGGCACCATAAATGCAGAAAAATATGTACACATTTTGGAGCAACATACGCTGCCATCCAGAGCAGAACAATGCCAAACCACATTCTGCCTGGATTACAAGCGCGTGGTTCCGTAAGCAGAGAGTGCAGATGCTAGCATAGCCTGCCTGCAGTCCTGACCTGTCTCCAATTGAGAATGTGTGGTGCATTATGAATCGCAAAATAAGGCAACGAAGGCCCTGTACAGTTGTACAGCTGAAAAAATGCATAATGGATGAATGGGGAAAATTCCGCTTGCTAAACTAAACCAACTGGTGTCTTCAGTGCCCAAATGCTTAATAAGTGTAATGGGGGAAAAAAGGTGATGTCACAAAGTGGTAAACTGTCCCAACTTTTTTGGAGTGTGTTGCAGTCATCAGATTTGAAGAGGCCAGAGGTGAATAAAATTTTCAAATGACTCTTTGTGTTTGTTTTTTTTTTTTTTTTTTTTTTTTTTTGCATTTTCCATACTGTCCCAACTTTTTCTGAATTGGGGTTGTATATGATCTAATGATTTTTTATATGTTAGTGGTGAGTGCTAAAATAATGCTGCAATTCTTGTTGGCCAAGTGCTTTCACTATAGTACCACATAAGAGATGCAAACAAATTTTCCCCTGCTGTATAAAAAAGTCTAAACTGACCTTTCATTTACAAAGTAAAGGGATACATGCGAAGTGTACAACGATTTGTTGCCCGCTCTGTCTAAAGCCCTTAAAGCTACTAATGGGCTATTAGCAATGTTATCATGTTAGCATTTAAATACAAATAGCCATCATGATATTGCTAATTGCTGATAAATAAATTTCCCATCATAAATTTGGCTCAAGAACAACTACAAATGTAGCATTATTTGGGCTTTTTTCAGATATTGCTGTTGGTGCACTCAGCAGAGCCATCAGCCTGGACCGATTCACAATCGCCAATTTTGGAGGTGAACAAAAGAGACATTATTAATAATGAGCCCATAAATTAGACATGTGCAGGTAATAATAAACAGGGAAAAGAGATCCCTTAATTCTATCAAATGTCCATACACACAGCTGTACAAAACGAACATTGATAAATCCCACACATTATATATTGCTCTGCTTGTGCATGGCTGTGCTCATTTGCATAAAGAAACAACGCCAAATTGCCTTATATGGTAAACAACTTCCCTTTAAAAAGTGCAGTAGTCTCTTTGTGGCACTGCTTATTGTGGGCAACATGGATCAAATCAAAAGGTCAAATTTCACCACAGATGAAATTTATCAAGAGGGAAATAGAGTTATTGTTGTAAAATAAAACAAAACGATTTAATATGCATGTTCTTTTTTTTTTTTTACAAGTGGTTGGTGTAAGAAATAAATACAAAATTTTGAATTTGAGTTTAAATTTAATGGCGACATATGTCCTTTTGTCAAGGATTCAGTCAGCATACCATTTATGGTATGGTATTCATTATCCATTTTGAACTGTTTGTGCCACTCACTCGCCTGCTGACAGATATCAAAAAGGACTGCTTATACCATTTACTTACCTGCCTTATGATTGCAAAATATATTTCATTCTGTGAATAAAAACACTGTTCAGTTGATGTAGGTGTCTCCTCTCCTGTTTGTGACATCTTTATTGCTCCAATTACATTTAGAAAACTCATTATTAGAAAGCCACATTTAGAAAGCTCATTATTTTTTTCTTTTCCATTGCCGTTTTTGGAGATTCAATGTGCATGCACAGTTAATAAATGAGACCCCTGGTCTTTACATATTTAGTTGTTGTTGTAAATCCATTATTAAAATTGGAAATAAAATGGCACAACAGCAGCTTAGCCTAGAGGAGGCTCTCCACCCAAACTCAGTGACTGTGCAAGGAGGTCAGTAGTCAGAGAAGAAAACAAGAGGCCAAAGATAACTCTGAAGGAGCCAGAGAGATGAACAGCTCACAGCTCTACAAAGCTGTGCTGTTGGGAAAAGTGGTGAGCCATATGAAATCCTGTTTAGAATTTGTCAAACACCATTTTGGAAATTCAGAAGATGTGGAAAAACATTCTCTGGACTAATGAGACCAAAATTTTACTTTTAGTCCTTGGCACAAAGCGATACATTTGGTGGAAACCCAATATTGCTCATCACCCTGAGAACCTCATCCCCACAGTTAAGCATGGCGGTGGCATCATGCTGAGCATTATGCTTTGCCTCATTGTTGTGTTTTCTCTGAATAATCCCCTCTTTTCCCACTCACTGACTTTTTGTGAATGGTCTCCTCTAGGCGGAGCTGCGGTTGTGCTATATTCTTTTTAAATAATGAAAGATTTTGCAAGAAGGAAGTGAATATTTATTCAAGGCACCGTATACGTTAAATAAGGTATGGAATAGGACCTTACATTTCACAATGGCATAATGAGGGTGTTATGACCTATGTAATTAATTAATGTAAAAACACCATCATACAATGATGAGCAAACAAACCATGTAGTTTATGTAATTGTGTACTTGAATTGAAAATTCTGCTAGTGTGCTAGTCTCGAGTGTAAGGAATAATGAGTAGGGCCCCATCTGTCTCACTCCCCCTCTCTCCATCACTTTTTTTTTCCTCTGTGTCTCCTTCAGGCTGCAGTTTGCATTATCCATCAAGCACATACTGTATGTGACCACATGGTCCATTGGGGCTGGGAAATAATGTAGCAGGAATAGAATAAAATAGCTGGATCAAATAAATGAACCTACAGTGCCCTCCACTAATATTGGCACCCTTGGTATATATCAGCAAAGAAGGCTGTGGAAAAATTGTCTTTATTGTTTAACCTTTTGATCTTTTGTTAAAAAAATTCACAGAAATACTCTGCTCTCATGGATATCACACAGTTGCTGGCCTATAGTAGGCAAGTATGCGGTTTGGGACGCGGCTGAACTCTCTTGTTCGCCATAAAATATTGAGAACTGCCGTGTGTGATCGTGTCCTGTCGCAGAATGCGGTGAAAACTCTCACACGACGTTCATAATGTCATTAAGGTGTTTACATGTCTTTAATACACATCCATAATGCGACTAAAACAGGATTACTCCACCTGTCTTAATTCGATTAGAGCTTAATTCGAGTATGACCTTAATTAGATTAATGTAAGTAAAAATTGCTGTTTACATGGTAGTTTCTTAATCAAAGTATGGTCTTAATCGGGTTAAGAGTGGATTATTGTTGTCCAAGTAAATGCAGCTAATGTCAAAAGATAATGTTCAGTAGAGGGATATGAAAGAATCTGCAAAGTGCTTTAACAAAGTGTAAATTAAGGGGTGTTCACACATGTGAAACCAGATTATTGTTGTTATGAATCTCCGGAAGGAACTAGGGACCTCAATTTCCGCAGCCACTGCACTGCTGCATCATGGTCACATGACCACCCGCACCTGACTCTCATCCTGGTTAACGAGCACCTGTGTGTATAAGTCACGGTTTGTACAGCACTCATTTCTGGCTTTGTACGTCTCATTTTGTCACGCTTTGTGCTCTTGTTTCCTAGGTCGTGGTTTATGTTTGTTTTCCCTGTTCACGTATGATTAGTGTATTTTTGTGTTTTATTTGTATTTTCGTTAAACTTTGAATGTGCGTGTGCATCCGTTTCCGTCTCTGCATTCGTGACAATTGTTAAGATTTTACTTTTTCTTTTCCCCCAAAGAACCTCTCTCTTTGATTTTCATTTCGATTTTGTTGGTTGCTGTTTCAAATCAAAGGTGAATAAAGATCTGACATGATTTTTCTTTTCTTTTCTTACATAACAAAAACTTGCAATTTTAACTGGGGGGTGTAGACTTTATATCCATTGCATCTATTCATTAAAAACATGTGATATATGCCTAAGCCACAAACGTCATTACCTGATATGAAGAACCATTATTTTTGTAATTTTCAAGTAACATCACAAAAACAATTATGACCTGTTTGAGTTGGAGAAAAAGATCCTTTCCATGGTTTCCTTTTTTTTTTTTTTTTTTTACATTACAAAAGCATGTAATTTCACCAGGGGTGTGTAGACTTTTGATATCCAGTGTCTTTTTTTGTACGATGCACTGACAGTTTGTGGTTTGCAAATGTGCCATTGCATTTGAACTGACAGAAGAACACTCATGAATCATAAAGAAAGCTTCACCAGAGAGAGAAGGAAGTGGAAGTTGAGAAATGCCTCAGGGTTAGACACAAATGGATGTCTTACTAATTGCATTGTCTGGCTGGAAAGAAAGTGCACATCATTAGTGTCCTTAAGTGTAATTGTCCTCAGCAGGGATCACGAGGCACTAACTAACTCTCTCTCTCTCTCTCTCTCTCTCTCTCTCTCTCTCTCTCTCTCTCTCTCTCTCTCTCTCTCTCTCTCTCTCTCTCTCTCACTCATAAACACACCGAGAGAAAGAGAGAGAATGGCCAGTGACTACATCAGTTGTTCTTGCTTCTCCTCTATCCAGCTTTTTTTCACCTCTATCAACCTCCTGTTGACTTTACTTCCCTCTCTGTTATAATTTCCTGGGGTACACTCATCGTACAATCATCTATGTGGACAACTCTCTCTCTCACACTCTCTCTCTTCTTTTCTCTTTTTTTCTTTGCTCTTTTTTTACACCCTGCCCAAGCATGAAATGGATTCCTATTGCATTTGTGCTCACCCGGTTATGCTGCAGCACCATGTTATTGGTCAGCTGTGTAATGGACTTGTCTGATTTCTTGACATCCCTCTAGTAAGTAGCCAGTAATGAATGTGAGGCAATGTTTTGATCTCTAGATATTCCAAGCTAACCTGTGATCATACAATGAATGGGTCACCAGAAGCCAAAAAGAACTGTGAGGGCAGAACTGAAATTGTACACAGCCCACATCATGGACTTGCCCAAAACAACAGCAAATCTATATTATTTACTATTCTTATTACTATTCTAAGAGCTTTTTGATGCACAATATCTCCCTTGGCCAGAAGCTCTATTGAAGTATAGCACCAATGTTTGGCAATTTCATAAACTAAAATATTTTACCCTAAACTTCATATTTTGTGCAATGTTATGGAATAAAATTTGTTGGCTATATTAAATGCAGTATTTAAATACGCCATTATGAAATAAATAAATTATACAAATTCATGCCTTCTGCTGCAGCTCCCAATAGCAGTCACTGCATTTTACCCCTCGCTAAGTTCCCCACATTCTGCCATTGTCAGTACCAAACAGTCCAGCATGCTTAATGGAGTTCTTGGTGGTAAGCACTTTTAGTTCATCAGGCATTATTATTCAGATGCTATTCAAAATGCTATTTTACAGGCTGGAAGCCAATTATTGTGGGTGGATTCCAGATGGTTAAATTAAGACAAAACTTGCAGAGATGGCAAATTAACATGATTATTCATGATAATCAACGTCTATATATTCACAGTATATTAAGCTGGTATTAGATTTTTACTTCATTTGTATGTTATAATATTGGACTAATTATCTCTTTATTTTATGCTGCATAATATTGCAGTTGACAGCATAGTATTGCAATGGACTGTATTACAACTGAAAATGCCATGGCAAGACCTCTGCTCAAGAAACATCTGGCAACCCTGGAGATGTGAACTACACACACAAGTAATTTCAATTGTCTGAAAACAAGCTAGCACTCATGTAGTGCAACTCTGAATAAAGATAACAGATTTCATAACTATGGACATGCTTTAAAAACATTACCCTGTCGCAGAATAACACACAGTGTCAATCTGCTTATTACCAGTGCGTAACTAGACTTAGAACTCTATTAGTAAATCCACTACTGTGTATAGTCACATAAATACCATGTCATAACACTTTAACATTCAGGTATTTAAACTTATGTAACAGTGGTTCCACTTTCAAAACATCACTAACTGCTGTATAGATGATTATGGCTTAGAGTAGATTATGCCACTGTGGACCATCTAACAGCAATGCTGCTTTTAATGGTCTCTTTTCTGAATGTCAGCCTCCCATTGAAATGTTCTAATTGCTGAGCTGCATCGTTTGTCTAATTTGCCTGCACTTCACCAAGGAAACAGGTTTTCGTAGCACAGCAAGACTGCCTCATCTTTCATTAGGAAGCGTTCTTAATTCTTTCACTTAACAGCTGTGAAGCCAGGCTTGGTTACATCCGTCTGATCAGATCCATCTATGACTGTAAAGCAGAAAATTATTATTACAGATAATTCCTCCTGATTTCATGCCTCGCATCTGGGTCAGGATTAAACCAGGAGTCTCTCAGATGTGAACAAAGCAAGCCACCATCTTGTCGCTCTTAAGAAAATCTTTATCTCGGCTTAAAGAGTAAGAAAGTGAAAAAACAAGAGAGAAAGAGTATGTAAAAACACACAGAGAGAGAGAGAGAGAGAGAGAGAGAGAGATGACTGCAGTGTGCCTTGCTGCCTGATTTGCGCTCATAGGAGAGAAGGCAAGAGGAAATGATCTTTCTGTTCATCCATTTAATAACATCTGTTATTGAAGGTGAAGTATGGTGGCACTTAATGCAGGAAATTAGTAATGCTGGAGGGCTGTGTCTGAGGCACTCAAGTTAAAGCACACAGCTCTTTTGGAAGCATCCATTTTATATGAATGTAGCTGTGCTTTGTTGTTAATTTGCAACACAGCTATGTGCAGTCTGACAGCAAGGTGGAAGTGGCTCTACTTGCACAGTTTAGTGAACAAGGCTGGAGAAAAACTGGCTGATGCCTCTCAGAGATGGAGCTACAGCCTGCTAAATGCAGATCCAAGCACACTACACCCTCCAGCTGTGCAAACACACACACACACACACACACACACACACACACACACACACACACACAATTCTCCCTGTGGCATTTACACACTCAGTTTGGAAAGCAAAGTATTAACATCTGAACGGGGGATTGACAGCTCTAGAATGGCTGATAATGTGATTTACATGAGGAGCAAATATCTGGTAACTAGGAGATACTGTTCCAGACATACTCACTCCCACACACATACACATACACATACAGTGCACACACAGTACACCATACAATACACTCTTCCGGGCTTTATACAATATACAACATGGAAAGTTATACATTTAATTGTCAGAGTTCAGCAGTTGCTCTACTGGACTCTGATGTACAGATAACCTTCATTTTATCTCCCAGTTGTACAGATACATATACACTGTCTCATTCTCTTTCAATCTGTCTATCCTCCTTAGTCCCTCTCTTCCTGACAGTAAAGCACTCCAATCCTCAGGAAGCAAGGTCTCTGTTCTTGTTTCTGGCTAATTGAAGTTTTCAGCAATGTGTCTAGTTTAAATCTATTATCTGAAGGGTGTTTTCTTTCATGGGCTGAACCCGTGTTCTCACAGGCAGAGAGCAAAAGTAACCTGCACAGATATTATAGCCTTTTCTGCATTATCTTCGCTAAGGCTGTGTCTCAGACAGTGATAAGGCGAGATTCAGCGGAGAAGGGGAGAGAGAGACTAGGGTGGGTGTGTGTGTGTGTGTGTGTGTGTGTGTGTGTGTGTGTGTGTGTGTGTGTGTGTGTGTGTGTGTGTGTGTGTGTGTGTGTGTGTGCAGAGAAGAAAGAGAGAGAAACACTACTGAAGGCCACTCCTGGCAGCAAAAAGAATCATGAGCAAACTAACAGGAACAGACAGAGAGAAATAGGGAGAGAAAGAATGTAAATGTGTGGAGGTTAAGGGTGTTGGGTGGCTGCACTAACATGGCTTAGGAGGGGTTGTGAAAGGAGCAAAATAGCAAAAGCAGAGAATGGTGGTGTTGAAAGTGCAGCTGTGCCACTGGGCCTCATCCATCTCTTTGTCCTCTGTTTTTTTTGCTCTCTTGGCTTTTCTTCAAGGGCCTTTCCAGAAAGCAAAACTGTGTTCAGTCTGTAATTGATATTTTCAAAAGTGATCTCTAGTATTAGGATTCTAGTATTTCTTTTTTTTTTCACAGAGCCTGTAGATCAGTTTAAGCGTGCAGTCTACAAAATGTGCTATAGACAGATGTTCTAACCTTGTAGCAGCAATTTACAGTCTGCTGGCTTGATGCCTTACTTAGTCATACAGTGTAATGTCAGCCTCAAAGACATACTAAGGAGCATGGACTAACCTATGCTACTAATCACTTATGGCTTGTGGTGTTCGAACTTCCTACAGTACCACTGTAATAGCTCCTGGTATAACAGAAAAGCAGTACTACTGACATAATATTTAAAGTTATGATTCGAGCTTAGGTGGCCATGCAATTGCAAAGTGCGTAATTTATGATTACATAACATCATAGATTCAAATATCCACATTCTACAAAAAAAGAATTGAATGACATTGTTCTACATGTGCTAATATTATATCACTAACATTGTTCGTCTGGCAATCCACTCTAAGCCATGTGTATACAAGTGTATAAGACCCTTTAATGAAACATGTATGACCAAAATGGCCACGATAAAGAATTCCATATATCTTTATCTGTTATAAAGCTAAATTAAGAAATTGCTATCCAGTTTAACCTCTGGATATAGTATATAGAAAATTTCTTCTGTATGTGCATGTCAGGAAAACATAGCCTACGTTTATATTTACCTCATTTTGCTGATGCTTTTATCCGAAGTGACTTTTGAGACAGGATACAACTGAGCAGTTGAGGGTTAAGGGTTATGCTTAAGTGTCCAACAGTAGTCTAATGCCTTGGAGCTACCACTGCCCTACCACTTGCCACCATTCCCATGTTAACTTCAGTATTACAGATTAGTATAATACTGAATATGGACATGCTCAGTCAAAATAGTGTCATTCTTCATCAAAGGTAGCCTTTTTACTACCTATAAGCCATAATGTGCTCTGTAGATTTTTATGACAGTATAATGCCCATGTCCAGGGTTGCCAGAGTGTGTTCCAGGCTCTCTAACATTTCTCTGGGGGAGTCAGTGTCTCTCATCCCCATAGCTTTACATTGTTTAGGTGGCAGAGCCCTTAGAAAATGGTCCATTACCAGCCACTCGACGACCTCGGTGGTGGTATGCCACTCCACACCATTTGGAGATACAGAGCAACAAATCCATCTGGACTCGAGGGATGGACATGGGGTGGTAGATCCAGCAGTGGAACTCTGCCGCCATATTGGTAGGGAACAGGCCACAAGGTTTCTCCTTTTTATATTTTGTAGTATGCCACTTCAGCTGCTGGGAGGGTGTAGTAGACTCGCTGAGTCTCCCTCGAAAAGAATGGACCAAGGATATGGGCCCAGGTTTCCGCTTCCCACTGCTCACATAGGGCAATGCACTCGAATGTCTGAAGATAGGCTTCTACATTGTTCTCGCTGCAGAGCTTTGTAAGCAGATGTTGGGCCTCCCGGCAGGGGTTCAGGAGAGAAACAAAGGTGCCTGATCTTGGCTTCTTCTTAAGAGACAGCAGCTACTGCGTGGTGCAGAGGCTCGGGGACAGCTCCTGGGTCATCACCTGCTGCTGGATGTTGGTCTGCAAAAGGTGCTGTAGTATGGGATTCATTGTGGGGCATTGCTGACTCTGTGTTCTTACTTCAGCATTCTCCACCAGTGTGGCTACTCAGAGACACACAGAAGGTAGACGTGGGGGGAAAGTGCTCTTTTTTATTAGAAATTAGTGAATGGAGGCGAGTGTTTGAAGGTGAAGAATGCAGGTGCAGGGCACGGTCTTCCTGGAATGGGAAGTGGCGTGCAGGCTGCAGTAGCATCAAGACAGTGCCCATGGCAAGGGAAGCGGAACGAGGGCACCAGCGGGGAGCGTGGGGAGACCAGGGAGCATTGTCTTCTTCGTAGTTGGCAGCGGCTGCAGCTTCTGGAAGGGAGAGAGCGAGAGATGTGTTAGTGGTTACAGTGACAGAGAACATGCTCCCCTTCATATGCTGGTTGCACCCTTTCATATCCTCCTGGCTCCTGCAGGAGTGTGAAGAGTGGCTGCTCCACTCATTTGCTGCCAGCCGTGTGCACATGCTGCAGGTCCGCCATCACAGTACACATAGAGAATATGTGTATATCTGAATATTTGGAGCCCTAAACAGATAAACATACAATGGCACTGAATTACACCTTTAGTGTATATGCACGCATATGTAATCCATAAGGATGTCTGAGCTCTGAATTTGTAATCCAGCCTTCCTCCAGTCATTAGACAGATTATCAGACACGCAGCCTCCCTTTAATCTGTCGTTGCTGGTGCGCTATAATTTATCATCACCAAATTCAGCGAATTTATAGATCATAAACAAATATATCTACTTCACCCACCCACATCACCAGATCCATCATTCTCCTGACACTTTAACTACAGCCATAAATGAGCTGTATAATTACTTTCAAAATTAACGATACATGTTAGATATTTATTATAGGCTCAATGAGGTCTGCTAGACAAACTGTAGATCAGCAACCAGTACACTTGGACTCAGTGTTTGTAGTATTCTTTCTTCACCTCCAAGTCAAAATGGAGCTTTGGTTGTAAGGTAGTAATAAGTCAACATATTTACATATTTAACATAATGGTAATAACATTACTGTGTGTGTGTGTGTGTGTGTGTGTGTGTGTGTGTGTGTGTGTGTGTGTGTGTGTGTGTGTGTGTGTGAAAGAAATGAAGAGAGAAAGAGAAAGTTTGGCAAAAACAAAGATAACTCTCCCTCTCTCTCTCTTCATGTGCATGTGTGTGTGTGTGTGTGTGTGTGTGTGTGTGTGTGTGTGTTTTAATGACAGCCTAATAGCAGCCTAATGGCAGTCTAATAACAGCCTAACGAAGTTTAATGAGATACTATTGCAGCCACACTGGTGGAGCCATGCTGGTCATAACTGTATTCCTCGGGGAACAATTAAAGAAATGCAGTGGACAGTTTTTTTAACTGGAACGGAAGATGCAGCAGAAGTAATCTTGTTTGGAACCCTATGAGAATGCAATTTGGTCTCGATATTCGACTTGTAAATGGCTCTATTCAGCCACTACAGGCTGGTTTCTTTTCTGTAAGACCATACAAAGCCCTTTCACCTTTCACTTTGGTAACACACAAGAGGCTCTGCATGTACTTGCTTCTGTTAATTAAGGGTTTTTCAAGAATAATACAGAAAAGAGGTAGAACAAATGAAAACATAGGAAGACTGAAATGTCTGAGGTGAAAGCATGACCTTAAATAAGTAGCAGGCCAACCTGGCAAAATACAGTACTCACAACACTGGGAAATATGAACAGACAAACAGAACAAAATTAATGATAATAAACACGTCAAAATTTTGGCAAAAATGACAAAAATGTCAGCACCGGATTCAGTGCCATACTCCATTTCCCAGAACACACGGCAGCCTATAAATTTTGCCTATTCTGTGTTGCTTGCTGATCACCTGACTCTCTGCCTGTTACTGACCTTGACCTTGTTTCACGTTTTGGATTGTTTGTTTCATATTAATAAATTTCACCTGCAAATGCAACTGTGTCTGCCACCTGACAGGGAGAGACAGAAACTATATAGTACTGTGCAAAAGTATTAGGCACATGTAAAGAACTTCTGTGAAGCAAAGATTCCTTCATACATAATAAAATAAAATCAATATTTGGTGTGACCACCTTCACCTTTAAAACTGGATCAGTTCCCTTGGTTGAAGTGTTGTGTAGTTTTATAAGGAAATCCAACACTGCTCACCCTAAGAACATTATCCCTGCTGTAAAGCATGGTGGTGATAGAATCATGTTGAGGGTATGTTTTTCATTAGTAGGGACAAGAAAACTGGTCATAGGTGAGGGCAAGATGGATAGAGCCAAATAATCATAGAATAAAAATTGTTCCAATTTTTTTTTTGTTTGTTTGTTTTAGAATTTTCAGAATTCTAAAACAATTTGTTTGTTTCCATTTTTTTAAATTCAATGTGGTGTACTTTTGGACCCCACTGTATATGTATGTATATGGTGAGGTCCATGGTGGAGCCCATTTAAATTTCAGGCAGTAAGGCTGGCCAAAGACTTGAAGATTTTAATCCTGAGTTGCACCCTCCCCAATGATTGGCGCAGGGGGGATTGTGGCCTGGATCAAGGCTTGTCGCTACTGACATTTTGTCCAAAAAATCCTCAATTGTGTGGTCTCATTACGATTATTTTACAGCTCTGGATCGAGTCTGGGCCTCCCTGATTATAAATATCAAACTGGGGCTTCCGTAGGCAGGATACCCGCAATACCCAATGAGAACAAGCAAGCGTCACCACCCAGGTGTTATGTGCTTTTATAATGGAATCATCGCAACCACAAACATGCCACAAAAGTGGAGTATGGTTTCACAACAGAGACAATTGAAAATTTTTTAATAGTATGTTGAGCCTAGGACACTGCACTCTTTGGTTCTTGAGAGAGAGAGAGAGAGAGAGAGAGAGAGAGAGAGAGAGAGAGAGAGAGAAAGAGAGAGAGATTTGTTAAATAACTTTCTGCTGTGTGAATGAGGCAGCTGAGCGGCTAATAAACAAAATGAAGTGTGAGTGATATTGTCTTCTAAAGTCACGTTTGATAAAATGCGAGTTTCTGTGAGATCTCATGTCTGTGAAATCATTACTACAATCGACAGGGGTGTGGTCTCACGACAGGTGTGTGGTCTCACGACAGGTGTGTGGTCTTGCGCTCTGGCCGAATCGTCTAGTGTGTGTGTTCGAAGGATTATAATTCTAAAAATCGGTTGAATCTGCCGTTATGTCTGTGTTCTCCCACGGTTTTAAAATCGGTTAAGATATATATATTTTTAAAAAATCGTCTAGTGTGTCCCTGGCATTACTCAACAAAAATTCAAAGATTTAACAAAAATTCAAGGGAGTTAATATTTAAGCCATTGTATGTCTATATATTTGGGTTGAATAGACATTTACCTTTTTTCCAGACATATCCTCTTAATAATGCCCTTAATAAGCCCTTAAATAATGTTTCAGGCCATATTTATAATACACCTAACACACTATGCAGCTAGGAGAAATTTGTTTAAAGAAAAGCTTGCCTGACAGTTTGACACAGCGAGCTTGGAGGATGGAGCAGAGGTGCACCAGAGTTGACAGATAAGCACAAAAAATTGCCTAACTGAATTACAGATTAACATGAGTTAAAACATAAACCTCAAATGGTATTGCAGTGCGTGTCTCTCCTATGCCACTCCTTTTTTGATGCCTTTTTGTCCTCTGTCAAATGTTTGCCCTATACAAGTCAGTACCATCTTAGATCATTATATACAGTATATAGACAGTTATTCATTATCTTACTATTATGTAATCAGAAAAACAAGCATTATAATGCTGGTTCTAATGCATTTCTCATTTAGTGTGTATGCTTTCCCCTTTAGCATTGCATTTAGCCATCAGACACTGCAGCATGGCAGTGGTTGACATCTGACCTCGTGCATTTACTGAACATAAATAAATGAAAGAAATGTGTGTGCAGCCTGTCAGTATCCTACAGTGTGTGTATAAACAGTCAGCAGAGAAAAGACAGATAACAAAGTCTGTGTATTTCCTCCCATGTGCTGTGTATTATGAGCATCTGCTGTATAGTGGACACAACCGGATAGGGCTTCACGCTACCTGACTCACGGTTATTCATTTAACCACTGCTGCCTCAGACATTTAATCAGTGTGTCATTACCATATTCTGTAGTGTTGTAATAGGTAGAAACATAACATACGCTGCCAGTCTTTGTGTCATTGAATTGGGTTTATGAATATGTGCAGTCTGTTTCATTAGCCCATAATGCTAGGCGGCCCAGGTCCCATTAGCACAGCCTGTCATGCAATAATAGAGAAAATATTCCAACCATTAGCATGCTCTTTTCTAACAGTGCCCAAGAATCATTCAGGCAGGAAATATACAATGTTAGCTAACAAAAACATTCGATTTGTTCAAACAAACAAAAGCATCTATCCATAGAAAACAGGGCTTAATTCAGAACCTTAAAATCAAGAAAAAAGATTTAAACCAGTTAGAAATTGACCTCTTCCTCAGCAACAAATGATAAAATAAATTTAAAGCATAAAGGCAGATCCAATGTGTGTACAGAGTGCTCTCTGACTAATGCATCATTCTATCACTGGGAGCTGCATTTAAAATATGTCTTAAGATATGTTTTGTAATTATCATTTCTCATAAATAATTGTCCATTCTCCTAAAGTGGTCTTATGGAAATCTGATTTAAAAGAGGAAGACAACCTGGCGTCTGAGGCCTTTAGAGACACTGAGAATGTCAACGGAATTACGACCTTGTTATCCATCTTAGCCTTAACACAATCATGTGAAGCATTGAGGCAAAACAGATACAAAAGCTCATTAGGATACAAACAGAAGTATACAGCCACTCCTCTTTTTCATGTGAGGCCACTCAGCCTACAGGATAAATGAGAGGCTGCAGAAGGATTACTGCATCTTTAAGACATGAAGAAAATGCTGCTTGTCCTTGTCTACTGTCACAGAAAACCATTGCCAAGCATTGTTTTTCTTTTTTCCCCATCTAAACTTATCTGGCTCTTTTAAATCCATATCTTTATCTCTGTGCACATGTATGGAATGTGCAATAAGTGGAGGGTTATGTTTCCTTTTAATGGGCAGAATAAAGATAAAAGGTTGGACTCATACACTGATTCAGAGGGGAAAAATTGAGGCTGCTTGTGTGCACTGAAAGTGCTGTATTTGGTGGGTTACATCAGAGAATTACTCCTTATTATTACAGCTGCTTTCAATTCTTAACATTATTGTTTCTAAGAGAGAAGGAAGATGGGAAGGTGATAGGGAGGGGAAAGCATGTGGAAGAAAGTAAAAGTAAGTGAAAAAGTACAATTATCTCTGTAAATATTGGTGTAAATCTGTATAAAATAAACTGTGACTCCACTGTACACTCAGTGTTCACTTTAATAGGAACACATGTACACCTTTTCTTTTATGCAGTTATCCAATCAGAAAATCGTGTGGCAGCAGCACAATGCATACAATTGAAACCAAAACTGGACAGTCCGGTCTTTTTCTCATCTTCATCTGTTCAGTTTGGGTGAATCTTTGCCCATGATAGCCTTAGATTCTTGTTCTTGGCTGACAGTAGTGAAACCCACTGTGGTCCTCTACTATTATAGCCCATTCACCTCATGGTTTTATGTTTTGTGTATGCTGAGATGCTTTCTGCTTATCACGGTTGTAGAGAGTGACTATATGAGTTATTATATCCTTCCTGGCAGTTCAAATCAATCACTTTTATTTATTTCCCAGAAGAAATATTCTGTTGTCCATTTTTCTTGGAATATACAGCATTCAGAATCCACCTTCCATTTCTTTGGAAGAGACATTTTTCACATACCCACGTTTTCACATTACGTTGGAATTACCCAAAGATTACAAGTAACCATTAGCAACAGTAGGCACATACAGCCTAAGGATGCAGACAAGAGGACCTCTAGGGGATATATAAGCAACTGCATCTGTGTGTGGATAATTCTTTACATTTCCATTACATTACTGCATTACATTTCCATTACTTGGCCTACGGGCTGCATGGAATCATCATAACCCGCAGGCCGTATGCACTGCTGTCATAAAGCTTTTGTAGTTTCAACGGGGGCATGAGATGGAGCCAGTATCGCAAAATAAGAAGCTTGTCAATATTTTCAGTGCATTTCATTGCATCATTGCAGTTCACTTTGCAGGCAGCAGATTGTTCTAAACACTGCAAACCAATTATTTTAATTCAGTTAGAATTAATACAGAGTGCCAAAGTGTTTAGAGAGACAAACAAATTAACTTTCTTCTGTTCCCATCATGCAACTCAACATACACACAACACTACCAACCACATTATCAAATAAATGCATAACACACTTTGTTAAAGGATGAGATATGGTTGTACTTATGTTTGTATGTGTGTTCGGTGTACAATTTAATATTTTGGCACAATGACCAGGCTAACTCATCTACTTGCCTTAGCAGTCTAGATCCAATGTTAGCATGTTGGATGTTGGGCATGACTCTGAGAATTTTCAGAGTGGATGATGTGTTGCACATGCATTATGTTCGGTTGATGATGAGGAGTGAGATGTTAGTAAATTACATGTTGAATGATTGGACTGATGCTTGCTACAGGCTGCTTTGGGGGTATATGAAAGCATGCAGTGGTTTGAGAGTTTCTTTTTTTAAAATGACAAGGTGGTAGGGATGTCACGAGAACCGATACTTCGGTACCAGGTCGGTACCAACATTCTTAAAATGTGACAATACTTGTTTTTTTGCAGTAACGTAGGTACCATTGGTAATGAAGGTACCCAGGTTTGATGGGGGCAGCAAATATGCGTAAGTGTTTTAGTCGGTCCACAAGTGGTAAAGAAGAAGAAGAATGCCTACAAACACACGGGAAGAACTACAGAAGATGGTGACAAGTTTAGCTCCGCCCTGACTCGTTGAGAGGAAAGGTTGTATGGGATATGGAAATATTTTGCATTTGACAACAAACATATAATTGATGCTCTGAAGCCGGTGTGCAACCAATGCTATCGTTCAATTCAAACAAAGCGAGGAAACACCTTGAATTTGGCAAAGCACCTGAAAGAAGGACCTGAAAGTCTTATATTATGTTTGTTTGAGGCAGCTGGCATTGTGGCCGTGAAACCAGCTAACATTATGCTCTGTGTAATGTTTGCGATAGCCAGTTATTTGTTGACGACGCTAATGCATTGCAATGTTATAAACTACCTCCTAATGGGCCACCATGCATCGCCATTCAGCCCGTGTCCTATCAGCAAAATGTAGCCTAATGTCAATAATAATTATTCAAATGTTCATGCTTTTAATAAATCTTTTTGGCTTGCCACCATATCAGTGAATTTAAACTAATGCTTGCATTCAGAGTATAAGGGGTGTGCGTGTGTGCGCGTTTAGGAGTGCACCTTAGCACTCGTAGTGTCCACTGTTTTATTAGTCATTGTCAGACAGTGTTTGATAACTAAAATCTCTCTCTCTCTCTCTCTCTCTCTCTCTCTCTCTCTCTCTCTCTCTCTCTGCCAGTATCAGCCAGAGGAGAGTTTTTAATTAAATTTTTTTATTTTTATTTTTATACCACACCGTGGTATTGACATTGGTATTGAGTACTGTGTACTTTTTGGTATCGTGACATCCCTACACGGTGGTGCATTAAGGTTTCTCTCTTTTACTCTTACCCCTTTTCTTTTTCTGCTGTTTTGCTCGTTATATGTTTAGAAGGAGTTCCTTTTCCCACAGCGTCATCAATTATCATATACAACACACCAGTGGAAATGCAGCAGGCCAAAGGGGTAGGACAACTTCAGGTAATTTTTTATGAATTTTGGTTCATGTACCTTTGCTGCATAGCTCATGTACCCTTGCTGCCTACCGGCTTATCTAATAATAAGCAGGCATAAAAGAGTGCCTTGGTCCTATAACCACAATGTGTGTGTGTGTGTGTGTGTGTGTGTGTGTGTGTGTGTGTGTGTGTGTGTGTGTGTGTGTGTGTGTGTGTGTGTGTGTGTCCTCCTACCCTTAGGGAGACAATCTCTCCCCTGGAAATGAAAAATATTCGAAATGTGCTTTATTGCCATCATCCCTGCTCCCCTCAGCACTTGAATCTAATGTATTTCCATTGAGCATAGCAATAATTTACCACATACACCCCCTCCTAGCTTGTTTTGTGTTTATTTTCTTTGGCAAGTACAATAACAACAGAAAAAAGCATTCTTGGAAGAACCATTATAAAGAGGCTTAATCAGTTTTCCCTTTTACCTGCATCGGACAACATGGATATCAATACCTTTTACTTCCCTTCTAAGCATATATATTTTGTGTATATGTTTGGGTTCTGTGGACAAATCAACAAGTCTGAAAGGAAATTTAATATGGGGGAATGTACTATAATGGTGAGTGTATGGATTGCCTGTATTCATTAGTATCTTACTAGTAACAGCGATAAGAATTAAATACTGCTAAGTGCTAAGTCACTTCGCATAAAAACATATGCCAATGAATGTTTGTAAATAAAATAGAGGAACTTTCTGTAATAAAGTACATATTCAAGGATGACCCATCTGTAAAGAATTGTTCATACCCAGTGGAACAACAATGGTTCCCAGTGGGTGTGAATAATTCTTTACAGATGGGTCATCCTTGAGTATGTATTTGATTACACAAAGTTCCTTGCTTGTCAGTGATTTAGGCGTAATACCCACTGAAGCAAACTGCCCTCAAATAAGAAATATTGACCAGTTGAGCGCTGTGGGATGGGGTGCAGTGTAGGACTTAGACAAACTGTATGATAGAGAAATATTGAGTTTGTTTCCCCAGATTACCTGTCAGGTTAGTCTGTGGCATTTCTCTCCTCTGCTCTGTGGCATTACATTATGTTCCTAGCAAGCACCCATCAAGCACCTGACAACCCAATCTTTCCCAAAAGAAAACAAACAATAAAAACCCCTGAAGAAAAATGCTTTTCAGAGACCCCATTCAAAGAGAGCAGTGAACTAAACAACATGAGTAAAGCCCTTTACCTGGACTTGGGGCTAGCCATTAGATTTGTCTTTTGGAACTCATTCTCCATCTCCATACTCGCTTGACTCCCTTTCCACCTTTTCTACCTGCTCTTGTACAAGTTAAAAGGCCAGTAGGTATGAAAGAAAAGGCACTTCATGCTGTAAATCTTCCCACAAACAGCAACGCTCTGGGTGGATGTCCTTCTGGCTTCGTGAGGTCCAAGAGTAGATATAACCGTTTTAGGTCCATTCAGGACCTCCTTATTTGTCATCAAATCTCCAAATGATCCCCTTGTTTTGCCTGCGTTAACATTGAGAAATGGTCCACTGGAAGATTGCAGCCTGGTCCACAAATCTAACTCCAGAGGCACTATTCAGAAGAAATTCAGATGCATGTAAAAGTTTCTCTATCCCAATTATCAAGTAGATAAACTGTGTAACCAACATTTCCAGCCAAGGCCTAGTACCATGTCTTACTTTTCTTTATGGCTTAAGACCCATTATGGCACAGAGGTGCAATGGGTAACATTTCCATTTCACAGCTCCAGGGTCCCCAGTTTGACCATGAGTTTTATGTGTTTTCCTGGTGTCTGCACAAAAAATTTGTTTCCTCCAGATTCTCATTTTTCCTCCCCTGGGAGTACGTGTGAATGAGTGTGTGAATGCATGAATAGATGATGCCCTGCAATGGACTGGCATCCGTGTGGTCCTGCCTCGTGCCCAGTGTTCTACTATTACTCTGACCAGGAACAAGAGGTAAGTGAAAATTAATGAATGAATGAAGGCCTATTAATGAGTTGAACCTATGGAATTACCATTTTGTTGATGGATGTTGTTGATGGAAGTCTGGCCCACATGGTAAAGGCTTTCCTGAACCCTCACCTTGAATCTTCACTCATATTTGTCTGTAGAGCTGTATCCAGATACCATACAGTATATACAGTATATTGCCAAAAGTTTGTGAATGACTCACCATCACACTCATATGTTCTTTTTGAACATCACGTTCCAAATTTAGTCCCCTTTGCTGTTATAATTACCTACAGTCTTCTGGGTAAGGCTTTCCACTAGATTTTGGAGCATGGCTGTGGGGATTTGTGTTCATTAAGTCACAAGAGCATCAGTGCGGTCAAGCACTGATGTTGGGTGGGGAGACCTGGTACACAGTCTGCATTCCAGTTCATCCCAAAGGTGTTCAGTGGGCTGAGGTCAGGGCTCTATGTAGAACATTCGAGTTCTTCTACTACAACATTGGCAAACTATGTATTCATGGAGCTCCCTTTGTGCACAGGTGCATTGTCATTCTGGAACAGGTTTGAGCCTCAGTTCCACTGAAGGGAAATTTTAATGGTACAGCATACAAAGACATTCTATAGAATTGTATATTTTCAATGTTTTGGAAACAGTTTGCGGAAGACCCAGGTATGTGTCTGAATGTCAGGTGTTTACAAACCTCTGGCCATATAGTGTACCATCATATTGGACTATATAAAAGTGGTAATACTTAGTAATTTGAATTATGAAGACTTTACTCATTCATGGATTTAGTTTTTGAAGACAAAATGAATGCTGAAAGGATAATAAATTGTTTTGACCCCTAACCTTTTTCTACACTATAACATCCACATATCATAGCAGCTGTCCTTCATGTAGCTCAGAAGGCATGTCAAATATCTGAGAAATATGAACTAATTAATCCATAACAAGAGATGAATGCGCAGTGGGAGCAGCTCTATTCATCATCTCAGTAAGACTTAATTAATATGTCTGGCTTAAGGTACACACAAAAGCTCAGCCTTCACAATTATAGGCCTGGCACACTGAGACTGACTTGAGGAAACCAAGTAGGCAAAGAGGACAACAAGAGTCAACCATTTATGTTTACATACATTCTCTATGATTACAGAGGAGCACGCAATACAAGACTTTCGAAGACAGAGAATATCTGATGCTACATGACACACACTACATGACTTTAATTTCGTGCGATCAGTTGACTGGTGAATGTAGGGGTGGGCAAACTACACAAGCAATCACATGATGCTGACACACTACACAAACTTTCAGCTGGCAAGGGCAAGTGTGTCTGATCCCCAAATCCCTTTTTCACATGAAAATATAATATGCTTTTGTGTTATTGTCACTATTTTGTTCATAAACAAGAAAAAAAAAGAATTGGGAAGAATGATGAGGAAATATTAGGTGGTAGAGATGCAGGCAGCAAAGATTGTCTGCTCTGAAAAGAGAACTGGAGGTGTAGTGCAAAATACGTAGCTATTTTTTACACTGCAGGCCACCAGTCATCATGTCACATTAGTTTTTATTTTTGCTGTTCCTAACAACCATTTGGATATGACATGCCAAATTAGTTTGTATAGAAGCAATATGCCCACCCACACAATTAAATGGAATTACTGGAATGTGTTCCAGTAATTTGTTAGCAATTTGATTTACTTTTGGACTCTGATTGGCTGTTTCTTGGTGCTGTACTTGCTTCTAGTTGCAGAGAGGTTCACACTACACAATTCATCACAAAGAATATCAAGCATGCATGAAAATATTGGCGTCTCTGTGATTGCAGACTGAGAAAACCGTGTCATTGAACCGTGGACAGTACACAAGCAATTGCCATGGGTTCATGCAGCAAGTAGTCTCAAAATTAGTCAGTGAGAGGTAAATCGGGGTTAAAATCATGTTGTGTACACTAGGCCTAATTTCCCTAGCCTCTGTGGGGGTTGTCTCACAGAGTGAACTTGGGGAGGAAGATCTTGAATTACACAGTGCAATGCTATTCATCAGATGCACCTACATAAGGTCAGACTCACAGAAGATATTCAGAGATGTGGACCCAGGTTGTGACAGATATCAGCAAGCACTGGCTACACATATAGACGCACATGATTTTGGTCCTGTCCATATTTACACCTTTTTTGGACAGAACACTTTCTAACATTGTCAGAGATCTAGGAAATTAATTGAACTATATTCTGTGGTAGCTTAGTTCAATGTCACCCCTCCTATATTATCAATATCGTCTTCAGAGTTTGACATAATTGCATTTGTCACTCTGTTGGCCAGATGTCTAATTCTGTTCAAATGTAAATTTTTAAGACCATCTTCCCACAATTTTCAAGTTATCAGTTATATGAAACTTGAGAAACTCAGACTTGCAATTGAAGGTTCAACTAATGGTTTAATAAAATGTGGACTCCATTTCTTAAAGTAGTGGGAAAACAGCATGAGTATACATTACCTATCTTATAATCTATATTTATTTTGTACTACAGGGTGTCCCAGAAGTTTCCATACACAGCGGAAATTAACACTTTTTTAGCAAAATGTAAATTTATTTTAAAAACATAAAAATACTCATAATTACTATTTCTTTGTAAACACACAAAGAGTCGTCTCTCCCACTAATGATGCTAACTCATGTTAGTACATCTCGTGTTATGCATATAATTGCATGTCCATCACAACCTTGCGTCAGCTTCCAGATCCAGCCATGAGGATGATTTCAATATGTTCTTCTTTTGTCAAAGGTATTTTTTAAAGGCTATCTGAAATAAAACAAATATAATTTGAACTAAGTATGAAGAATTTTGGGAAACATTTTGCTAAAAGTTTCCCTATGTATGGAGACTTTTGGGACACCCTGTATTCTATACATTACATATGATTCAGCACTGTATAATTTTATATATTCTACATTATACTATTTAAAATTCCATATGCCACTAGAATGGTTGGTTAGTGGGAAATAGGATATTTATTGTCTGAGGAGTGCTGTGAAAAAGTTCAAAAAGTGCACAGTAAATGAGGTGTACTGCTATTTACATATTGTCTTATCAGTATTGTTTCTGTGTCGTATTGTCTGGCCCATAATTTTCCACCAACAGAAACTGTTGTTTTGGTGTTTGTTTGTGAATATTTTATTGGTGGAAAACAATGAACAGAGCTTGAGGGGGAAGAGAACAGCAAAAAATGAGTCCACAGAAGAGACCAGAGTAATAATGAGAAATAAGGAAGCCAAAGCTGACAAGGTCTGGTACAACAGTGATCTGGAACTCAGTTCACATCAGAGCCTGAAGCCAATAAAAGCGGGAGCCATCTTGAGAAATCTCCCAGGATCTCACACACCTGGTTCTTCCTCTGTTAGGGGTTGCCATGGCAACTCTTTCTACCAACAATATGAAAAGTCTGAGTAATCTGAGAGGCCACAATAAGAAGCAGAGTAAAAAATATGCAGAGAGATGAAAAGAAAAGTTTGTCCTTTGTGCTAGCACTTGTAATCACAAAACAGTCCCCCAATCAAAAATGTGTTGGTCTGATACGGCATTAAATTCAACCATCATTCTAGAGAAACAGAGAGAGGCAGACAGAGAGACAGGGAGAGACAGACAGGAAGAGAGAAGAAGGTAGGTAGGAAGGAAGGAAGGACTTATTTGTAAGGGACCTGAGGACTAATGCATTACAGTAACCTTTACTCATTGCCAGAGTTAATAATTATTATAATTCTGACACAGAATACAAGACTGATATGTATATGCAAGTTATTTTAATACTAATTTTGTCTTAGATTGCTATTTTATTTTATGACTTCTGTATTCTGGCTATATAAAATAAAAAAGAAGATGTCCAAACATTACTTTTCCAACCAAAATTAAATGTTACAGACATTTTTTGTATGTCACTAAAGATAGTAACACTTTTCAGACAAAAAATAAAATGAATGCTGGCTGTCAGGGATTACCTGCAAAAACAGAAGCAAGCGTGCCAAAGTCTGCAGAAAAAAAAAAACTGTCAGGTTCTCCAAAATGCTGAGAAAAACTTCCCAGTCAATTTTCTCATAAAACTGCACAAAATGTACCTTAGACTACCGATGTGTTAAAGACAAAAGGTTGTCATGCCAGTATTGAATTTGTTGAGTTTTGTGCTGTTTACTACCTTTCATCTACTTATCTATCCATCTACTAATGATATTCAATTGCATTATTTTTGAAGGCATCTTTGCTTTACGGCATTTTTTATGTGTTAAGACTTTTGCTCAATACTGCATGCACTGTGTATATTGTATATTAACTTATAGTCTATGCATACTGTACAGAAATGTGAATATCATTGAAAAGTATTTTTTTCCGTAATTTAATTAAAAAAGTAGAATTTTCATATATTCTAGATTCATTACACATAAAGTGAAATATAAAAAAAAAATCCAGTATCTCAAAATATTAGAATAAATAAATACAGAAATGTTGACCTTCTGTTTTTGCACGAATTACTGCATCAATGCAGCGTGGCATGGAGATAATCAGCCTGTGGCACTTCTGAGGTGTTATGGAAGGCCAGGTTGCTTTGATAGCGGCCTTCAGCTCGTCTGTATTGTTGGGTCTGATGTCTCTCATAGATTCTCTATGGGGTTCAGGTCAGGTGAGTCGGCTGGCCAATCAAGCACAGTAATTCTACGGTCAGTAAACCAGTTACTAGCAGTTTTGGCACTGTGGGCAGGTGCCAAGTCCTGCTGGAAAAGGAAATCAGCATCTCCATAAAGCTTGTCAGCAGATGGAAGTATGAAGTGCTCTAAAATCTCCTGGTAGACACTGCATTGACTCTCAACTTCAGAAAACACTCTGGACCAACACCAGCAGATGACATGGCACCACAAATCATCACTGACTGTGGAAACTTCACACTGTACTTCAAGCAACTTGGATTCTGTCCCTGTCCACTCTTCCTCCAGACTCTGGGACCTTGATTTCCAAATCAAATACGAAATTTACTTTCATCTTCCCCATGATTGTGGTTGTGTGTACTGAACCAGACTGAGAGATTAAAGGCTCAGGAAACCTTTGCAGGTGTTTTGAGTTAATTAGCTGATTAGAGCTCTTCTCAGGTTGATATTTCTGTATTATAAATTCTTTATTCTAACATTTTGATATACTGGATTTTTTATTTCCATGAGCTGTAAGCCGTAATCATCACGATTAAAACAAAAAAGAGGCTTGAAATATTTCACTTTATGTGTAATGAATCTAGAATATATGAAAGTTCCACTTTTTAAATTAAATTATGGAAAAAATAAACTTTTCCACAATATTTAAATTTTTTGAGATGCACGAATATATATATTAACTTTTTATATAAAGCCCCACATCTAATGGTCAATTGCATCTTGTACAGTGAAGCACGGTAGTGGCAGGATCATGATGTGGGGATGTTTTCAGCAACAGTGCCTGGGAAGCAGAATCAAGGGAAAGATAAACAGATGAAAGTTTAGAGACATTGTTGAGGAAAGCCTGCTTAAGAATGCACATGACCTTAGACATGACAACTACCTGCAACCAACAACTAAGACAATGCAGGATTGTGTCAATGTCCTTGAATGGCCCAACCAGAGGCCACATTTGAACCCCAATTGTGAAGAGGCTTAAAAACAGTGGTACAGCAATGTTCAATATCCAACCTGAACAGAGCTCGAGACTTCCCACACAGAAGATTGGAACAAGACACCTGGACTTAGGGGACGTCATCCCTTATGGAAGCATTACATCCATTACAACCATAAGTTTTCTTATTATTTTTTAAAATTCCTTTTAAAAGAAAATTTAAAATTTAAGGCTGTAATCTCTGCTGTGTTTCAACTAGCATTGAGTAAAAGTAAAAAATACTTGTGTAAATGTGATATTTCAGTTTTGTGTTTTTTTTATTTACAAAGTTTTGTGTAAAATGTACTGTTTGTTTATGCATTTGTTTGTTTGTTTGTTAGAATCCAGTAAGTCACTGCAATATATGTACGTCAGTACAGAAAGTGGACGTAGTTACATGTTAGTGTAGTATACAAAGTTTCCGAAGACACAGGTCCGATGAATGTCCTTCATCAGCTGTGCAAAGTGCTTAAGTCCTCTTAAGAAAATACAAAACATTGTATTATATTTAATTAATTTATTCATTTATTTAGGTATTTATTTTGCTCCAGCAGCACATTATAGTTTATTTTGATACAATTGCATTTGGGGTGTTTTGTATTATGTTGTTATAGTATGTTGAAGAGCTGATAGGAGGCTCTGCAAGTGATCTGAATTTTGTACACATTTAGAGGACAGAATGTCTAATCTTTCAAAAGGTTATTTTTATAATCATGCTGTAATTCACAGATATGAATGAAGCACTTCAGTGTTAACTGTTATCAACAGAAGCGGATACAGACACACATGGAGAACGACCACCAAGCCTTGACAGACAGAGAATATGACAAATGTACCGGATGTCACATAGTGACTACGCAGCTGTTCTGATTTGGTAACTTCTGCAGTTCTTAAGTGAAGCCCCTTTACAAATATATATATATATATATATATATATATATATATATATATATATATATATATATATATATATATATATATATATATATATATATTTGCTGCGCTCCAGTCATGCAACAGTTCTGCCATCAGTCTTTGCAAGTGTTTTCATTGTCTCTCTCTCTCACACATTCCAGTCCATCTCACATCTAAGGTTCCATTAACAGTCCATGATTTAAAGGTGTCTGGCTGTGTTTATCTTCTTTCCTTTTCTATGCAAGTAGAACTCAAATGAATAACACACACACACACAAGCACACGCACACAAACACACCCACACACACACACACACACACAAACACACACAAACACACACACACACACACACACACACACACACACACACACACACACACACACACACACACACACACACACACAAATGCATAGCCTCAAAATTCTTTTGCAGATGCTCTGAATGCAGATGTTCCTTCTGCTCCTGACAACCCACATTCCATATAAGGGTTTCTATACTAACTTCATTTCATCTTCCAAGTACAATTTTAGCCTAAGCATGGTGTATGAATAAAAATAATAAAAATGCATAATGACACAAACCTTAGCTACATTGTCAAAAGGAATAAGGAGTAATATTAACAGAAGTCTTATTGATAGTTCCTGTTTCATCAGAAATAGTTTTGAACTTTGCAATAGTTTTGATACTCTGGTTTGTTCATTTTAACTAGATTCCTCACAAGGATTTGCTTTCAGCATGTGGTATCTTTAAGAACATACGTTCAACCCAAGGAGTCACTGAATAAAATATGAAGTCCTGTTTTTGCATCTTTCATCTTTAAAATCCTCAGCTGGAAGCTGGAGCTGCTCTACTCTCCCTCCTGACTGTGTTAACACATCACATGGCCATCATCACAACAAATTCTCTGCATGGAATTCTACCAAATTAGCTAATGCAGGCACAAATCCTTGCACAAATCTGTAGTTCTTGTTTTACAGGCCACTCATCCTTACTCTCCTACATCTATTTAACCTACAACTAATTGTTACAAAACAAATGTGTTGCAATGAGCAGGGTTGGCAGAGAACTTCAGTAACAACTAATCTCCATTTTCACATGTTTAGGTCTCAATAAGCAGTAGCAGCCCCAGGCTCTCAGTCTCATAATTACACCAAGCTTGTGTAATGTAGCACTGGTGGTAAATGATCATTTTTAATTATTATATCAAACACCAATTATCATCCCATTACCTACAATGTTGCCATACATTCCCACACAAGGTGAACCTAAACTCCTAAAAATGAGCTTTTTTTATATAAGAAAATGACTTGAGCTGCCTAAATCCATGTTGAGATGGATTAGTCTCACTCCATAAAATGGAAGTTTCCAAAAGCCTTGAAATCCTAAAAGCCAATGACAATTATCTCAATTTTCTGACAATACAACCAAGGAAGAAAGTTTGAAAAGCTTTTATAAAAGGGTCAGAGTAAGTACCTACATTGCTCCTATCCTGCAGCACCCCCTACTTTTTTTTTCACGCTTCATGAGTTTTGGGAGAGGCCCATTTATTCTGCTCCTCAAATCACTCACTCATCTGGTAACCATGGTTTCAACTGAGTATCCTTCATTTAAGGCCAGAGATAGTCCATCACTGTTATGATGGCCTGTCAGTGGAAGAATATGGAAGCGTATGTCTCAAATTGAAATAATAATAATGCCTGTCAATCATCATCAGCCTCCTGATGAGCATCAGCGGTTTCTGGATTTCGGTATCCCACAGTGCTTCTCGGTTACATTTCCTTCAGAATTCTTCCTGAACAAACTCTGTCTGACTACATGAGATCAAATGCAAACATCAAACATTCTCTGATTACCTTGTGTATATGAACTTTCATTTTAAGACTTCTACATTATCAAATCAGTACAAAAACATTTTATATTTATATAACATTAGTTTTCCAGTACAAAATTAAATGTTACAGAAAACATTGTATGTCAGTAAAGAAAGCAGCACATTATATAAGAGACCACTTTTCAGACAAAAACATAATGAAGGCTGCTGGGTTTTGCTGAAAAAATAAGAAGCAAGTGTGACAGTCAAAATCTTCAGAAGAGCTGTGACTGGTTCTGCAAGATGCTCAATAAAACTTAAGATCATTTCCTTATAAAACTGTAGAAAATGTACCTAAGACTACTTTTTTTTTTTTTTTTTTAAAGCAGAGTCGTCAAACTAAATAGTGGCTTTGCTTCATTTATTACTGCACTTTATAGTATTTTTTAAAAATGTAGAAACATTTAATTTCTTTATTTATGAAGGCATCTTTGCTGTACAGCATATGCCTAAGACTTTTGCACAGTACTGTAGATTATATTTACCTGGATCTAAGACCCTTGTGAACATACACAAAAAACCTTTGGAGACTTTTCTCATACATGTGTACCATAAATGCTTGAAATGGGACAGCAGTTGTTCAGACTGAATGAATAAATGATAATCTGCTCAAAATGCAATGCACATTTCCACTGGATCTTAATATGCTGGCTTTGGTAGCCGCTGCACTATAAGTCGTGTTTAACGTGTCTATTACAGGTACGTGTTCGAGATGGAGCTGAGAGCTCTACTGTTTATACTGAATATGTGTCCTGGTCCAAGCACTTGCCCTGTAGGTGAGCCTCAGGGAGGCAACGTGTGAGGCAGAGAGCATGTACCTTCCGGTGTTCTCACACATGCATTAAACATCAGCTGCCACTCAAACTTTAACTGCAGGTTCACAGTGTAATTGCTTTCTATTTTAGCGGGACCAATGCCAACTGCATAGCAATGAGACAACAGCTGCAGACACACACTTTGACAAATAGACACACACATATATACACACACACACACACACATTGAAATGTTAGTGCACTCATATGAAGGATCTCTCTCTCTCTCTCTCTCTCTCTCTCTCTCTCTCTCTCTCTCTCTCTCTCTCATGTACACTCAACTTATAATTAGAGTGTACTTTCATTAAATTTGATTAATGTAATTCATCTGCTACTCCCAGAGTGGGGATATTGCTGTCAGGCATACAGATGGACACATAAGACATAAACGGTTTATTGTAACCAATCAGGACAATCTTTTTTTTTTCCATGCCAGCGGTTTCTCAACTACATTCTACCAAACTGATCCTCTGGGTTAATGCGAAAGTAAACACTAAAGCTGATGTGATATCTATTATAATATTAATAATCTATCTAGTATTATGTTCAATAAAATGCCTTTTTAAAATTTTAATTTAATACATTTATACAGTATTACACATTTTACAGGCTTTACTTTTTAAAAGTTCACTTATTAAAGATGGGCACTTTATGTTAAAATACAGTATTTCAAAAAGTGTCCAATCAATAAAATAGGTGCTCAGAGGAGAAACTGTGGGAATCACAGACTCTGAAAATGGGAGGAACAAACAAATGATTAAGATCGTGAACATCCCAGCAATCAGGATAAAAGGGGTTCTCATCTCATCTATCAATAGTGTTGCCATTCAATTCCAATAGCAACCCCACTACCAGTGCATTAGCAAACAGGAGTTTGACATGTTTTCAGGGTTTAACTGCAGAACTGTAGTACACTACATGGCCAAAGGTTTATGGACACCTTATCGTAACACCCATATGTGTTTTTTGAATACCCCATTCCAGAATTAGTCCCTCCTTTGCTGTTACAATATTCTCCATTCTTCTGGGTAGGTTTTCCACTAGATTTTGGTAGGTCTTCAATGGGACTCAGGTCAGGACACGAGTTCTTCCACTCCAACCTTGGCACACCATGTTTTCATGGATCTCACTTTGTGCACAGGGGCATTGTCATGCTGGAACAGGTTTGGACCTCTTAGTTCCAGTGAAGGAAAATCTTAATGTTACAGCATACAATGGCATTCTATACAACTGTGTGCTTCAAACATTGTGGCAACAGTTTGGTGAAGAATCACATATTGGTGTGATGGTCAGATGTCCACATACATTTGACCATATAGTGTATTTCCAGTTTCTTTTCCTAGTCCTTACATGTTCTTGATTGTTTCATGTATTTCTCATTTCCTATTTGTCACTATTCTTGTTACTTCTTATTTTGTCTCTTGTGTTAAGATCTTTATTACAGTTGTGCCCAAACGTTTGCATACATTTACATTTGCATTTATTCATTTAGCAGACGCTTTTATCCAAAGTGACTTACAAATGAGGAATACCCCTTGCAGAATCTGACCAATCTTAATACTGTTAACAAAATAAGAGGGATCATAAAAATCCCATGTTGTTTTTTATTTAGTTCTGTCCTGAAAAAGCTATTTCACATAACAGATGTTTACATATAGTCCACAAGACAAGATAATAGCTGAATTCATAAAAATTACCCTGTTCAAAAGTTTACATACCTTGATTCTTGATTCTTAATACTGTGTGTCATTACCTGGATGATGAAAGACTGTGTTTATGTTTATGTGATAGTTGTTCATGAGTCCCTTGTTGGTCCTGATCAGTTAAACTGCCCACTGTTCTTCAGAAAAATCCTCCAGGTCCTGCACATTCTTTGCTTTTCCAGCATCTTCTGCATATTTGACCCCTTTTCAACAGCGACTATATGATGTTGAAAGCCATCTTTTCACACTGAGGACAACTGAGGGACTCATACACGACTGTTACAAAAGGTGCAAACATTCACTGATGCTCAAGAAGGCAACACGACAAATTAAGAGCCAGGGGGTATAAACTTTTCAACAGGATGTTCGGTGTAGCTTGTTATTATTTTGTTTAAGATCTTCTTTTTTTTTTTCATTTAATAATGAGTCTTTATTGATCATATATATACATTACAGCACAGTGAATTATTTTCTTTGCATACCCCAACACGTCAGGGGGTTGGGGTCAGAGCACAGCGTCAGCCTGATACAGCACCCCTTCTGCTCAGTAACCCAGAGCCTTAACCGCTAAACCACCACTGCCCCATTATTTAGTACTGCCCTTCAAATGCTAAATAAGATAGTTACATGTCTCCCAGAAGAAAAAATACTAACAATTTACACTGATCATCCTGTTTATTAATTTTTCAATATTTAAGCAAAACTATATAAAGGAAAAAAATTGTATTTTGTGTAGTTTGTATGTCCGAGGCCATATTCCTCTTATACTGCAGCAATTTGCCTACGATTACAAGTTTTAATTAACTCATGAAAGATACATTGCTTGTTTATTGTTTACAGTTACATATAATATCATTTAATGTTACAGATTGTCTGCCAGATTGTCTGTCTTCAAGACAGAGGAGTTTGCACTTTCTGGTACCTTTGAGAAATAAGAAGAGAAAAGAGGCTGGTAAGGGAACAACTGTACTGTATATAGCTGCTGTTATAGAAGATGAATCACTAAAACACTTTCTGATTTGAGGACGGCATGTGGTATAATTGTAATCAACACATCTTTGTTAAAAGTAAAAAGATTTGACTGTCATTGGGGTGTGACTTCATAGCTCACACCATATGTATGCTACTTAATATTTCACATCCAAGGTAAAATGCCTTCCTGTGTCCCTGAATTGAGCAAATTTGTGAGCTTTCTAATTCATTAAAATTAGCCTAATTAACCTGTATTTAACTAGATAAATGGGGGTGATAAATGCTAACTAACATTAGATATCAAATTTGAATAACTTTGCATAAGCATATCGCTTCTAATCTGTAAGCCTCGGAACCACAGTTCAGGTTTATGGTTTATGTTTTCACATTTTTGCTTGTTTGTTTTTGCTTTACTTAATTAATCATCTGGACTTGCATCCGCCTCCTTCTACCAATTTGTGGGTGTGTTACATAATGTCATCTATCCCTATGTTTATTGGGACCAGTTTGTGCATAATGTAAATTATACACAGATATATATTATCTCTAATTACTTTACAGATTTTCTCTCAGTCGTGATGCGTTTTGTCTCTTGGTGGTGACTGAGAATTTCAGCGGCTTTGTGTTCTATCCAGTAATGTTGCAGCAACAATAAAAGCATTTGGGTAATATAAGAAATTTGAAACAAATCAAATAGGAGTGAAGGAAACCACTTTTGTGTAGATTATGTGAATATTTAATGGATAAAAAAAAAACCTTCTAGATAGAGATATGTGCCAGGCTGTGCTTCAAAAGCATTTTCAGGAGGGTTTAAGAAAAATTAAATCAACTTAAAATAATAATAATAATAATAATAATAATAATAATAATAATAAAGATAGTAGGTGAGAAATGGATTGTCTTTTAAGAAATGTGTGTGTGTGTGTGTGTGTGTGCGTGTGTGTGCGTGCATTTTAGAAAGATGCGTCAGCATGGCAGGCAGGCTGTCAATAAAGCAAATGAGGAGTTGATTCTATTTAATTTCTGTTGTGATAGAAGTCTCCATTATCTGTTCAAAATGCCTTGACACATTGTTATCAAGATGGTGCAATGAGCCTATTTAATCCATTAGAGTAAAAGGGGTCTGTTCTGCTGCTCTCTCATGAAGTGAATTATTACAGGATGTTAGCACAGCAAAGGAACCAAACTCTTAAAGATGCAAATGGAACTCATGGATCACTCATGGAATTTATCTATCTACACTATAATGCCAAAGGTATGTAGACACCTGACCATTACACCTACATCATGTGGGCCTTCCCCAAACTGTTGCTACAAAATACTTGTTCCAGTATGACAATGCCCTTGCGCACAAAGCAAGGTCTGTGAAGATGTGATTTGTCATAATTGGAGTGAAAGAACTCAAATGGCCTGCACCGATCCCTGACCTCAACCACACTGATCACTTTTGATCACTCCATGCCCAAGAAGGTTAAGGCAGTGCTGGAAAATAATGGTAGCCGCACAAAATATTGACACTTTGGGCCCAATTTGGACATTTTCACTTAGGGGTGTACTCACTTTTGTTGCCAGCAGTTTAGACATTAATGGCTGTGTGTTGAGTTATTTTGAGGGCACATCAAATTTACACTGTTACACAAGCTGTACACTCACTATTTTACATTGTAGCATTTCATCAGTATCATTTCATCAGTGTTGTCACATTAAAAGATATAATCAAATATTTACAAAAATGTGAGGGTGGCTTAGCGGTTAAGGCTATGGGTTAATGATTGGAAGGTTGGGGGGTCAAGCCCCAGCACTACCAAGCTGCCACTGTTGGGCCCTTGAGCAAGGCCCTTAACTCTCTCTGCTCCAGGGCACCGTATGGCTGACCCTGCGCTCTGACCCCAACTTCCTGGGGTATGTGAAGAAAACAATTTCACTGTGCTCTAATGTATATGTGACCAATAAAGACTCATTATAATTATCATTATTCCTGGTCTCCTCCAATATGGGGGGGTGCGCCACATGATGGAGGAAGCTTGGGGAGGGCTTTAGTTACAAAAGGTTGAGAAACTCTGCTGTACATAGTCCAAATTTCCAAATACTCCAGAGCTCTCCAATTCCGATGATATCTGTGGAGCTTTCTTCAAACCATTCTACAGGTTTTTGATAGGATTTAGATTTGGGCTCTGACAGGACTTTTCCAAAACTTTGAACTTCTTCTTCTGAAGCCATTTCTTTTCTTGACTTGGATTTGTGCTTTGGGTCATTATTGTGCTAGAAGGTGTCCAACAGAGGCTGCAGGTTTTGCCAAAATAGATTGGTATTTGGTGCAATCTATGGTTCCCTCTATCTTAACCAGAGACTCAGTCCCAGTGCTCTCCACACTAATGCAACCAGTTTATTGTATGTTTTTTTCTTTCCTTCCCTCTATGTTGCTCTTCACTTGAATTTTGTTGGTTTCTAGATAATATTAAAGGTGGGAAAGGATCCGACATGATTTATCTTGGTTCATTTTTTTCCATCACAAAAACCTGAAATTTTAACAGTGTCGTGTATCAGAGAAGGAACTCTGGGCTTCAGTTCCCAGCAGCCACTGCACCTTACTCATCAGTCACATGACTACCTACACCTGAATCACTTTCTTGTTAACGAGCACTCATCTGTATATAGCCACAGTTTACACTGCTTTCTTTGTGCCACGTTAGTCTTTCTATGCCTTGTCTCTGTTATGGTGTTTTATTTCTTTAGTTTAAGTTAATCTTGCCACGGTGTTTTTGCCTCATAGTCTTAGTGTCTTTTGTATTTGTGTGTTGTTCTTTATTAAATGTATGAAATTCTGCACCTGCACCTATCTCTCACCTTCATAACATGACAAACAGGGGTGTGTAGATCTTTTATATCGACTGTATCTAGGCAGTTTGTATACTGACAGCATGCTATTAGCAAGCTAATTAATTTATATTATCAGAATTGTTATGATGCTAGCTAATGTTTGAGAGCTACGGATAGCTATTGTTAGTTATCTTTAAATAATATTTGCCCACATACTTCTTGGCAAGAGGCAAACTAATTTATGATCAGTAGCTAAGGTGGGATTTAATTATATTTGTATAAGAATAAACTTGTGTGACTCTTTCTTGTACTATTATTATTATCATTATTCTATATTTTTTCATACTAAATGTAAGTAATTGTGAGCTTGTGTTAATGTTTTTTGTTTGTTTGTTTGTTTGTTTGTTTGTTTGTTTAAAAAGCACAACAAAGTTCTCCCAGGGCATTTATACATTAATATTTGTACTTTTATCTGAGTAAGGAATTGGAATTAAGAAATGATGTCACTGGTAAATGTTTACACATGCACTGCACCACATGTTTACTGTGAGTACCTTCAATGTGAATTATATTTCATTTCTAGATTTAGGAACAAATAATTTTATCGTCTATAACTGTGGTTTCAATGAACAATATTTTATTTTATTTGTTGTCTTTTATTATATCAGTCTGCTTTGTAGTCTTATCATGCTGCAGTCTCCATCAGTCTGTTCTGCATTCTGTTCTGAGAATTTGACTGTGAAGGAATTTATGCTGAATCTGCTTTTGAAAAAGTTTGAGCAATTGGGTATTCCAAACCTAGATAGAGCATAGAGTAAACAGACACACAGAACACATAAAGCCAACAATAGTTTTACATATGCATGTGCATTTGGCACACATTCCAACACATTCTGCAAGACAACATATTCAACAACTGCTGTAAAAGCATTAGATGAGATATGGACTGAAAGAGAGGTGGGGGAGGCTGAGAAGTCAGAAAGCATTCATTCCAATTCTATACAGTTTGTAGTGTCTGGTGGTTTTAATTTTAAGTAAAATGTTTAGGGAGTGCAAAAGTGGATAATGAAAATGCTCTTTACTTTGGCCCTGTGTCTTTTGAACAGTATGTCTCCTGTCAGATAGTCATGTGAGATAGCTTTTGTGGTGTCAGGCAGAATGACATTTTAATTGTCTTCAACATTATTAATAGCAAAATAATGTGTTCACAAACATCTGATCAAAGATATTTCTTCATGAGATGTCCTTTTGTGCCAGCTTAATTAATTCAAAGCCCTGAAACAAGCACTTGAAATGAATATAGCCTGGCAGGTTTTGCTTTCATTTCAAATGAATGGATTTTTATTACATGTTTGTCATGTGAAGACAACGTTTTAATTGATATATTCCTCTATTAGAAACAGGTTATACAATGCAATTTAGTAAATAGTATTACTTGACATTAGTTTTCTTTTGTTATTTGCCTAGCTGTAACGAGGGAATTTCCCAAGTGTGGGATCAATAAAGGTTATCTTATCTCATCTTAGCAGTAGCTGTGAATTCTGTGGCTTTTTGGTTATTGATTGTTAATTTTGCACTTCTTCAATGTACTGTAAAATGTCTGTAACCATAAAACCTCAATATCATATCTGATCTGAGTCGATAAGACAGCCCTATTTACACCTTGTATTTTGTATGTTTAGAATGTCTCAAGTAACCACCCATGATACACTTGACTCCATGATACTTTGATGTTGTTAAGCAGAATGCATTAGCATCCACTCTACAAGTGTTTTGTGTTAATTTAATGCTGTCCACTTGAGACAGTAGGGCTAATTTTCTGCACCAAATGAACACAACTAATTGATTCTGAATTAGTTTTTGCTTAAATTAAAAATGAATGACCTCATTTAACTGTAATGACAGTCTGACATATTCCAGGCATCCTTTATAAAGAATGTTGCTTATGCTGTTTTTACTGATGGGATGTGTGACTTTCAATATACATCTTGTACATATTGTGCTGGTTGTTACACATTGACATTATATATAGTATTATACAGCAGTTACTCCACTTACTATGAGCTGTCAATCAGTCTGTGGGCTGCATGGCAACGCAATGCTCTGTCCAGCTGTGGCTTCTTTTTTTTTTTTTTTTTTTTTTTTTTTACTGTATTTGTTCTTGGAGCAAAAATGAGCAAAATATTTGGTGATATTGTGTCTAAAATGGCAGTATCTCAATATTCATTTCTTGTTTACAGAATTGTTGTATATAAGCAATATTACACTTGCAATCATGCTGTTGTACTGCATATAAGCACATGTTGATATTCAGTACAACTGCACTCTTGCTTTCTGGTTTCACCACTAGCACATCAACATTTTGCTTTACACATTTGTCTGAAATGTTATATAGTAGCAATGTAACATAATGGCATAATCTGTATCTGTTTATTGCTCAAAATATTTGTATCCATTTTTGTATTCAGATTCATACTGGAATTAAGCATTGTCTGTAATGGGAATACTATGTACTATGCCAAGAAACATGGAAAACACTGGAGAAACAGGGCTTTTAACAACAAATATCAATTTGCAAAATATATCTGCATTCAACTTTTCCGATAACAGTCGTGGACACAAGTGCATGTACTGAATGGTTTTAATAAATTTGGCAAATAGAACAATCCAAGACTGTAGTCAGAAAAACTGGCATGGTTCATCCATCCATCCATATTCTACCGCTTACTCCTTTTCAAGGTCACGGGGAACTTGGAGCCTATTCCATGAGCATCGGGCACAAGGTGGGGTACACCCTTTACAGGGTGCCAGTCCATCGCAGGGCACAATCACATACCCATTCATACACTACGGACACTTTAGACACACTAATCAGCCTACCATGCATGTCTTTGGACTGGGGGAGTACCCGGAGGAAACCCCCGCAGCACAGGGAGAACATGCAAACTCCGCACACACAGGGTCATGGCGGGACTCGAACCCCGGCCCCTGGAGGCGTGAGGTGAACATGCTAACCACTAAGCATTGAAAATGTCCATTTCCACCATCAGGGCAATAATTAAGAAGTTCCAGTCAACTGGAAATGTTATGAATCAACCTGGAATTGGACACGTGTCTATATTGTCTCAATGCACTGTGAAGAGGATGATTCGAGTGGCCAAAAAATCTCCAGGGATCACAGCTGGAGAATTGCAGATGTTAGTTGCATCTTGGGGACAGAAAGTCTCCAAAACTACAATCCGAAGTCACCTACATCACCACAAGTTGTTTGGAAGGGTTTCAAGAAAAAAGCTTCTACTTTCATCCAAATACAAACTCAAGCTTCTTCAGTTTTCCAGACAGTACTAGAACTTCAAATGGGATCGGTTTGATGGTCAGATGAAACCAAAATAGAGCTTTTGGCAATAAACACCAGAGGTGGTTTTGGCGCACACAGAGAGGTAGCCATATGGAAAAGTACCTCATGCCCACGCTTAAATATGGTGGTGGCTCTTTAATGTTTTGGGCCTGTTTTTCTGCCAGAGAACCTGGACATTTTGTTAGGATACATGGCATCATGGACTATCAAATATCAGACTGCTTCTGACAGAAAGCTTCAAATGGGCTGTGGTTGGAGCTTCCAGCAGGACAATGATCCAAAACATACATCAAAATCAACACAAAAATGGTTTACTGACCACACAATTAAGGTCCTGCCATGGCCATCCCAGTCCTCTGACTTGAAACCCATAGAAAACCTGTGTGGTGAACTGAAGAGGAGAGTCCACTAGCGTGGACCTTGAAATTTGAAGGATCTGGAGAGATTCTATATGGAGGAATGGTCTCAGATCCCTTGCCATGTATTCTCCAACCTCATCCGGTGTTATAGGAGAAGACTCTGAGCTGTTATCTGGGCAAAGGGAGGTAGCACAAAGTATAGACTAACCTGTGTTTTGTTTGCAATTGTTTGACAACGATGAGAGTATTTTTGTGCATTTTTTTAAACAAAAAATAAAAATGTTAAATACATAAATAAATGTATTAAATTTTGTTAAATATAAAATAGATACTTTTTTTTCCACAACCATCTTTGCTCATATTTCCCAAAGTTGCTAATATTAGTGGAGAGCACTGTACATCACACTGAGTGAGTGAACTGAATGTCCTTATATACTGTGAGTGTGGTGGGATGTGATTGAGTCCAGGTGTGTGTGATCAGTAATCAGGTGAGTGTGTTGGGGGTTGTAATCCTTAACAGCAATTTCTGTAGGCCATGCTGTGTATCATGAAGTATAGCGGGATGCCAATTCCGGCGTTGACATGACACAACTCCTTAACCTAATGTGCTATGTACCTTTCTATCTTATATCTAATGTAAGCATGCTAACTGTGTTTTTTTTTTTAAAAAAAAAAACTTGGGAAATGTCTTTCCCAAATCAGGAAACTGTTATTTAAGCTTACAGAAATAGCCATTTAATAATATTTTATCAGATTAAAAAAACAATTTTTGTTACATTCCAGAAATAACAAATCGTTGGCTTGACATACTATCAAAATCTATTTATCTATTTACAGTGCTGTTGTGAGTCAAATGTGCTGATATGATTTTCTGCAAACATTTCTTTTAATAACATTGAAGAACGATCGTTTAAGAATGACAGAAAAACAGATGCAATCAACGTACAAATTTCACAATTTTAATTCATTAAATGATTATTTTTGGTGAGAGTTCCGCAGAGATATGTTGCCTTGTGTGACAGTGTACAACCTGTGTTCTTTTGTTTGTACAGATATATGGTAGAAATATGGCTACTACAATTCAGGAAGAACTGTCTACAGACTACAGGTGAGCCTTCCAAGGGACAGACATTCCAAAGCATTATGCTGACTTAAAAGATGTATTTAGTAAAAGCAAAGCCAAGCATTGTCCTGGACTATACCGTAGAGCCATGTGAGGGCATAACACTTACTTTGGAACTGAATTTACCCAAGAGGCTCAAAGATATCTAAGAGGCACTCACACAAGGTTTCATTTCCCCTTTTGTTCACTGTGACAATTGATTCTGGCAAAAGTTTTATGCCGGATGCCCTGACGCAACCCTCCCCATTTTCCATACTTGGGACCGGCACTGGGTTCCCTGACAAACCCTGGCCACAGTAATTTGAGAGCACAGAGAGCTCTGCATGCTAGCCACTAGTCCACCAGGAAATCAGGAATCGAACCCCGGCCATGGCGATGAGAGCACCAGGTGGCCAGGCCTCGGCCGAGAGAGGAAATCTGCGACAGCCATTCACACTCCCATTCTGTGGAACATCTCAAAATTAAAAAAGCTATCGAGGCTTGTACCAACGGATAATCTAAACAAGCCCATCCCAGTAGATAAATACATCCCCAAGGTTCTGTAGCCACTAATCTCTTGATAATTGCCAAAGCTTTTGTGACCATATCATTATAAGACAAATTCATCATAGGTTTATATAAACAAGCATTATTTAACTGTTTTAACTGTTACTATCAACAAGTATTTTAAAGCAGAATCTAGAATACTCAGTTACTCGCCCATGCAGGCAAGAGCGATAACAAGTGAGAGAGAAAATTATTCATCCAAAAAATTTTCAGGCTTATGTAGACACATTAGTTGGGAATGGTTGAATTCACCACAGAAATGTGGAATTCAGACTGGGTTAATTAAAAAGTCAGGCATTAATCTTAATTTATGAGCTATCTGAAGACGGAGGGAGTGCGCGAGAAAAGATGAGCAGACGTTTGATCTCCCTATTAGAAGTTAAAAGTGAGCCCTGTCAGACAATTTCACATGAATTAATTTGCACTGGTGCCTGAGCTTTTGCTTCTGGGGGTTATCATTGGGGATGTGATAACCCCTTTCTCTCTCTTTCAGACTCCTTAGAAACACACACACACATATTTCTGACTGCCTGAAAGCTGCTCTCGTGATAAAAGTACAGCAGTGTTTGGGGAGGTGGCAGAGGGAGAGAGGGGAGTGCTGGGAGCTTTGATCAGCACAAAAAGAGAGTGACAGTCACTCGCATGCGGCACTGTGTGAAAAAAAAGGCAACAGAATGCGTGTTAACGCTGACACCGCAGTGATCTACTGAGCACAGTCTGACTCCTTAACCATATTAAACACTCTCGCCAAGCAAGCCAAGCTGCAAACCACACATACACACAAGACAGGGCAGTATCTACCCTTTCTCACTCATCTCTTCATTTTGAAGCCTCATTTTCAACAAACTCCACAGTGAAATTATTTGGCTCCTTCATCACTTGACACTCACAGAAGAGTTTCTTCTGCAACCATTATACAGTAATAAAAAAAAAAAAAAAGTTTTGCTTACACATTGGTGTGGAAGTACAAGTCAAAATAGATCAAACACTGGGAAACTGAAGGGAAATCCAGACACGACAGTGTTATGCTTTCCCCTTTAAGAATAAATCCAGTCCTCCACAAATATCACCTAGGACTTATTGAGAGCTGTTCTTCAGCTGTGCCAGTGCAACTTTCATTTTATTTTGAAGGGCAAACTCTATTTTGTTTTTCATCATGAAATGTTTCTTATGGATGTCACAGGTGGTTATCATTTGGTGAAATGGTAAAGGGGAGATACTTTTTCAGGAAGACCACTGCCCTGCCTTATTTCCTACATCAGCCAGGCCTACCTTTACTATCAACTCTCCTTTCACTTCTTCACACTAGTTCTCTGAGCAATAAAATTATCAAAATCAGACATATGGTTGAAGGCAGACATCCCAGAATTGATATGAAAGGAACATGTGATACCAAATGCATTGTTTAATATTTAACTATGTACTAAGATGTTACTTTGGGGAAATTAGATTATTTTGACTGACATATAAATAGACAAAAGGGGCAAGTGTTTGATATTACATCAAATAATGAAGTGCAAAAGGATATGCATGCCACGATTTCCCCTCGCACAAAGCACTGGAGCATACAGCACGCTCTGAAACCCGAAGCGCGAACCTGAATGGCGACAGCGCACTTCCGGGTTTGCAGTTGGCATTGACTTTGTGTACTTTCTACATGTGCATCTGTTATGATTTCTGTCCTGTCTCTGCCTCTGTATTGTCGTTGGTTATTTCTTGTATGTGACACTGTCTCTGTCGTGTACCAAGCCTTGTTCCTCGGTTCCGTGTCATTGTTTTGATCCTGTTCACGTCTTCGTTATTCGAGTCTGTTTTGCCTAGTTAATGCCCGTTTGCTGATTACAGACATTCTGACTGTTTCTGACCCTAACCCTATCGATTCACATTTTGGATTTTTCTGCCAGCTTCTCTTCATTAAAGCTCTTAAATACAATATGCATTGTGATATTTAGCTTTGCTAACAACATAATATCTGTGAAATTCATTCAATAATACTTTTATTTAATGTTTACAAAAATAATACTTAAAGCTGAAAAGGAGGGGGGTAATATGATGGTTACTGCTTCCATTTCCAGGGTCCCTGGTTCGATCCTGAGCTCAGGTGTGAAGCTTCACATGTTCTCCTCCTGTCTGTAAAAAGGGGTTCCCTTTCAAAGGGAACTTCGATGTTGCATTTAGCATAACAGTATGGGAGCGCCTCTCGCGCGCAACCGGCATCTGAAGCACCTGCATGAAGTTGGCGCCCCACCCAACGCAAAACGTCAGCAAAATAGTCTCAATCGTTTGTGCTCCGTTTATGCCATAAAAATTTTCATCTGTGCTGCTTCCATTCTGGAGATAGTAAAAGAATATTTATAGGTCATTCTGGGCTCACTCAGACCCCCCCACTCGCTCTAAATTCACTCCAAATACTCTCAATCGTTTGTGCTTTGTTTGTGCTGGTTTGTGCCACTAAAAGTTTAGTTTGTGCTGCTTTCGTTTTTTAAAATATCAGACATTGAACTATGGTGCGGTGATGTCACCAGCCCCCCACATGCTCCAAGTTCACTCCAAATAGGCTCGTTTGTTTGTACTTCGTTTGTGCTGGTTGCCATCCAAGCCACCGTGTAAGGCCACTGTAGCATTGGTGGGCAAGGCCTATGAGGTAGTAGTCTTGCTTGTGGGTCACTGCAGACAATGACAGCATTGCAGGCCTACCAAGCAGACCTGCTGAATGAGCTCGACATATGGCGACATTCAGCCAGTTGCTTCCCTGTTGTCTCGAGTACACTAGTGTGTGGTCAGAACTAGTGTGTGGGAGACCCAGAAGGTGAGTATGGCAGCCCGCCAACCCCCGCAGACAGCCAGGGGAACTGGGTGGCCACAGTCGCGGCCTGCTACTAGGCCTGATCTGAGAATGGTCATAAAGGCCATAAAGGATAGGTCAATCCTATCAACACTGAGCAAGATAAAGCTGGATCTAGGGAGACTATTGGCGCTCATGGGCCTATTGCACAGGAGACCATTCAGTGGTCGCTGAGAAGTTGGGGGTTTCGTCCAAGGACGAAATCTCTGAGAATAATCAGTGTCACGCAGCGATGCCTACGTGCTCTGAGAATTTGAGTGTCCCCGGTTTCTAGCCTTGGGTCACGCTCTAGGGGTGTCTCCTTAGCACAAGATGGTAATGACAGACACCTCCCTCATGGGCGGTCTTAGACAGTTGTCCAGCTCACGGTCTCTGGTGCAGTCCTCATCTGGAGCAGCATATAAATTGCCTAGAAATGTGTGGCTCCGTCCACAAGTGGTGGAGTCCATATGGCGAGGTTTGGTCAAGCGGGACTGCATGTGTTCACCTCCAAGGAGACAACACACGGCCCGCTGTGGTTCGCCTTCACTCCTCCCACATAATTAGGGCAGGACGCCATGGTGCACAAGTGGCCGAGGTCACATCTGTACGCTTTCCCCCATCACTCTGCTCCCACAAGTTCTAGCAAGAGTTCGCCAAGACAGTCTATGTCTGCTGCTAGTAGCACCTTACTGGCCAGCTCGAATATGGTTCTCAGAGATAATATCCCTGCTAGATGGCACTCCTTAGGAGATTCCCATCCACAGGGATCCACTGTAGACCCAGTGAACTGCACAATAGCTACAGTCCTGGAGTTCTTACAAGAACATTTCTCAGCGTGGAGGGCTCCTTCTACAATCAGGGTTTACGTGGCCGCCATTTCGGCCAGCCACACCCCTGTTGATGGAGCCTCTGTGGGGCAACATCCTCCAACTTCGAGGTCTATACATGGTGTCAGGTGACTGAGGCCCATCTGCAGGCTGCGTATACTTTCCTGGGACCTTTCTGTGATCCTGGAAGGTCTGTCAGATGCCCCATTTGAGCCCTTAGAGTGGATCTACCGTCTCAAGCCGAGGGCTGATTTATCACCCTCGGCCAGAACTATGGAAACTCTGGATCTGGCCCCTGAGGTGCACCAGCTCATAGATTCTGGTCTCACAACTGAGGCTGTAGAGACCATGTTAAATGCTAGAGCACCATCCACAAGGAAATTGTATGCACTCAATTGGCAGCTTTTTGTCTTGTGGTGTGAGGAACGTCAGCTAGACCCAGTGAACTGCTCAATAGCTACAGTTCTGGAGTTCTTACAAGAACATTTCTCAGTGGGGTGGGCTCCTTCTACAATCAGGGTTTACGTGGCCTCCATTTCGGCCAGCCATGTCCTGTTGATGGAGCCTCTGTGGGGCAACATCCTCTAACTTCGAGGTTCATTTGTGGTGTCAGGCGGCTGAGGCCTAACTGCAGGCCACGCATACCTTCCTGGGACCTTTCTGTGATCCTGGAAGGTCTGTCAGGGCCCCCATATGAGCCCTTAGAGTCAGCCTCTGAGAAGCTTCTGACTTTAAAGGTAGCTCTTGTGCTGGCCCTGACATCTCTCAAGCGAGTAGGAGATCTACAAGCTCTCTCTGTTGCCCCTTCCTGCCTTGACTTTGCTCCTGGATTAGCCAAGGCCTTCTTATATTCCTAAGGTGCCTACATCGGCTGCCCACCCTGTGGTGTTGCAGGCTTTCTGCCCTCCTCCATTCCCCACACCGGAACAAGAGAGAATGCACCTGCTGTGTTCAGAAAGGGCTCTCTGTACATACGTCCACTGCTTCGGCCAGTGGCATAAGATGGAGCAGCTGCTGGTCTGCTTTGGCGGTGACAGTAGAGATGATGCTGTGTCACGGGTGCCATATTTATATCACGCGACACGCTTAATTGAATAAGGAAGAAAACAATTTAATTCACTAGAAATATATTGCAATTTTAAAGACTAAGTACAATATTTTGACATCAGATATTTTGCTCTCAATTAGAGAAAATATTTTTAAAAGTTTGAAAATGATAACACACCTGTGATATCTCAGAAAAGCAAATGATATCATCCAGCCTTACAAAAAGAGAAGTGTGAAATCTTAGAACACGCTGAAGAAAAATTTCCTGAAGACCCATTTCCCGAAGTAATACAGATGTGTATGTGTATGTGTATGTATTTAATATTTAATGTGACCTCACTTTCGTATCATAATTTGAATTTCCTCTATGGGGAATAATATAATAATACAATAAAGGTACATATTATCTTATCTTATAAAATCATGAAAACTTTAAGTCAGTGGCTTCTAGCTTATTTTGTTAAGCTAATGTGTATGCCTTCATCTGTCTTTAACTCTATATGAGGGGTCTTACAGGCACCAAAGCACACTATTCTACTTATTATTCTTTTTTTTTTTTATCAGAATGTATCTTTATATTCTAATGTTAAAGGTATACGCCAGCATTTTTTTCTATATGCTGTATCAGTGTATACATGTATCATTACCACAGACAAGACTTTTAACACATTTCCCAGTACTGAGAAAATAATGGAAAGCCCTAATTATGATTGTAACTATGGTTCCACATTGCATAATCACCAGAAGAAGTGTTTAACACATAAATACCTCCTTGTAAGTGTGCACGTGCATGCTGAGATCTTCCAGAAAAGTCATGTAGTCCTGTAATAAATACCACTGTCTTACAGTGGTTTCATACCATAGAACTTTCTAGCTGAGCCATGACAAAGAACCTTGGTAGTTACTCTCGTTTATATGTATGATTTGCTACACAGGCTCACCCTCATTGGGACAACACATCTGCTTGGGAACAAAGCCACCAGGGTTTTCCTACAATTAAGCCACTTTTCCACTGCACAGTAAGGCTCGACTCACTTTACTTTTCTGAGCTTGCTTTTCCACTGCAGTTTAGTGCCGCCTCAACGTGGGTGCCATCTTCCACTCAGCTTCACGCAGGAATAATGTTATTATCGAAGCCCTGTACAAATGCACTGTGAGGCCGTATTCCAGTTTTTGACCAACAACAGAACTGCCTTTCTTCACCAGCTTGTTGAGTCTGTCAGCCTCCCCAGCCTTAATTCCACATCCCCAGCACGTAACAGCAAAGAACAGGGTGTTGGATACCACAGACTGATAGAACATCTGCAGTAGCTTGCTGCTCACATCAAAGGGCCTGAGCCTCCTTACAAAAAAACAGTCTGCTCTGTCCCGTCCAGTAGAGAGCTTCAGTGTTTTCTAACCAGTCCAGTTTGTTGTTAATGTGCACTCCCAGGAACCTGTACGAGTCCACCATCTCTATTTTCTCCCCCTTGATGGTAATACATTTTGGGTGCTTTCTGTTCAGACAGAATTACACTACCAGTTCTTTGGACTGGCCGATGTTGAGCTGAAGGTGGTTATCATCAGACCATTTGACGAAGCTCTCCACCACATGGCATGTTCCAGAGATGAAGCTAACATCAGAGGTGTAGCTGGTGAAGGGAAAAGGTGAAAGTACGGTTCCTTGAGGTACACCGGTTTGCACTTCTGACAGAGTGCTCTGCAGTCGGATGTACCGTGGTCTGCTGGTGAATTAATCAGTGATCCAGGGCACCATGTCATGGTCTACCTACATGACTGAGAGGGGGGTTGATAAATGCACTGGAAAAGTCGAAAAACATGACTCTCACTGTGCTTCCCGGCCTGTCCAGGTGTGAATAGGCCCTATGCAGCAGGTAGATGATGGCGTAATATGTAATCCGTAATACAATGGAATAGTCCTTGAATGTCCTCTAGGAACAGTGGCCTGTCCAGCTCTTCCAGGGATTATCACAATTAGCAATGTGTTGATATGGTGCTGGGAAAGAGGTCCACTTGCACCTTGACAAACCTCTCCCAGATCTAGGCTACCACATGTGGGTGCAGATGGCACTCCTCTGTATGCATGTGCCATTTCAACAGTGTTCCCACATCGCATTGTACAGTATCAGCAGATGATTCTTGGTGAGGCCAGTCGTGCAAGAGAATGTAAAAGCAATGTGACGTTGTGCTGTTCTGTTGGATTCTCCCTCTCTCCTTTTGCTTCTCCCTCTCTCCTTTTGCCGAGCCCCACACGAATTTATGGAGATACTAGAGGTCCAGATCCTTTCTGCCTCTGGATAGAGCTCAAATCTTCTCTAATTCCAGACTGCTGGGACTATGGCTGCTCCTAAGGCCATACAGACTTCATATAAATCCATAATGAACTTTTTCACACTATCTGTTGTTACCCAGATGAGGATGGGTTCCCTTCTGAGTCAGGCTCCTCTCAAGGTTTCTTCCTCTTAAAACATCTTAGGGAGTTTTTCCTTGCCACCATCGCCACTCAGTGGCTTGCTCGGTTGGGATAAATTCACACCTTTAATATCTGTATACTATGTTGATATTTCTGTAAAGCTGCTTTGAGACAATGTCTATTGTAAAAAGCGCTATACAAATAAAATTGAATTGAATTGAATTGAATTGGATATGGCTGACCATCACAAAACTGTCTTAGTGAACTAGTACACAACAACATCTGAGAACCATAAAGAAGAGCTGCAGGGCAAGATGATCCCCCTTAAGTAAAGTTGGTTAATGTGTTCTATCCTTACCTTATTGGGGGGCGGGGGGGAGCGACAAATGCCCCAGTTACCCTGCTCCTTGGGCGGCTCTAAAGGAAGCTTGTTAAATTCTCCAAGATGCAGACTTGGATGACAACTATTGTCTTTTTTGTGAATATGAAAGTAGGTTGGATAGAACCTCTTGTTTTTAACTGTGGAGTCTCCCCTTTAAGTGGTCAGTATCTGCAGATTTGAGGGACTGCAAAAATGATACCAACAAAATAGTTAACATACTGCCAGTGCATAAAATATTGTATATCCTCACCAGGGAGGTATCAGTACATGTGCACAACTCGGCTTAGTCCCACCTGTGTCATAACACAATTATTAACAGCAAGTCCTCCAACTGTGGCATAACAAATGTTTTGGGTTGCACTGCACCATTTAACCTTACTTAGGCTGCCACCATCATTAGCATGGCTGCCACATCTAGTTCAGTGCCTTTCATAGGCACCTATGAGCTGGCAGAGGCTGAATTGGCTCCGTCCCCAGACAATGGCTAGAAAATGGTGGAAGAACCTCCCAAAAGTGGCTTTAAAAGTACCATCCTCACACTCCACTGATATGGGACAAAAAGGATGAATGGCCATTTAGCCTTAAGGAGGTTAGCAGGTTTTCATGCCAACCAAGCAGGAGCTACACCTGATTCCACTTGTTTAAAGCGTTCATCTAAGTCTCCAGTCAAGTGTACCTTCTATTTTAGCAGAATAAATGCCTGCAGCCACACTGGCCCTTTGTGGATAAGATTTAACAATACCGGTCTAGAGAGTAATTCTAGTCTTTTTGTTGTGCTTGTCGATTATTTCTGGGTCTAGATGTGTGCAACTAACAAGATGTTTAGACCAATCCACTTGGGATGTGCCACATTCTGTTGTGCACAGTCATCTGTATAAGCTTTGCCTGTGCCAAGCAGTTTTCTGTTCACTCTAAGGTGAGTGGTACTTGCACACTGTTAAAAAATGTCGTGGCCAGTATCTTACAATGGTTTGGTAGTTAATAGGGTTATGTCTAAAGGTTAAATCACTATAAATATATTTGGCAAATGATCTAAGGTGGAAATTTAAATTATTCTTGGTGAACTGTCTGTGCAGAAATGGGAGAATAATGAGCTGTATGCTAACAATGAGTGGCAATTCACGGGCTACATAGAAGCAGCTGCCAGTATCCACAAAATAAACTAGATCCAGAGCATTGAAGACACCAAAAAGAAAGAAGGATTTCTCCGGTCCTGTGTTTTTAGTAGCAGGTCTACTTTACTTAATAATTCATGCGGAAGGTTTAGCCAGGAATAATAGCTCTAGCTTAACACAAGCTATCTATATCAAAGGCCGTATGTCAATGGAAGAGATGTAAAGAAAAAAAGGTGGGTGGAAAGGAGAGAGAAGGGCTGAAATGAAGAGAGAGGGAGGTGTGGGTTTTTCTCTTTGATGGAAGAGAAGTGTCAGAGATTTAGGCCATTTTAAGCACCTCTACTCAGTACAAAGTGCAGTATGCCTTTGAGGTCAAAAGGCATCAGAAGAGTCTTGCTTCAATCCACACAATACATAAATAAGTGAAATGGCAGACCAGTGGACGAGATGTGTGTTCAAGCCTCAGGCGACTTCAAAGCCAGGGTGAGAGAACGGGAAAGAAAAGAGTGAGAGAGCAAAAGAGAACAGTAAGAGGACCACGGCCTTTGCAGAGCACACATGACCCGGTTAGTGTTTGCTTGTTTTGTTCACTTAGTCACACACATACATACACCTGCCCTAAAATAAGTGTGCATATTTACATAGTAACTGACTCTGCCTCTATCTATATGGTGATAAAATGACAACTCAGAGCTATTGGGCACTTTTTCACACACACACATGCACTCATGCGCACACAGAATTTTCAGCAATCAAGACTGTACCATTTATAGTTAGAGGTGCAATTAGTGCCTTACACACAGACTGTACAGATTTAAACCAATGTAGAGCCAAAGATTTAGAAGCCACTACTATTATATTACAGTTAATATTGATGTGGATAATTCTGATTGAAATTTTTGTTTCTCTCTCCATGACCCTTTTTTTCATTTGTTACCCCTGTTTGCAGAGGGAAAGTGTTTTCCATTTGTGTAATTGGATTTGTTTGTTGATTTGAAATTATTTGCAGATCATAGGGGTGAACCAGAAACAAATTCCACATCACTGAATGCGGAGAAGATGATGCAAATTGGAAAATTGTTACAGACCAATATCACAAAAAAAAATCCAAAAAGGTCGACACATACACACACACACACAAATGTAATGCTTCATCACTTTCAATTTTGACATTTTTTTATAAATCTTTTTTTAACAGCAAAAACTGAAGGAATTATTAAATAGCTCTTAGTACTTTTTGACATAGTTCTACAGTTTATACAGTTTTTAAATAAAAAATCTGCCCATTTACCTGTTTTTTGGCAAATCTAAATTTTGGGGTTTGACATGCTCTGGCTTTTTTGCCAAATCTTTTCTGCACCCTTCCCTTCTGTGAATATGCACTGATTAGTGAAAAGTGTTTGTTTGCTCCAGTGTCATGGGTAGGAAAGTCAGATACCCAGCAGCTTCTCTTTAATTACAGTAAAAGTCAAGGAGCCGAGGTAATAGCATGGAATTCAACTTTAATCTGTCTTCTCATGTCTAGCATTGAAAGTTCTGTGAGCTTTCTTGGTGGAAATGTACAGTACCCTCCAATAATATTGGCACCCTTGGTAAATATGAGCAAAGATGGCTGTGAAAAAATTACTTTATTGTTTATCCTTTTGATATTTTGTTTAAACAAATCACAAAAATACTCTGTTCTCATGGATATCAAACAATTGCAAACAAAACACAGGTTTATCAAAAAAAAATAGTTGTTACATATAGATGTGCAACAAATATTGGCACCCTATGAATTCATATGAGAAAGATATATTTGATGTATATTCCCATTGATATTTTACACATATTTTTAGTACACCAGGGGTATAAATATGAGGTAACATAGGCCAAATTCCCTTAGTCATTCATAACAAAGGGCCAGTGTTAGATTAAACGGCAACTGGCTTCAGGACAAGCCAGCGGGGTCTGTGTTAGCCAGTGATTCCACTCTTCAAGGATGGCCCCACCACAGATGGATGTCACATTGGAGGTGCTTTGTATGGCAGTGGCCCGTTTTGGCCTGGATGAATGCCCTGCACACCTTGTTCAGTCCATTGTATTTTTTAGCAGGCCTTTGCCTAATCTCGAGTGCCGTCAAAGGGCCAGGGATGGCCAAGAGGCATATCAAGACCACTCGCACCTTAGCTTTCATGGCAGAAAAGGAGTCCATTGGGGTGTGCTCTGGTAGTGTCACCGGATGAGGGATTGCATGGGAACGTTCGATGTCCTAGTGCTCAGTGTGGCCACACAGATTCCCTTCTGTAGAAAGCATACAAGTCTGTTGCCTACAATGCTCAGGCTGAGAACACAATTTGCCAATTGATTTTGGCTGTTTCTAATTTTTTGTAGAAGTGGATCCTTCTGTTCCATGATTTCTGCAGACAGCCTTGCTGGCCATGGGGCACATGATGCAAGAACTGGGTGCTCTCACTGCAACACTTTTGACTGCTCGCAGGCAGGTGTGGCTTGCTCAACCCAGGTTGTCGGAGGATTATTAAAAGACTCTGAGAGACCTTCCCATTGTTCCAGGATATCTTTTTTGTACAGACATATCTGAGGTGTTGTCCACTACCACTCAGCAGTTAACACAGGTGGAACATGCTACGAATCTTAAGGCGCCAGCAGCACCTGTTCATTGTCATTACGGTGCAGCCATGCTTTCGTTATATGCCCTTCACCCCCTGGTTCAGAGGGATGGGTTCTACTCCACATATTTTCTGGTTCCAAAGTGGGATGGAGGTTTTTGTCCAATCTTACATTTGAGGAGACTCAACAATTCTTAAAGAAGCTCCCCTTCCGAATGTTGTGCACAACTGATGTTCTTCAGTCAGTAATGGAGGGAGATTGGTTCACGAGTGTCGACCTGACAGATGCATAGTTACATGTTCCTATTGCTGAGCACCACAGGAGTTTTCTATGCTTCAACTTCAGAAATCAGCCTTACCAGTTCAGGGTCCTACCCTTTGGACTTTCTCTAGTCCCTTGAGTGTTACGAGGTGTATGAAGGCTGCCCTGTCACCCCTGTGGTCCCAGGTGTCGCAGATTCTGCTATATCTAAATGATTGGTTGTTTTGCGCTCAGACAAGGGACCAGGCTGTGCATGATGAACCCATTCCGTCATTGTCATCCGGGGTGTCAGTGGTGAATGGTCAAGGAAGCGGTCTATGGATCACATTTTTTCACACTTCACATTTCACATGGATCACATGTGCTTGTACGCTTGGACAACACTTTGACGGTTTTCAATCTGAATCACCAAGGGGGCATGAGGTCAGAGAGCCTGCTATGGCTCACTCATGATATCCTCATCTGGTCACTCCCGTGGTTTGTATCACTGAAGGCTGTTTATCTGCCTGGGGATAGACAATCAGCCTGCAGATGCTCTGTCTAGAAGTTGGCTTCATCCGGGCGAGTGGAGGCTCCAGCCAGATGTAGTTTGGGACAATTGGCAGGAATTCAGTGTGGAGAAAGTGGATCTATTTGCTTTGGAGAACACTAGTGAGTTCACTGCCTGTTGTGGTTTGCCCAGATGGAAATGTCCAGTCCGCTGGGGCAGAACCTGCGGTCACACGACTGGCCAGATTGTCTCCGTTATGCATTTCCTCCAATTTCTCTGCTGTGGGATACACTTCACAGAATTGCTCAAGGCAGACACAGGGTGCTTCTGATTACACCATGGTGGCTGTCCAGACCATGGTTTCCCTTGCTCCTAACCTTGCTGAGGGACAGACCGAGGCAGCTTCATCTCAGAAAGGATCTATTAACCCACTCTCTATATTACATCATGGTGAACAGCTGTAATGCCAGGTTATCATTAACTCTCAAAAAGGTAATGGGAATGTCTAACATTTCCGTGAGCTGTATGCTACAGTAATGTTATCAACTCAAGTGAGCGTCTAGGTTAGCATCACTAGCTAACCCTAACTCTGAGCCTCAGATTAGATGCAGACCCAGAGAATTATAGAATAAATTCAGTCTATTTTTCACAGCCAACATAAACACAAACCACTAGTAGTGTAACATCAACACTGAGGAAGCAGTACATGATGTTAACTTTTGAAGCCATCATGATAGGTAAAGTTAATTATCACTTGCTGAGTTACTGTTTTCCACTGAATACATTTTTGAGAGCTCCCTGCCTAAATATCACAAACTCGGCCAAGCGTTTACAGCAGCATTAACACTAAATGGTGATGAATGCTAACATACCTGTGGTCATTTGGTTTTCTCGCCTCAGGACTCTGACTCTGCTGTTACAATAAAAAGCTCAAAGCAATGAATATTCACTTTGAGGCAAGTTTAGAGTTCAATTATGATGTTGGCAGCGCAGTTTGCAACATGATTGAACAATAATTTAACATGTTATGTTGGTCACTCGTGAAATATTTTTCTTTTTTTGACACATTTATCAGATAATGTAGAAAAACATGTGTTACACAAAAAGTGTGTAGGATATTAAAATATCCTTTCTGAGAGTGTACAGTCATAAAAGTAATAGGTAAATTTAGTAAATTTGCTATTTTAAGATGTAAATTGAGCTTCGGAAGCTTTGAAACAGATGGTCAGGAAAGCCACTTAAGGTTTTAAGCCTTTGTTTATGTGTCTACACACTCCTTGATTTTCTCCTTTCTAGTCTCATGGGATGACAAGTTGTTTTACAAAATCTCCATATATGGCTTCAGCTGTCAAAATAAGTCTCTTGGGTTATCAGTAGCATGCCGTTACAGTCAAAAAATATGCAGTTCAAAATACCAAAGTTTTCCTTAACAGGGTTCAGCAGCCAATCTGGATCCTGCTTCATTAATGAGTATACTTCTGTGTGTGCAACCAATTAGCTTTGTTGAGGAATTTTACAATGGACTCCCAGAATATGACACATCTCTATGATCACAACACAAGGGTTTGTCTATTTTACACTGCACCACAGAAACCTTACATACGCCTCAGAAGTACAGGAAATAACACTTTCTATTAAGCCTATATTAATAAAGCTTTGTTACTGTGGTGCCCAATAAATATTAGAATCAATCAATTTAACACACTGATGCCTGCCAACAGAGTCAAAAATGGACCAGTCCCTACCTACCTGAAGGCACCTATCACACCCCGCTCTGCTCATGACTCTTCTCTTTACTGGCACCCAGGTGATGGATAAACCTCCCTTAGCAGGCTAGACAACCAAAAGTTCCTCAACTTCCTCATTAAGCACAAAAATGTTGGTGTATAGCATGAGGAAGGTTTTTATTTTTATTTTTATGGAGACCACAAAGTACTTCTGTAAGTTGATTTGATAAGGGCATCTGCCATAAATGTAAGATTATGTTTACATGTCATTATATATTGATTTGCATACAATATTTGATACAGTGATTGACAATACAGTGTATTAACGTGTAATATAAAAATACAGATAAATTTTAAGAACTTTATTTAATTTAACAAAGACGTTCAATAAGAACACAAGTAAAAATAAAATGTCCAAAAATTGCAATAATATTTTTGTAGCACCTGTCTGCAAGACTCAATGTCATGTCAATGCCGGAACTGACATTAAACTACAATTCCCAGAATACAGCATGGCCTACAAACATGGCCGCCAAGGACTACATTTCACAGCCATTACAGACACTCTGGCTGTTTCTCAATTCTAAGAATGCAAAGAAAGAACTTGCCAGGCTACCTTGAAAGAACGAAGGACAGGAGGACATAGAACGCATCTTTATGAGAATTGAGATGTGCTGTGCACTTCCAGTTGAGCAGTGGACCGTCCCAGTACATTTCTAGTAGTGGGACAGGGTCCTCATCTCTTCAGTGCTCACTAAGTAATATGTTTTTCAGAACAAGTTCGCATAAGACTACATATCGAGAAATCGCCTTTCACATTCACCCGACTACTGATTGCACACACCTGGACTCAATCACCCACACACTACAGTATATAAGCACACCCAGTGCACCTTCACTTTGTAAGTATATGCTCTGTGTTTGTTTACCAGTTGTCACCAAGCTGTTCATTTATTGATTGTCATTCTGGTTTTCTGATCTCGTTTCTATTTCTTTTTTCTTTTTTTTTGCTACTTGCTCTTGCCTGCCCTAATCCGTGTTGATTGTAGATTGCCAACTCCTTAACCTTGATTTTGGATTGTTTCATTGTATTGTTTGCTCTGATCAATAAAGCTCTGTATACCTGCACTTGTGTTTGTAACTGCATACCTGATACAGTGCTGTGAAAAAGATCTGATTTCTTCTGTTTTTGTGTATATCTCTCACTAATTTTTTCAGAAATTAAAACTAAATCTAAGATAAAAACAAAGACAACTTGAGTAAGCACAAAATATATTTTCTAAATGATAATGTTATTTATTGAACTGGGCCTGTGTAAAACCAGGCCGGATTGCTGCAAACCCTGTTCAATCAAATCAACACTTAAACAGAACTTTTCCAACAGCATGAAGTTGGTTAAAATGTCTTACCCAGTAACACACTATTCCAAAATGTAAAGAAATTCCAGAAATGAGGAAGAATGAGGTGATTGAAATAAATCCAGGTTAGAAAGCTATTTTAAAGACTCTTAGACTCCAAAGAAGCACAATGAGAGCCATTATCTCCAAATGGAAAAACTCGGCACAGTAGTGAACCTTCCCAGAAGTGGCCAACCTTCCAAAATTCCTCCAGGAGCTCAGCAACTACTCATCCAGCAAGTCACAAAAGAACCAAGGACAACATCAAAGGACCTACAGGCCTCTCTTGCATCAATAAAGGTCACTGTTCATGACTCCACTATCAGAAAAACACTGGGTGAAAATGGCACCATGAAAGAGTGGCGAGGCAAAAACCACTGCTTACCCAGAAGAACATTAAGGCTCGTCTGATTTTGCCAAAACACACTTGTATGATCTTCAAACCTTTTGGGAGAATGTTCTGTGAATTGATGGTTGAAAGTGGAATGGTTTGGAAGACAGGGGTCCCGTTACATAAAATCAAATAAAATCATACACAGAATTCTACAAAAAGAACATCATACATATGGTCAAGCATGGTGGTGGAAGTGTGATGGTGTGGGGATGCTTTGCTGATTCAGGGCCAGAGCATCTTACAATAATAGAGGGAAACATAAATTCTGCTCTCTAGCAGAAAATCCTCAAGAAGAATGTCCGGTTTTCAGTTGGTAGGTTGAACCTCAAGCGGAAATTTTTGGTAAGAGGTGTTAGATAACTTTTTTGGTTCAATAAAAATAAATAAATCAATAAAAACTGTATTGTGTGTTTACTCAGGTTGGCTTTGTTTTAGGTTGTATTTTGTTTGAAGATCTAAAACTATTTAGTATGAGATATGCACAAAACCAGAAGAAATCAGTATGCAGGCAAATACTTTTTCACAGCACTGTACAAAGATGTTATGTGCCACATTCTTGTTCAATTTTTGGCAACCTGCATATACAAAACAAAAAAGATTTTCTGATGAATAGTGACACTTTTGACGAAGTGTGACACATGACAGAATTAATTTCAGTATTTTATTAAAGTTGCCGTTTTATTAAATGAGACATCACCAGAGTTTATAAAACCTCTTACAAAGCATTATGATCATATTTCAAAGTATTAGAAAACAATGATTTATGAATATGGGCTTTATAGAAAACATTATCACACTGGACTGTTTCCAGAACTTTGGAGAACATTCCACAAATTCCTAAACTCATACATAACTAAACGTTATGTGCTTTGAAACTTGCACATTATCTATAACAAGCAGTGTTCTGAAATGTGTGTTACACAGTTCTCCTAATGCAGCAGGTGTAACAAAGAGTGCTAGTCGAAACTATAAAGCAGACTCTGTGTCATGGGAATTCAGATATAAATTGGTTCCCCACTTCAGTGTAAAATTCAATTAGGATATGTTCCAGAGATTTGCCAATGTAATTTCTTTCCTTCTCTCATATATATATATATATATATATATATATATATATATATATATATATATATATATATATATATATATATGTATGTATATTTGTCAAAAAATAAAAGGTATGACAATCATAGCATCCTGTGAAATACTCGCTAGTAGGCCTCATTCGAACACTTCAGTGCCAGTAAACACAGAGGGACAGAGCAAGTGCAGGCTAATTGCTCCAGTCTCACTGTCAAAATGCCTCCTTAGCTTTAATGAGAATCTCTGCAGCCCTCTGGGAAACAGTGCATCTGCATGTTAGGCACTCACAACTCACTCAAACTCAGCCACACACACACCTCATGTACCATGAACTCACAAAACATGCAGTATATTAGACTATCTCTGAAACACACCTTGGTCAGATCTTGTACCCATCATTCTCCCTCATGGTGTCCTGCATACATCACCTTTTTCTAGGTTACACTGCTAGTTCAGGGAATCTTTTTAAGAACTGGCTCATATTCCATCAGTTTGCCAAACTGTTATGTAATCATATATGGAGGTTGTTTTTTTTAATGCACAGCATTAATTCAATTAAATTATATAAAATTTTATTTATATAGTGCATTTAACAATGGGCATTGTCACAAAATAGCTTTACAAAAATCAGGATGTCGATTTAGATTCCTAATGAACAAGCCAGAGGTTAAAGTGGCAAGGAAAACTCATGAGGAAGAAACCTTGAGAGAAACCTATAAGACAAGAATCCCACCAACTTCCTTTGTGCCTTCACACACATTCACTATTTTCATAGTTTCAAACTCAGAACAGTTGTGAAATTTCAAACCTGGGTTTGTTTAAGGGGAAGCAATTTCCTATTACAGGATGCCTATTGTTAGGTAGTAAGTGGGGCATTCTTCATTTTTGAAGGTGCTCATTAATCACATCTGAATGAAAGAAATGAGAAACACAAGGACAAAGGGCACTGATGAAATCCCATTACAGGCATCAGCTTACAGATTTAGTCATGAAATATGAAGCAGGACAAAACATGGCTTATGGTTTGTGTGTGTGTGTGGGGGGGGGGGGGGGGATGGGCGGCATTGTGTGTGAGGTGAATGTTTACCCAACATGCCAGTGTCACTTGTGAGAAAGCATTTTCTAATATCTAATACAGAGCTTCAAATGCTTAACACAACAAGCAGTTCTGTAACATTTATTCTATTTAAATTGAACCCTGGTGCATTTTCCCTCTTTCCCCTTTCACACTCAGGTGCAGACCAAAACAACAAATGGACCAAGACCATCTGAGTGAGGTGGTCACAATCCTGTTTCAAGTGAACTCTAGTGCAGTTCGATTCTTGTGAGAAAACAAACCCTGAATCGATTGGGGGAAAATCATGATTTTTTTTTATATTTTGCAGCAAACAAACCAAAAGTATAAATTTCACTCTGATTCAGACTCGGCAAGCACACTACTTTGTGTGAAAGCACCGTAAATTCTGAACATTGCTAGGAAAGCCATTCCAAAGTTTATGAGCCTTATAGAAAAAGGATGTAGCACTTAAACAGTGTATTTCTGCTTTGAACTCTTTGGGTGAGTATAAGCACGTCAGTAAGGAAAGCATTAGGGAAGCTTCTTAAAATCCTCTCATGACATTTAGATGTTATTTTAATCACAGTATGCTTTCATCTAAAACACAGTGTCTTAGTGCTCTCCCATCTGTTTTTATGTTTCCAGAGAGATGAACAGGAAATACAGCTAAAACTGGGACTGGGACTGTCACTTAACAACTAGAAGTGAATTATTATGATCTCCTAATGTTACTACAATATCACGCCCAATACTTTTACTGCTTATCTTTCTGTATGAATTGGAAAGCTACATTTGACACACAATAAAAACCAACTGTGCACTAACTAATTGGTTTTGAATTGGTTTTCTCTAATATCAAGCAGTGAATTAAAGAATTAAACTCAGACACCATTTGCATAGTGTAATATGAAGCTGGCCTCATGCAGGGGAACATGGGGAGAAAGCATATGTGCTCATTTGAATTTCAACTGAGACATGTGTTTTGTGAAGAATGTGTTTTAAGCAGACAGAGGCTTAGGAAATGCTCAGGTGTAAATGTGATGTTTTAACCTCTGGATGAGGAGGAAATCCATTGTACTTAATCTTGAGGAGAGGTGACAGCATGGCCGACCAGGAGGAGATTAAAAAATATGAGATTTACACCCTCATGGCTATTATATTATTCACACTAGCCTGCAAAACAGTATGCACAAAAATGTCACACACATACTGGTACATACTGTACATGTGTCATGTAAAGGAGACAAAGGTGGATGCAAGGGCAGTCTTTTATTGTGAATAGGGCAAAATAAATGACTGACACATTGAGTTAACACAAAACGACAAAATTTAAAGACTATGGTCAAACAACAAGAACAGCAACAGAAGCTTGACAAACACATACAGAAAACCTAGAACTTAAATAGAGGTGCTAATTAATGTGAAGCAGGAAACAAGTGTACATGAACAAATAGGACTGCATGTATGTGATCATGTGAAGTGCAGTGTAGTTTGACACCTCTTAGGTGCTAATCTGACAATATGCATGTTGCATGTTGCATGTTGTCAGAAAATGATGCATACTGATGACTATGTGGACTACTTCATCTGATCCAGTCTCTGTATGAGCACAGTAAGAGTGACACACACATTATTGGCTTGAAGTCAAAACTATGTTTGACTCCATTAAGCATATGTCTTGTCATCACTCCTGTTTATGAACGTCATGGACAGGATATTACGATGCAAACAAGTTTGGAGACATGTCCAGTATAGGGGGTTAGTGGTAACCTCCCTGTTGTTTGCAGATAATTTGCAGTCTTTCTTAAAGTATTCAGAGTGAACCTATAAAATTTTGCTGCTGAGTGTGAAACAGCTGGGATGAAAACCATCAGAACCTCCAGTACCTCAGAGCTGACCTTCTCAGTTTGCTGCCACCATGAGCCTCACTAGGAAAAGCAGAAGGAAAATGAATTATGAATAAATAAATTAATTAATTAATTAATGAAAAAAGAAATCTGAGGTCATATACAGTATATGCATATATTGACCTGTATCAACATACACGCTCACTCACACAAGCACTCCTGTTTGGTAATGAAGGAGACTGGGAGATGGAGAGTGTCCCTAGAAAAGAAAACACGAAAAGAAATTAGATAATAAGCAATGATGAAACTTAGACACAGCGTACAAAGATAGTGCCACTCTACTGACAAATCAAGAAAAAGAGTTACATTATCACTCCATCTCTCTCCTTTTTCACACTCTCATTTTTTATGTGCATTTTTTTTTTTCTTTTTTTCCAATATTTCACACATTTTGTGATCTGGGATTTGCTGCAGATTCAGCAGCTTGCATCCTTCCATGGATCAATGCATTAACCACTCTGGGGCCCACCGTTCATATACAAGCACAGTATGGTCATCCCATGTGCTCATGAAATATTTACAAGGGTGTACAATATAGATTTAAGAGGCTTGATAACACCTTGCTCTTATACTGACTATCAAAACGTACAGATTCAGTGTTTATGGAAGGTTGTGTTATACAATAATACTACCGCTATGCTATTTATTTAATTTCTGGAGGCCAAGTATGACGGTGTCATATGATATATGATATTTTGACGTGTATGCTGGGAAATCAAACACACACTAATACCATTACTTTATGAAAAATAGGTGACATTGTTTCACAAATAATATACAGTATGTCATATAAGAAAAAGAAGAAAAGGAAAGAGCACAGATGAAGAGTGCAGATAAATTTAACTTATGGAATATTTAAAAATAAATAAAATAATTCTATAGCACCACTGTAGTCTTCCCTTGTCCAAGTGGATTTCCTCTGGGTTCTCTGGGGGCCTCCAACCTCCCAAAAACATGCTAGTAGTTGGCCTGGCTATCCTAGAACGCAATTGATTAAGTGTGTGAATGTGTTTGAATGTTGGCTTGCAATGCAATGGGACTAGCTTGCCATCCAGTGTGGATTCCCACCCCATGCCTTGTGTTTCCAGCGTGGGCTCCAGAGCCATTGTGACCCTGACCAGGATAAGGTGGTTACTGAAGATGAATAAATGAAGGCAGCATTCTATGCAAACATTAGACTGTATGCCATACTGCTTCAGAGTACTACCAGAGTAGGCAGTATTTTTTTTTACATTTCAGACTAGTAGTTTGAAAGTGCACACTATGCACTATATGTTCTGTGAAGTGAAGAACATCTATGGTACTGTTGACATTCTGCAGTGCACTACAGAATAATACAGGGTATCCCAAAAGCCTCCATATTTAAGGGAAATTAACACTTTTTAACTAAATGTCTTCCAAAATTTTTCATAATGAGTTTATATTTTCAGATTAGCCTTTAAGAATGCCTTTGACAAAAGAAGATCATATTGAAATCATTCTCGTGGCTGGATCAAGAAGCTGTTGAGAGGAAACATGGCGAGCACATCACACACTACACTGTTGCCAAACACTTAACAAATTCAAAAAGACTGTAAGTGTTGTGGACCAACCAAGAAGTGGACATCCACAAACATCCACTAACGAAAGCAGAACTGATGTGGTGCTGGCATACATAGTCCCTGATGTATGGAGACTTTTGTAACACCCTATAGTTTACACTTGGTGTCACCTAGCAGCTGCAGAATACCTATAATACAGTTTGTAGGGAATAAGGCACTATTTCAGGCACAGCCCTATCCTATCACCACTGTAAGGTACTCTCCCACTGTCAATCAGTCACACAGGCTAATTGTGTGTATCTGTGAGCTCATGTGTACATATTGTACCCTAAAGGGTTCAGTTTATCCATCTGTGGGAATCCTGTAAGGTTTTAAGTAGATTTATAACCAAGAATTTCTGTTAAATAAATAGTTCCAAGTAGAACCCCTTTAGCAAGCTAGAACCATTAACCATTCAAAGAACCATTAAAGAAGCCTTTTCCCTAAGAGCTCTTATGTTACATTTTGAGATTTCTCCATAACACTCAAGAGTACTTCCCACTTTTATCATGGTGAAGGAAATAATCTCTAATTAGGCAATAAATGCTAGTGTATATTACTAACAGTTGGACATATTATGTACTTTTTTATGAGGAAATGTTAAGTAGAAACCAAATAAAATCAAACTAGCTGTCTAGCTAACGTTGAACACTTAATAATACTCTTCAGAAGTTTGAAACAGGACCATCCGAGGAGCATTTAAAAGCAGAATTAGGCCTCAGAATTTCCTGAAGAGGCTGTAATAAGTCAAGATTAATGTCAGTCACAGTGAGTGAGCTGGAGGGGCTGAGCACTCAGGGACAAACGGACTAGTGGGAAGTGAAATATGACCATAACTACAGCAGAGAGCCCAGGGCTGGAACTTAACATAAGCACTGTGTATCACCCTCCATTCACCTAGAGATTAGCCTGAAGTGGGGTTTAACTAATACACCTGTCAGGCCACTTAAAACACACACACACACACACACACACACACACACACACACACACACACACACACACACACACACACACACACACCTGTTCATGCGCTAGAGTGAGTAGCTCCCTTGACATTAAGATCGTGCAGCTGTCAGCAACAACTTACGTCACTGTGATATACACACTGTGAAAATCTGCCCAAGCCTTTCTATATGTACACACAGTTAGTCATTTCGCGATCAGGTCAGTGATTGGGGTTGAAAACATTATAAAAAAAAAAATACTAGAACCTATAAATTTTTAAAAACATTATGTTGAGAAATCAAACGCACACTATTTTGGCTGCTGCTTGTTACATTTAATGAAGCTACAGGCCTAATTTAGAAATTTCAGGTTGGTCAGTGTTTGACGTCTGTTCCAATTAATTACATCTTAAATCAAAAGGCAGGCACTGACACTGACACAAGATCTGAAACTTCCTACAAGGAACCTGATTAAAGCTTCTCATTTTGTGTGTGGGAGTGTGAGATTTCATCAAACCTTTGAGGTGAACACACAGACACGCACACAAAATTGGGGAGAAGTCAAGATTCTCTGTCGGAATCAACATGCCCTTTAACAGCTGACTTGAACAGACATGCACATGCACTCACACATACACACTGACAGTAGAACAGAGGGAAATGGCCGGTTTAGGTTTCAGAGCTTATCCTCTGGGCTCTTTGATTGGCATCAAGTGATGAAACAGGCCCTTTCTAACAAGCAGCTCCTCTTCTTTCTTCTGCCCTCCCCAGCCTCCTGTCTCTTCGTCTCCTCCTCCTTTCCCCTCCCCCTACGTCTCTCTGTTTTTCTCTGTCACAAACGCAACCGCATATATTCACAATGTCACATACATATACCCAACAAATAAAGCCCAGACAAGCAACAACACAAGGATGGCTGTCATTTAGGAGATGGCATCAGGGTGCGTAGGAGTAAGGAAGAGAGTTGAGAGAGGCTAATGATGCCCTGGGTTGGTAACACTGAATCATCAACCCATTCTGTCTCCCTGCAATGACCACAGAGAGAAAAAGAGAAATATGCGAAGCAAGTTTTTTTTGTCCTCTCAAAGTATAAGAATTATTTTACTTGTTTAGAACTGTTTTTTTGTTTTTTTTTAAGTTTCTCCCTTCAAGTGTTTATCAGAGAAATTCTGCTGGTCTCTTGCTCATCCTCTCCGGAAGTGCTGACATATTTAGAATGTTTTCAGTTATCCCATGAATGCCGTCACGTCTTGTGTAAATTGCCGTGTCCCTCCCCTCAGACAAACTGTTCTCTCCTCTGCAGAAGCCGTCTCGTCTGCAGTAAGTGCAGGTGTGGCACTCAGATGCACTAGATTGATTTTCATGCAAAGAGAGATATTGCTTGATGTGCTCTGACAGGACTTCCTCAAGACATTCACACACACACACACACACACACACACACACACACACACACACATCGGCACACAGAGTGAAAGCCTTTTGACAGAACTTGCCAATCTTTTAGCGGTGAACCCAGTGCAGCAATGCTGTCATTTCCATCACTCTGTTGTCATCGTTCTCTTCCATGCAGTGTGTAAAGATGGCATGGCTAAAGCCCCTAAGTTGCTCTTCTTCGTAAAGTCTTACAGCTGGGATTCAGGTTTGTCCGGGATTCAGAGTTGCCCATTGTATACAGGATATGTTTCTGGACATATGTCATTATGTAATGTTACCAGTGGGTATCTGTAAAGATTATAAGCATTTTATAAAATAAAATAAAAAATACTGAAATGATAGATTCAGATTAGGACTAAATTTGCAGAGGTACTTTAATAATAAAATAACCCACTACCTTCTATGCTAAACTAATTCCATCCAAATAGGGCTTAAGACTCCTCATGAACATGTGAATGATTATGTGACAGCTCATGTTCAATCTTATTGTAGTTCAGGATATATGAAATGTATCAGATCAGCTGTAATCAAACTGTTTTTGCCATGTTTTTGGATTTAAAATGAATTTGTTGAATAGTTTTTTAAGTAAATAACAATCAGTTGTGTATTGTAAACAATTGCTCATCTACATTATTGAATGTTATTCGGTTATGACTGCTCATATAAAAGGCATGTATGAAAGTACAGTTAGATGTTACCTCTGAGCATGTCATTTTAAGGATCCCATCTAACTACCAGGATGACTTTTAGACTTTTAGAACTGTACAGTTTTCATTGCACATTAATTAACTTAATTTAGTTAAACCTTGGGTTACACTAGACTTTGTATAGCTAGACTGTTCAAACTGGTCATAACTTGTAATTAAATTAAACAAACTGCCTGTAATTACCACTTCTCAAATACATCCTGCAGATGCAAGCTGGGATACATCCTAAGTGATGTTCCTGGGGTCTGCGGGTGTTTCGGGTCTTTCAACATAAGACACCCTTGCCCAGGTAACCTGACCGGGAGTGATCACTTCCCCGCTTGCACCCCAGCAGCAGTAGACCATGAGCCTGCCCTCTTAATCCACCTTGTGACTCTCGCTCTCTCTGTGCCATCAGTAATAGATTTTAAGGTCCTCCTTTTTTCCAACCCCATTATGCCCAACTTGAGAGTTCAGTAGACTACTGAGAGTTTAGTAGACAAAAACAGCATCTAAATTAAAATGGATGAAATATGATAAAAATGACTACTTTATAGGATAAAAATACTCTGAACCCATTGGTGAGTCATAATATCATAACATTATCAAGACTAAAATATGACCAAATTTAATAAAAATCAGTGACTTGTAAATATAAGAGTTTTATTTCCTCAAAGCAATTATACCTCTAAATTTTTAAAAGGTCAAAAAGATAGTCTCAGTCTTTCAACTGTTGAACCATTAAAATAGAGTGAGCTGCATTCTAAATTAGCTTGCAAAGGGCCAAACACTCACAAAACCGACACAACCCAACCCAATAACAGAAGAGTGGAAATCAGAGATTGACCAGACAGACACTAGTCATGGAACGCTTGTAGAGGAGGACGAGACCTTACAAATGAAAGAGGAACTTTCTTTGTATTGCAGAAAAAAGAACCGCTTATGCTCACTGCAGAACACAGCACCAAAACCTCTCATCTGCCCAAGTAAGCATTCAACCAACCACTGAAATAGAAAACGCACGTTTGTTTTTCTGTTAGTTTAGCTTGGTGCTTAAGTTCTCATTATTTTTCATCACTCATCAACTCTGGGGCAGCCAAAAACTTCATGGGTGAGGAAATAACTGATAAATCCCTACTTGGCCCACTGAAAAGTCATGTCCTGAATGGAAACCTTAGGGAAAAGAAAGTGTAACACTAAGCACAATTCCACAAGCCATGCACACAGAGCTTTTATGCATTGAATCCATCTCATCACAAAATCCCCTCATAATCCCATTGTGCTAGATATCACTTGACTTGCTGCTCCATAGTATAGAGCTAGAAATGTCACAGCACCTACTGCTCCTTGTCCTGTAGAACCAAACAAATAGAATTCCCAAAATACAAATCTCCTTGCTCCTTACTGACGTTACAAAACAAAAGCATCTCAGTTAACCCCACACACCTCACAGGACTACAAGTTAACCCCACATCACTCATGGGACTTTATGACAGGCACTTCACCCCCACAAAGTCAAGTTTACTAATTTTTGGTCACAGACACTTGGGCTATGGAAGAAAATGTGCAGATGACACATTATTTGGGCTGCATAAGCCCTTCCACTTCTCCAGTAGCTGCATGGATTTTCTTTGGACAGAAAAAAGGACAAGGGATTCCAGCTGTGCATTGATTACAGGGGCCTTAATGCTGTGCCAGTTAAATACCATTATTCTATGCCCTGTTCTAATGATGGTACCCTCAGCATTAGAACAGGTGCAGGGCAAACAGATTTTCACAAAACATGACCTGCACAGTGCATATAATCTTGATTATCTTGCAATGTCTTATGAACTGGTCAATGCATCAATATTAGTTTCTAAATCCTTTTTATTTTATCATTTACATAAATTACATAAAGATTGTGCTACTGGTTAGCTTGTGCAACTGGTTGTCTCACGACTCCTCAAAAGCGCTTTGTTAAAGTAGAAAAATGTGAATTCCACAACCACACAGCATAAGAATGAAGCAGTCACTTCCTAACCATGAACCATCAATTTCTATAGAAGATTCAATTGAGGACTCCGTGGCTGCTCACATTTCTACAAGTCTAGAACCCTAAGATGGGAGGACTCAGTATCAAATACCTTTAAAACACTGAAAGAATGTTTAACCAGTGTCCCCATCCTCCAACATCCAGACCCATCTCTGCCTTTCTTGCTCATATCATGGAAATCACCCAAATATCCATCCATATATCTTTTATGCCTCAAAAATGAACTCCACAGTAAGAAACTATGATCAAGAAATCAAGACATGTTGGCCATAAAAGCAGCTGAAGAGGAATGGAGGCACTGACTGGATGGTTCCTAATCCTGACCTGCCAATGCAATATAGAATATATGAAATCAGCTATTACTAAACCCCCAGCCAGCATGTTGGCCCTATTCTACATCTAATTTAAGACCTGTTTTTTGTCAAGAATTCATGACAATAACCTTAAACCAACCTGACCAAATATTCCCACCTATTCAAGGGGAAATTATAGGGGTCTTTTATGTGCCTTTTTGTATAAATTGACTATTATGGTGTACTATATTTATGAGCTAATACAAAAAGGCCAAAGGCTACAGTGGCTAATTTCAGATTCTAAAACTATAAACCTCAAACTGACTGAGTTTATAAAAATTCATTAACTGTTGATGTAGCAGAACAGTAAGTTCAGATATCGTATTGCATTTACCAATACCTTTTTGCTGCTGTACCCTACATAACATAACACTGTACCCTACATAACATTAGCACACTGCTACTAACTAGTAGACTGTTAGTAAACAAGCTTATTTTTGTCAAAGGTAGACATGAGTGGGATTTCAGTATCTAAGACTCTATTTGCACTGTCATTTTCTTACTGATTCCTTTCACAGTAACCTGTCAAACTTGTCAAAATATTTATGTTTATGAGTACAGGGTATTTCAGGAAAAGGCATTTATAACTTTCCTAATGGGTATAAACAGCCGTATTCTACAGAATTATCTCACATAGAACATAAAAGTAATAAGCAACGCCAACTCTATTATACCAATTTCCCTTCTTTCCTTAGTATATAATAGCTGTCTCCTGTTTTTCTTTCTAACAAGTGATAAGATGTGGAATGTTTATTCTCAAATTGGTAACAGGTGGTTTGTAATTACTGCGATAAAGGATTATTGTTCTAAATTGCTCTAATTGTTATTCATTTAATTACACTCAGAGTGAAATAATGTGATTTGAGCACACATAATTTGATGTGATAATTGGGGATCTAGCCTTCAGAATAAGTTATATTCTTTTAATGCTGTTTAAAAAAATTGCTCACTATTTAAGACATTTTTAATCTTGAAGGAGCAATTTTCTCCACTCTCCATCTGATTTAAATGTAATTCCTCCAGCTATTACATGCAACATATGGCAATATTGTTTAAGACTGTTTTGCATTTGGCATAAGCCATGCTTCACAAAAGGTGGTAGTAGGAGGCAGCAGGTGTGTATATCAAATTTTCAGAATCTCAAACTCCCAAACAGTATGTGTAGGTAAGTTATATAATGTAGAATATAGAATGACATCCTCATTCCCATTACCGTATTTCTTATATTGCACCTCACAGCTGTATGTGTTTGGTATCTTAACCACAGAGAAAGAGAATGACTAAAGGTGGTACCTTAACCATCCCTCTTGTGTTTTACTCTTTGTTTACAAATGTGTGAGAAGAGGGAGACTGGTAGAAGAACATATCTATCACCGCTCCCTCATGCCTACTCTCCTATGCCAACACTCCAAATGTCTAAATGAGGATAGAAAAAAGAAGGAAAATGTGTGCAACATTCAAGCATTAGATGCATGGAGGGAGGGAAAGGGATAAAAGAGACAGAAATGAGTGAGAAAAACAGCAAGACATGGAGAGTCAATGAGAACCCCTGCTGAGATGTTTTTTTAAAGGATAATGAAAGTGAACAATTACACAGATTTTACAGTACATAGTAAAGTTGTCTGTCCAGTTGCCTGTACATTTGTCTGTCTGCACTCAGACACTCTCTCACTGTCTAACTCATTCATACACTCTGGAAGAACAGGATTTTGATACAACCCCAATTCCGAAAAAGTTAGGACAGTATGGAAAATGCAAAATTTTTTTGAAAATATACACTCATTTCAAATCTGATGACTGCAATACACTCCAAAAAAGTTTTCTTTTAATAACACTTATTAAGCATTTGGGCACTGAAGACATCAGTTGGTTAAGTTTATCAAGCAGAATTTTCCCCTATTCATCCATTATGCATTTCCTCAGCTGTGCAACTGTACAGGGCCTTCATTGTTTTATTTTGCACTTCATAATGTGCCACACATTCTCAATCAGAGACAGGTCAGGACTGCAGGCAGGCCATGCTAGCACCCGCGACTCTGCTTACAAAACCATGCGCTTGTAATCCAGGCAGAATGTGGTTGTTCTGCTCTGGATGGCAGCATATGTTGCTCCAAAATGTGTGCATATCTTTCTGCATTAATGATTCCCTCACAGATGTGCAAGTTACCCATGCCATGGGCACTGACACACCCCCATACCATGACAGACGCTGGCTTTTGGACCTGACGCCTTTTCATCTTTGGCCCGGAGAACATGATGGCTGGATTATCCAAAACACTATTTGAAATGTTGACTCAGTGGACAACAAAACATGATTCAACTGTGCTTCTGTCCATTTCAGATGAGGTTGTGCACAGAGAAGTTGGCGGTGCTTCTGGACAGTGCTGATGTATGGCTTCTGCTTTGTATAGCTCCTTAACTTGCATCTGTGAATGCAGCGGCAAATGGTGTTGACTCACAAAGATTTACCAAAGTATTCCTGAGCCCATGTCAGGATATCCATTACAGACTCATGACATTGTTTATGACACTGACGTCTGAGGTATCGGATATCACGAGTATTCAGAAGTGGTTTTTGGCCTTGCCCTTTATGCACCAAGATTTGACCGGTTTCCTTGACTCTTTTAATTATATTATGCACTGTAGGTGAAATGACCAACATCCTACCGATTTGTCTTTGGGGAATGTTGTTCTCAAAGTGTTGGATTGTTCACTGATGCATCTGTTCCTTATATACTATGATTAGACGATTACCTCACCTGTTTCACATCACCTTCTTATTTCATCTTGTCACATCGCTGTTAGTCCTAAATCGCCCCTGTACCAACTTTTTTGGAACGTGTTGCATGCATCAATTTCAAAATAAATGTTTATCTTCAAAAAACTATGCAGCTGATCAGGTAAAACATCAAATACCTTGTCTTTATTTATTTATTTATTTATTGTTTAAATAGAAGTCAAAGTACATTTATAAATCACTCCTCTTTGTTTTTAAATTCACTTTTGTTCTCCATGGTGTCCCAACTTCTTCAGAAATGGGGTTGTAGAAGATTTAACATGAAGGCCATTAAATAACTTTCTGAATATCCTCATGCATAATGCAACATTTCAGAGGTCATTCCTATTCCAATTTATGCATTATTGTACTTAGAGCCAAATCCTAATATAATTTCATTTCTAAAGTGAACCTTGTTCTATGACTGCATTAATATTTACACTGAAATCAGTGGATATTTGAATCAGTAATACTGTATCTCAAACTCACAGAGTCTTTGTATTAAAATGCATTTACTGTGCAAACACAAGCGCATGGAAACCATATGATTCAAAAGACAACACATTTATCTGAATAACTCAGGCTGCTGTTTCCTTCTTTGCGTTTGACCACAGCTGCACTATTTCAAACTAATGTCTATTTGTTGTTAAAACCCCTTCCTATAACAGCTGCGAGAGCATATTACTAGTTAATTTCACTGACATAAGCTGTGAGGTCAATATTCAAATCTATAAGTCATGTTGTAGCTTGTGGTGATAAATACACACTTGTTAGTAGATCATCTCTAGCCTTTTGTATATAAAATCAGAGGAAATTGTCTGTTATTTTAGTTGCTTCTTTTGAGGCATTTTATTTTTAATACTCTACTGGCATGCCTCTTGTCAGATCGATCAAAACATAGAGAATTGGATTTTTTGTTGTTTTGTCTGCCAGGAAAGTCAAATATTCACTCACTGACCATTTTGTTTTATTATTAAAAATACAGGTTTAATAAATTTGTTTTTAAAAAGGAATTTGCATTTTTAAAAATAATTTTCTCAAATATTTTCTAAGGATGGAAAGGCTACATTATAATATATATGCAAGGTGCTATATGAAAGAGATTACTATTACCACTATGAGTAATTTGAAGTGTGAAGCAACTGACTGATTTTAAAGTACCGTATGCCTCACACCATGTGTTCAAGGAAAGTCCAAATTGCTTATGACCTTGCATCCTAACAGTGCCTCAGTGAGGGTGTTATGCTAATAAATCTAAATGATATAATTGACTGTTTCAACTGAAGTAAATTCTGCATCTTGTATCTTTAAATCTAGACATTAAATGCCAAGACAGTGGAGGAGAAAGGAAATAAATGCACAAAGTCAAAGTTCAGTTGCAATCTTACTGTCAGAAAGGTGTTGCATTACAACTCACTAAATTAGATTCAAGATCTTGGATAAAGGTGAGGCAAAGCAATGCCTCTGAATAAAACATTTCCCTTTTGCAAGCTTTTGCAGCACAAGAAATTGTCTGAAAGAGCCCAAATTCAGTAGTGAAGTGGTGAGATGCAGAGAGAAAGTGAGGAATAATGCGTTATGGATTGAAGCTGTCACTCCTGTTTCTGAGGAGGTGAATCCATTTGCATTGCAGTAGATGAACGACTTGCAGAATTTTGACCAAAAGCACCACAGAGGCTAGGGCTTTATGTCAGCTGCCTGCATCTTAATACAGGTAGCTGACATATCTGAGCTCCAGATTGAGAATGCCAACAACATGAACATTCACTGTAGAACTTTCCAAAGCCCTTCTCTTTGTAACAGCCTAAAGTGAACAGTGGTCTTAAAACTGCGAATTAACTTGAACATCATATTAGAAAGACTGGATACTTTTACAGGAGTCATTTTAGGATTAGTAAGCAAACTATGCACATATTAACTATTGTGCAAAAATCACTGTTGATGCTATCACTCAGGTTGCCTGTATAAAAAAAGAAATAAATACAAATTGGTTATTTTACTACCTTGATTTAAAAAAAAAAAAAAATAGGGCCCTGGTTTATTGATCAGAAGGTCAGGGTTCAAGCCCCAGCACCAACAAGCTGCCACTGTTGGAACTTTGAGCAAAGCCCTTAACCCTATGTGCTCCAGATTGTATCATGACTGACCTTGCACTGTGACCCCAGCCTTCTAAAAAGCTGGGACATGTAAAAACCTTGATTTTCCCATATGGGGGATCAATAAAGGTGCATCATGTTGTATCATATCTTATTCCCTGCCATCATTTCTGCCAAACTTTAAAACCATTTTCTGAATGTATTTGCAATACAGAACCTGTTTCTTCATTTAATTACTAAACTCAGTTTGTACTTCCTGCATTGTTATTGTCTTATAAGTAAGCAACATCCTGTTTCCAGTATTAATCCTGAATGTCATGGTGACTGTACAAATGACTCAGTAAACCTAAATAAATATTTGACCAACCTGAAACAAACCCTCAGGTGCACATTGTTGTAACTTCAGTGGCTGAATTGAACCTACCAGTCAATTTACTGGTAAGAGCAGCCATACTGGAGCTGTACTGATAGCCTTGACCTGTCACTGGAATGTAATATGATGGGACATGCTGCATTGTTTGGTTTGCTGTGTGATGTGCTGTGATTCTGCTTCCTTTGATCATTAAAGCAAACTATGCCACAGCCCCTACATTTATGAATTATAATGGACTTTGATCCTGAAAAATATTTTGACTAGAGTTGCACTGAAAAGGCAATTTTTCACGCTATTGGCCAAGCCAATAGTTTAAAAACATCCGATAATCAGGGCTGATATATTATATCATGATATTTTATATCCTGTCAATCAAAAGAGGGCGGGAAAACACATCGAATTCATGCTGTGTGTAAAGAAGATGTCTCTTGTGTGGAATGATGACAAAACTGTAGTTTGTAAACTCTAAGCTCTGCACTACTAAAATTTTACACCGGACGCTGCAGCAGTGAAGTGGGAGTTTCAGCGTCGAGTATAATTTTTTTGTAGAGTAGTATATTTTATATCCAGTTGATGTTAATATATAAAAAGTTTATATTATACAATACCAGTTTGATGTTCAGTGATGACGTAGAAATGCTTTTGTTAGTGGTAAGTGAATGTGAGACTAACAGGAGGTTTTTAGAATTCAGTCAATGTTAATATGAATTAATAACATTCAATAAATCTTACTTTAATCTTCAGAATTTAGTTCATGTGTTAATGTTAATTTGAGTAATGTGTTTTCTGTTTATGAGACCAGTTACTGTGAAACAACTTGTTGAAATGGAGAGAATAAAGTTTTTATTTACATTTGCTTCAGAATTGTTTAATTAATTATTATTAATTTAAAAGAATTCATAAAAGGCAGAACTATCGGTATCAGTTATTGGTACCGGCCGATATTACTCTTGTTACGACACATTGGCGGAGACAAACGCGGACTGGCGATTGAGATAACATGGGACGGACAACAGACGGAACACGGAACGAGATCAGAGTCAAGATAAATCAGGTAATCAGGTTATAAGGGGCGTAGGCAAAAGCGTAGTCTAAGGACAAGCGGATATCGACAACCAGGTAAACGTATGTAACAGTAAGGCTTGGTAAACAAACAGAGACGAGGCTGTTAAGCAGTTACTTCGCAAGCGTCTGACGTTAACGAGACCCTTTAATAACTTTAGATGTAGTGCAGGTGTTCATAATCAGAACTCCGGCGAACTCGAGCGCGGGCATGGCTGGGAAGTGTAGTCCTCTTCCGCCATGTCCCTGGCGGCACTACACGTTGTGAACTGCAGCTGCGAGTTCGCCGTGGTGTAACAACTCTGAATAATCGGTTATCGTATCGGCTGAGAAATTTAGTATCGGTGCATCTCTAATTTCGACTTTTCTCTGCTAGATAGGCGATATATTACATTCCCTTACAAGACTGGAATGATGTGAAACAATGAATAATTCAGTTTTAAAAGCAGCGAGGTCCAGAAGATTTGTCTATATAATTACTTTCCTCCAACTCTCTACCCCCTCACTCCCCACTCTTTTCATGATATGATATTAAGTACTTGGTGGACTCTTAACATTTGGTATTGGGTTATTGGGATGAAATTCGAGCCTTGCCTCTTATGTTTCCAAGAACACTTTGTTCTTAAAAGTGCTAGCAATGTGTCTGAGCTGCTCCTGGCTAATTCATTTAAAACAGAGCAGCATAGTTGGTTGGAGAATGTCTAGAATGTCTGTCTACAGCGGAGAGAGGAATGAGTTGCAGCTTATGACCTGATCTGTGAATCTGAGTGTGCTGTGACCTTCACACTACGCTATTGAGATTAATAGATCAATATCACAAGTGTAAGTGTAAGTGCATACACACATACCAACAGTCCTCTCATTACCACTTCCATGGCCTCCGCCTGCACATTACACCACTTTGTAAATGTGGGTCAAACTAATTGTAAGTCCATATTCATATGATATAATTGGCATGCACCCAAGTGTTTGACCTGAGCAATCGTGTAGCAATATGCAGTCATGTCCACTTAAGCTTCATTAAGTAAACTTGTCAAAGTTATCATCTTTTGTCACCTCTCAGAAGGAATTAGCTAAAGCTTGGAGAACTTCATCTGTGTGTCAGTCTTGATCTCTAAGATAGTGCCTGATATGACAGTTGAAGAAAATTAAAGACATTAGCTCAGCTCTGCAGAGCGAAGCCACAGGTCTGAATAATGCATTACGGTGAGATGGGTCCTGTGTTTAAGTGATAAACAATCCCAGATAAATGCTCTCTAATGTAGCATTAGGGGAATTATTGCCTCTGCATTTGTCTAGCTGTCAGTATCGAAAGCAGACTGTGCATGAAGAAGATGTGATCTGTTAAAGCCGAGATGAAGCTAATACCCTCTAGCATTCAGAGGCTCTAACGGATTCTCCACTGGATGGAATGCCTCAAGGCTTACAGTTATTTACTGAAACATTCCATCATAGGGGTGACAAGTGAAACTCTAAATATGTATCCAAACACATCAATAAAAAGTTGCAATGATGATGCAGTAGCACAGTTTTAATGGAAAATGAGCTGGGTTTGCTGTAGGGAGGCAGTGAGCCCATTTGGCAATTTCGAGGAAAATATCTAGCTCTGAATATTAAGCAATACTGACACCTTTATAATAAATGACATACCTCTATAACTGTTACAGACATTATGGGCATGGTTTAAAACAATGTGTCCTCTTTCCACATGTGTGCAGGATCTGCACATTGATAGTCAACATCACACAGCATCCTCTTTCCTCTTGTACCTCTTGTATCTTCTTGAACATAATTAACTCTGTACCCTGAGTGATTTCCCCTTGTTTGAAAACGTTAACATGAAGATCCTCATCAGCAAAAGAAATAATCAGCATTAAAATTTTAACAGGTTGACTATTTTCATATAACAGTATGTCCCAAAGTGTTTTCTTCCTCTCATACCACAGCAGTTTGGTATGATTACAATATGTTATTCATTTTATTAGTTTAAAGTTATGTTTAATATAGTGGAATGACCACAAAACAAATACATTTCTGTTATCACTTATAACAGCTATAAAATATGTTTCTTCACTTTCTTTTGAAGTTAATACCACAAAGAGCATCTTGTCATGTTGCCAAGAAACACTAAAGTCTTCCTGAAGACTTCTCTGGGTTGGAAAACTGAAACAGCTTTACCTCTGACTGTTAAAGTGCAGACACTGGAGACTACTTCCAAAAAGAAACATCTACTCTCAAAGAAATTCACCATATAAATAATTGAACTCAGTTTTTAATCCTTTTTATGTGCAGTGTCTGCCATACAGTACAATCCCAGTTAAAGACTTGTTACTATAGAAACAATAACATAGTATAAAAACATATTCATTTGAACCTTGCTGCTGGAACTACTATCAGAGCTGTTGTTATAGAAAATTCATTAGCGTCTTCTGACAATCAGATTCAAGAATTAAAAAGAGCTGGGGTATAAATATTATTAATCTTCTGTTTGGAAAATTAGCCCAATTCTTATAAAAAGGAGTCCAATTCTGGAGTAGAATCAAGCACCTGGCAGCCTGGCAAGCACCTGTTTATGCTGCTCCATTGTTGGAAAATTGTTGGAAGGCAGAGAAAATTACAAGCAGAAGTGGCTGTTGTGAACAGCATATACAGCGTTAACCTAAACCAAGTGTTTAGGCTCATATGACAGTTTCAGGTTAAATGTATCCTAATTGCACCTGAAACCAGTATAAATACTGTATATAGGGTTGACTTTATCATTGATTTAGCACTTACCACTCAAGATGGTCTATGCAGCTGATTTGACTATATCTCCAGGTCAAATATATGCAAGCACACAAACACATGCAGAATTTTGGACTTTACCGGGTCAGCAGCATCTTTGTCCAGCTTGAAGACAGCAGAGATAAATCACCACTGCCAGATTAGAACCAATAAAATGGAGAGCAGAGAGTGAATGGAGGGGTGGGGGTAGGAAGGGACAGAGATAACAAATAGGAAAAACACTAGGAAACAAATGGAGGCCTGTGAGTTTGTTTCACAATACACAGACTAATGATTTGTTTTGTAAAGGATGTTAGTACTTGAAGGTTTTAGCAAAGTTTGGCCCCCAAAAGAAGACTGGATCAACACAGCTGCACATACAAACGAAGAATATTTTATCTTCCTTAAGACACAGCACATTAGATCTTTTAGGACTAAACAATAATGATATATGTCATAATATCATGATATTAGTTTTCATCATCTGGAATAATCACTGCTACCCTGAGAAACTAACAAGGTGACTATGAACTACAGTGATATGTTTAGTTTTTAAGTTTGGATCATTTTTTTTTTTTGCTTTCAAGCTCCAAAATAAAGATTTCAAACAGCTACACTTGAAAACTGGCAAGAACAAAACAATACATATCAAACAGTGTTAAATCAGACCTAAGAATTCATAAGAACAAACACTTGACCTGCATCTGTACACACAATACATAGCACACACGCGACACAAAAGATACATTACAGGAGTTCTCTAATTGGGTTTGCTTTGGGAGTCTAATGGGCATCATTAAAATGTTTGGAAAATATCTGAGTTCTGGGAAGGCATATACCACATCTAATTAATAACCTTGCAAGCTGTTGCCAAGGTCCATCTCCATGGCAACAGGACCAGGAAGTTGTATGATGCAGCTCTTTGGAATGCCATTCCTGAAATATTGGACGTCAAGTAGACCTTTGGTTCTAGTCAAAAGCCTCCAGCTGTTTTATTAGTGCAAGGGCAAATAAAACATTTCAGCAATGTGCCTATCACCTAGCAACTAGTCCAGTAGTTAACAGCCTGCACCAATGTCAATCACTCCCCTCAGTAAAATGGAAGGAAACGTGATTACAATGGCAAATGAATGCATGCGTGGCAAATAGCCCATCAGATGAGTCGCGGTTCTCAATATGTTAACTGTTGCAAATGAGGGGAAATCACCTAGGGTGCAGAGCTAATGATGTTCAAGTAGGGGGATGACTGGCTGGGAGAGGGGAGAGGCAGAAAAACTTTTCCTCTAATTTGAAGTTGTAGCTAATATGTAGAGTAATGGACTTTGTATTAGTTGCTCCCCTCTCTCTCTCTTTTTCTCTCTCTCAAGTCAATTTTAAAATGCTGCTTTTATCGGCCACAGCAATACTATATATATATATATATAAATATATATATATATATATATATATAAATATATATATATATATATATATATATATATATATATATATATATATATATATATATATATATATATGAACATATATATATATATATATATATATATAGATATAAATATATATAGAGGAACTTGCAAATGCCTTGGTGGAAGAGTGGAGTACAATCTCACAGCAAGAACTGACAGATCTGGTGCAGTCCATGAGGATGAGATGCACTGTAGTACTTAAAGCAGCTGGAGGTCACCACATACTGACTGTTACTTTTGATATTGACCCCCCTTTGTTCAGGGACTCATTATTCCATTTCTGTTCCTCAAATGTCTGTGAGACTTGTTCAGTTTATGTCTCAGTTGTTGAATCTTTTTGTGTTAGTACAAATATTTACACATGTTAAGAAATTTGCTTGGAAAAAAAAATCAGTGGAATGTTAGAGGACATGTAAGGGGGGGGCATGTAAGAGGCAATGGTAATCAGTGTCAGATAATCAGAATAACCACTGATCCCAGCTCATGCATCATTACATAAGGTTGTCCTGTTGTATCATCAGTAAGGAAGCAAATCACACACAATTAAATATATCTATACATTATATAGCCAAAGAGTTTGTAGACACCTTACCATCGCAGCCATATGTGAGCCTTCTCCAAACTGTTGCCACAACCCCACTACTCACCTCAACCCCAGTGATCACCTTTGGGATGAAGGGGGATGCTGACTGCACCCCATGCCTCCTCACCTGACATTAGTGCTTTAAATATGTGGAGGTCACTCATCTACACAGAACCTTGTCAAATCCTTAAACTATAAACTTCAGACATCCTGAAGATAAATCCTGCTTTTTTTGATTACTTATATAATTACAATACAGTGATCTGCATTATACTGTTACTATAGAACTATAATAGGATTCTTTGCACAGCCAATGAGGAGGGCAAGTCACAATAATTGAAAGGTGAGAGTAATGCATAGGGTATGAGCCACTGAGCAGTAGATCACCTGTCAATGACACAGACACTGTCTGGGTCAAAAGTCTGACACACACACACACACACACACACACATACACACACACACACACAGAGATACTTGCAGAGAAAGAAGCAGGTGCACAACAGGACATGACAGGGCAAGTGACACACAGGGACATTAGCCTGGCGCCATGGCAATAAGGTTCAGAGCTGAAGTGAACTGAGAGAGTGCAGTACAAGATAAGTGAAAGAGATTTAGTTCCTTGTGGGAATTAATATTCCTGAAATTATAGGAAATCATGATAATTGGAAAAAAAAAATCCTTGTCAGCTCTACTGTGGTTTTATTGTGGGTGTGAAAGTGTATGTGTGTGTGTGAGTGTGTGTGTGTGTGTGTGTGTGTGTGTGTGTGTGTGTGTGTGTGTGTGATGGCATGTAGGAGGCAATGGTAAGCAGTGTAAGAATAAGTATTGTTCCCAAAGGATTGCATCTTTACTCAGATGATGTGACTTCTTTATTATAGACAAGCCAGGAGCTCATGCCTCTATAGCTGTGAAAGAATAAACAAAGAATTTACGAGTAATACACTGCTGTAATTTAATATCTGCTCTAATTGCAGATCTCATTACACTACTAAATATAACTTGTAAATTATATAAGTACAAAATAAATTCATAGGTGATAAACTTCAAGCACATGAATACTGATTATTTGTGGATTATGTATAATAGTCTTCTGTCATTGGAGGTTTAAAATATTAAGAATGTAAATACAGGACCTAAGCTTAAAAATAATATAAATACAGTGTAGTATAAAAAAATTAATAAATATAAAAAAATGGAGCTTAGTCTTGGCTCTAACACTTTTACTCTCCTCTGGTCCAGGGTGGATTGAAATGATGTCCTTGTGAAGCAGCACCATGTCTTGCTCCTCCATCTCGCTCTGCTTCACTCCCTAAAGGTTCTTTGTTGGTTAGGAGCCCAGATATCTGGTATCTGTTTAAAAAACATCAAAGTACATTATTTAGCACGCATGTTCACAAGGCAGTGAGAGTGAGTGATAGAGGGAGACGTGTGCGTGCTGAAATTTCCACCGAACTGCTTTTGAAGAGAGAGGAGTGAATAAATCTTGCAAAGCAGAGAAACTTTTTTAAACTTAATCTGGAGTTCTTCTCTGAGATCCAGTGAGAAATGGGTTTCTGCGGTTCACCTCCTCTCAGGCTTTTAATAACAGTCTCTCCGCTCAGTAAAGCTCTGGATGCATTAAGCAGATATGACGAGCCAGTCTGCTATGAGCTTGCCAAATCGCAATGGCGTTTTTGCGAACAAATCAGTGCAGAGATTCTGGCCATGCACATCCATTAATTGGCTTGCTAGTGGTGCTTCTGGTTAAGAAAGGAGGATAAATCAGTGTTTGTTAGCCTGAATGAATTAGATAATCATTACCAATATGATTCAATAACTAATTTCTCTTGTATTTGTATGTGTAGCATGAAACACTTTGCTCAGAAACACTGCAAAATGTTCACGACAAAACCCTATAAAACCCAGGGTATTTCATCACACCACTATTTCCTGCATTCTTGGAGGTTCTCAGTAGGCTAAATGATCACCTAGAAGAATTACTCCTCCAGAACACTCCACAAACCCGGAGCTGAAACCACTTCTTGTGCTGATGAATTTTAAATGTTTAATTATGAAACGATCTGGCATCGATTGAGTGCACTGAGGAATGTTTTATTTTGTAATGTTTAGCGTTATCTATTTGTTTCTGTTTTTGTCTTATATTATTTGATAGATTTAAAGAATTCAAATGAAAGGAAATAAATTGAAATGAAGTGAAGTAAAAAAAAGTCTTTGGTTATCTGGTTAGAATCATATAATTAACATTAACTGCTTCATGGATAACCAGTTCATATTTACAAATAAGCCAGTTATAAATAATTACTAGGGACACATAGTGTGCATCAGAAATGCATTTTGGAAATCATCCACTCCATAATCCCTCTTTCCCCCTCCGAATCTATGCAAAATATTTTGCATTATAAATACTTCTTTACACCACATACACACTGTCTCCACTTTTGGGGAAAATACATTAGATTTAATTCCAATTATTTGTAATGAAACAATATTTTGGAGGCCACAAAGCATTTAAACTGCCTAATCCAGCAAGCCTGAAAATCTTCATAGAGTGACTAAGGGGAAATGTGAATCTTTCCGCCACTGGGCCTCTATTAGTCCTTGTTGCAGCTCCCATTTCGTCCACTAGGTGCAATAATAACTCTATGGAAGCTAACACACACACACACACACATTCCCAATCACACATAAGGTACCGCCCTAATAAGTGTATTACTATATATTAGTATGATAGTACTAGTATAATGTTAGCATTACTAATGACAATGCTATTAGTAATGCTATTTGTATTATGTAGTTTTTTGTTGTTTTTTTTTTATTTGTGAGACAGAGGATTCTTGACATGTACAAGATTTCCTGTTATTTACTTATCATCCATCCATTTTCCATACTGCTTAACCTACGCAGGGAGCCTGGAGCCAGGGAATTTGGGGCAAAAACACGGGACACCCTGGACAGGGTGCCAACCCATCACAGGGCACAATCGCACACACATTCCCATACCCATTCACACACTACAGACAATTTGGAAATGCCACTGACCACTAAGACACAGTGCCTGCTTATTTATTTATTTATTCATTCATTTATTTATGTATGCCTGGATATCACAGAAAAATAACTAATCATTTTGTTATTATTACAAGCACTGACACTGAATTTGATTTCCTACTTAGCCCTCATTGCATTTCTCACAACTACACTTGAGGAAACAGCTCAGGCAGATGGAAAATTGTGTCCAATTTTCAACACAACAAGTAGTCAGAATAGTTTACGAGTTACATAATTGACTACAATTGCCATGAGCACTAGAACAAGAAATGATATTTGGATGAAGATATGTGCACCACACACACACGCACGCAGTTACTTTTTATTGGTGCTGCTACAATGATCTTTTTTGTATATCAGCATACATTTCTAACATGTATAGAGTAGTTGCAGGTTGTTGAATAGACAAATCTAGGTAGTTGCAGCGATCAGTCATTGCAGCTTACATTTTCTCTGTGTTTCAGATCAGGCGTCTTGTGAACCATTTGATAGAGTTGATATCTATAGGGACGGAGATGTCTTCTGCATAACCTCACAGTAACACTGGTAATTAGGACAAAGGAAAAGAACATGTGAGGAGAAAAGCAGATCTGTTCCTAATTTCTGCTCTTTACAGCCCCAGGTGTAATTACTCTCTCAAAGCTCCATATCTGTCCAAGGTCACCTGTGTGTGTGTGTGTGTGTGTGTGTGTGTGTGTGTGTGTGTGTGTGTGTGTGTGTGTGTGTGTGTGTGTGTGTTGAAACACTTGTTAGGATTGCCTGAAGCTATTACTTAAGTGTCACATCTCAGGGTACTAGTTACAGCAGTCGATCACTTTGTCTGCACTTGATGATCTGGGCATCATGGGCTCTATGTGTCAGAGTGTGAAGGAACTGAGCAGTTCAGTTCAGCCAGATAATAGATGGAGATATTCTTCTGATGCACAGCCATATGTGCAAATTTTCTAAACGTATCTATGCCTTAACCAATCAGAATCATTCAACCTGATGCAATGACTAGCTTAGTGATTGTGTGAAAATATAATTGATGATGTAAAGAGTGTGTACGCAGAGCAGCCTACGAACTCCTTGCTGAGTGTTGAAGCTGACTTTTTCTGATGAAACTGCAAACTATTCTTTAGAAAAATTTTCTTCAATTGATTGCATCTCTTGACTCCTGGCCTTCATTGATCATATCTGGTCCCATCTGGGTCTTTAACTGTATATTCCCCGTCAATGTCATCTTACTTACAAGTGCAAAGGCATAATTTACATTGGGGATACTTGGGTAACATTCCCACCATTTTTTGAAAGTGTAGTATGTTGAAAAATCAATTATATAATATCTTGCAACAGAAAAGTGTCCAAATACTTAATACAAATGTCAATAAGATAAGGCCGAAAAGTGTTTTCAGTCATCTCAGGACCTATTCAGCTCAAATGTGCAAGGATATCATGGCAAAGCTAGTGCACATGCAATGTGCTGAAACACCACTGATACTTTATTACATAATAATTGACATAAAGACATAAATGTGAATCATGGGTTGCTTCAGTTGGCCACTCAATAAAAGGTCTTTTTTAATAAAAGATTTGATTATTTGCTAATATTGTGATAGTTGTAGTTTCAGGCCACACTGTATAAATGCTGCCATTTTGAGGACCGAATAAATGATTCACTGCATCAATGTTATTTAGTCGATGCTTCATTAAGAAGATTCATTTTCATTTATACTGAATCGACTGCCCTAATATACTTGACTACGTACAATATATCTTCAACAAGCAGCACTGTAATAGATCCTCCCTGTCATGCTTCCTGGTAACTACAGTGGTGCTTGAAAGTTTGTGAATTTTCTATATATCTGCATAAATATGACCTAAAACATCCCAGATTTTCACACAAGTCCTAAAAGTAGACAAACAGAATGCAATTATCAAATGAGACAAAAATATTATACTTGGGTCATTTATTTGTTGAGGAAAATGATCCAATATCACATATCTGTGAGTGGCAAGAGTATGTGAACCTCTAGGATTAGCACTTTAATTTGAAGGTGAAATTAGAGTCAGGTGTCTTCAATCAATGGGATGATAATCAGGTGCGAGTGAGCGCCCTGTTTTATTTAAAGAACAAGGATCTATCAGAGTCTGATCTTCACAACTCTTGTTTGTAGAAGTGTCTCATGGCACAAAGGAGATTTCTGAGGACCTCAGAAAAAAAAGTGATAATGCTCATTAGGCTGAATGACGTTATGAAACCATCTCAAAGTGTGTGGACTTCACCAATCCACAGTCAGACAGATTGTATACAGATGGAGGAAATTCAAGACCATTGTTACCATTGTTAAGATACAGAAGGAAACAACATAGAATACAAGAGAAACTGACACTCAAACCTGAGGATATCAACGACCAATAGTTAGTGGCACCACAGCAATAAATTCAATCCACTCAGATACCAAAAACTCAGCCTGGCCGAGTGCAAAAAGTGACCCACAGACCCCACCCCCCAGGCTTAAAGGAAAAACCAACAATAATGGTAATAAAACAAATAACAAATAAGATAACCGACAAAGCAGCTAAATCCACAAGTAAACAAACATCAAAAGCCGCAGTAAGAACAAATTATATAAATGAAAAACACAAAACAAACAAACAAACAAACAACAAGCAAGCTTGGAAGCCGGCAAGAAGGAAACCAAACAGAAATAGTTAAGCAACCACAGTGCCAAAATGCCCAAAACAAAGTAAACACAAAGTAAAACGGAAACAGAGCAGAAGCAAAACAGCAGCATCAAAGCTTCAAGCCATGCAGCGACAGAGCAGGAAGAGAGATGCCCTAATGGGCTTTATTTATTGCTCTCCAAAAAGAACATTGTTGCAAACTGCAGATGCTCAGCAATCATGTGGACAAGCCAGAAGGCTACTGGAAAAATGTTTTTTGTTTTGAGACCAAAATAGAAGTTTTTGGTTTAAATTAGATGTTTGGAAAAAGGAAAACACTGCATTCCCACCTAAGAAACGTATCCCATCTGTGAAACATGGTAGTGGTAGTATCATGGTTTGGGCCTCTTTTTTCTGTATCTGGAGCAGGACGACTTGCCATCATTTATAGAACAATGAATCCTGAATTATATCAGCAAATTCTAAAGGAAAATGTCAGGACATCTGTCCATAACTGAATCTCAAGAGAAAGTGGGTCATGCAGCTAGACAACAACCCTAAACACACGAGTCGTTCTACCAAAGAACGGTTAAAGAAGAATAAAGTTAATATCCAAGTCAATGGAATGGCCAAGTCAAAGTCCTGACCTTAATCCAATAGAAATGTTGTGGAAAGACCTGAAGCAAGCAGTTCATGTGAGGAAACCCACCAACATCCCAGAGTTGAAGCTGTTCTTTACTGAGGAATGGGCTCAAATTCCTCCAAGCCTATTTGCAAGACTGATCAACAGTTACTGGAAACGTTTAGTTGCAGTCATTGCTGCACAAGAGGCTCACACCAGATACTGGAAGTAAAGCCACTCACTGGTATTATTGTAATGTAATATTGGATCATTTTCCTCAATAAATAAATGACCAAGTATATTATTTTTATCTCATTTGTTTAATTGGATTCTCTTTATCTACTTGTATTACTTGTGTAGAAATGATGTTTTAGGTCATATTTATGCAGAAATATAGAAACTTCTATAAACCACTGTAAACTGGCAAACAAACTGTAACTAACAACAGTAAACACAAACACAACTGGTCACAGTGCCACCGTGTCTTTTTAGCTGATGTGTGTTGTATATACGTTACAGTAATACCCTGCTGAAAAATACTATAAATTATTAGGAAAATCTGTGATGGCTTTCATGTCATGACCCTTAATAGAAATTTGTTTATGAATTGCATCTATTAAATTACAGACAGTTTCCATTAGGGATTTAATATTAGGATTTAGTGGTATGAAATGGGGGCACGGTGGCTTAGTGGTTCGTTTCAGATCTCCATTATTGGGGGTTCGATTAATGCCACGGCCCTGTGTGTGCGGAGTTTGCATGTTCTCCTTGTGCTGCGGGGGTTTCCCCTGGGTTCTCTGGTTTCCTCCCCCAGTCCAAAGACATGCATGGTAGGCTGATTGGCATGTCCAAAGTGTCTGTAGTGTCTGAATCGGTGTGTGAGTGTGTATGTGGTTGTGCCCTGCGATGGATTGGCACCCTGTACAGGGTGTACCCTGCCTTGTGTCCCATGCCCCCAGGGATAGGCTCCAGTTTCCCAGTGACCCAGAAGGATAAGTGGTATAGAAGTTGGATGGATGGATGGATGGATGGATGGATGGTATGAAATGGTGTTTACCTATAATGGTTTCATTAGGTAACATTGTCACCACCATTCAAGCTATTAAAGTCTCAGTTTATCATTTGGTTATTTATCTAGTTCTCTGATTATTTATAAAAGAAAAACAACGTTGCAATGAATTGAGTGCATTATTATTCAAATCAAAGCAACAATGAATAAAAAAACTAAAGGTAGAAATGGAAATTTTCAGTTTTCTAGGCTGGGGTGCAAAACTGCTCGCTGTAGTGAGCATGATGACATGATGCGTTTTCCCAATAGAAAGCTGCTGCAAACTATATAACTTTTTTTTTCATTTATTATAGCTCCGATTTCACAGCAGCCCAGAGTCTATTTCCACTCATATTCATGTTTTTCAGTGGATCAATTGCAAAACAAACAATAGGTAGGTAAGTGTGCTTAGTGTTTTCATTTGGTGGTAGCAGATACAAGTTGTATTGTAATCATTATCTAATGTGTGCATTATCTCATGTGTGTCATGTGTGACTTCTTGCTTTTAACATTTCTCAGAACAACTGTTGCTGTTATCCTATCGGTGATAGATGTCAAAGTAGTAATGGTATATAAAGTTCACAACAGTATAACACTAACTCTCTGGAGAAAAATATGCAATGACCTTTTTGAACCCTGCTTGAGATCATTGTGCCTTCGTCAGTGGATGTTTATGGACGTTCTCCATTGGTCAGCAGCACTTCCAGTTTTTTTTTAATTTGTTAATAAGTTTGGCAGCAGTGTCTCATGTGATGTGCTTGGAATGTTTCCTGTTAAAATCCATTGCAACCTTGCGACAGCTTCCCAATCCAGCCATGAAAATGAATTCAATACGTTCTTCTTTTGTCAAAGGCATTCTTAAAGGCTATCTGGGGGAAATGGTAAAAGTGGTATTGTGTCATCTCTATGAAGAACCATTCAGTCACAGAGAAAAACAAAGAAATTGAGTTCAAGTCCTGAATTTCATAAACATACAATATCTTCATCATATCACTGCATTTATTGTCGTCTGCTCATCTGCTCAACATGGTCATTGAGTACTCAATCCACCAGTAATGTAATAAAATGCAGACAGTTCTTGTCTGAAGTACTTCTGAAAAAGGTTGTGTGTGTGTGTGTGTGTGTGTGTGTGTGTGTGTGTGTGTGTGTGTGTGTGTGTGTGTCTGTGTGTGTGTGTGTGTGTGTGTGTGTGTGTGTGTGTGTGTGTGTGTGTGTGCACGCTTGTCTGCCTACACCCCCCTATGGTTAAAACAAGCTCTTCTTCTATCACCCAATCTCCCCCTCCAAAAGACAAGTCACCTCTATAATGAGTCAAGCTCTGTTACACAAGAGTAATTAGTCTCAACAAGTGCTAAAAGAAAGAGAGAGTATGAGAGAGAGAGAGAGAGAGAGAGAGAGAGAGAGAGAGAGAGAGAGAGAGAGAGAGCAGGGGAGGAGATAGTAAATGTGGGTAAAATTGGAGGGGCATAACAGACATGTTTTAAAGCTTTTAACACATTCAAACTAAAATTTAAATTGTGGCTCTGCCTTTCAAGACCACAATATTTATAATCGGGAACACAAGGAGATGTAGACGTGTGAACAGGTAAAATAGTGCATGCATTCCTGGTTATTTTCATTTAACTTAGTGAAGCTCATTCGCCTTCCACACTGGAGAAAGTGGAGAGGGATGAGAAAGACAGTGGAGGGCTATAGGACATTCTACACAGAATCATATGATCTCACTTAGCTTAGCTCAGCACACACACACACACACACACACACACACACACACACACACACACACACACACACACACACACACACAGCATGTGGTGCTTCTCAAAGTCTCAGTGCAAAATGCACAGTGGCATGCTAATGAGATAAGTATAAAAGATAAGAGACGGGCTTACTCATAAGTTGCTCCTCCCTCAGAGACAATAGCAATTGGAAGGAGAGAGAGAGAGAGAGACAGAGAGACAGAGAGACAGAGAGAGAGAGAGTTGTAGTCAGAATGGCCCCATTTAACTTATTAACTAAAACTGTTTAAGTGTAAAACAGAGACCTAAATCCTAACTGCACATCCCAAATTACATACATACACGATGCACAAAATACTTTAGCACCTACCATTACAAAAGTCTAGTGTACCAGTCGACAAGTCATCAATCAATGTTGCATTCACACACTTCCCTGTGTTCCTTTCTAAACTCCATCTATCATTATGAATTAAATGAAGGAGGATAATCTCCAGGTTATTCCATCTGGTTTAAAACAAGGCCTTAATATGATTACGATTTGGATCCAGCCACATCCCCAGTATTAAGAGTGAGTAATGGCTCCAAATGCTTTCCCTATGTGAGCGTGTAACATTTGCATTTTCTTTTAATTCATTTAGCAGATCCTATAATTCGCCGTGACTCATAAGTCTAAAGGCATCTTGGGCACAGTGGAAAATATGACTGTGGAATGAACACTGCGATTCACATACAGGAAATATGACCTGAGCAAAAACAAAATCATTTCTGTGAGTGTCTGAAGAGAGTCTGGAGCTCGGTTGAGAAGATGAGCTGCTCTGCTGCCCAATTTAGGAGGAGCAGGACAGGAGAACTGACCATTTACTCTAGAGTTTTGCAGCAGTACCAAAGAGCTGCATAACTTCCTCAACTCAAAGAGACTCTGGATGTTTACACACTTTCACTCCTCATTCTTAGAATATAATAATAGCTTAATGGTTTTAAATTGCTTTTCATGGACTTATTGGATAAAAGCTTAAGGTTTAGAAACTCAAATGAGCATACCATCTCCACTGTAAAAAGAAATTCACACTTTTTCCAAAAAAATGTTTACACATTCAATAATTCTAATAATAACTATCCTTTAAATTACAGATAATTATCAATAATATTAAATGAAAACAAATATTAAATGAAAATGTTTATCTGGAATTTTACAGTATTTATTAATTAAAATAATAGTACCTTGTTAAAATATAGGCTTGCACATGCATGTAAATAAAATGTTTTAATCAAAACTTTTTAGCGAATATATATATTAATCTTAAAGCATAAAGAACCAAATAATGTATATGGCAGTAATTTGATCAGTGTTACCTAAAATATGAACATATTCAGGCAGCTTGGTGTTTCTTTCTGATATTACTTTGTTTGGAATGATTCTGTCTTCTTCTGTCTGTCTACGTAAATAAATTCATTAACTCTGTCTACAGGGGCGGCACAATGGCGCAGTTGGCAGTACAGGCCAGGATCCTCGGTTCAATCCTGAGCTCTGGCTATGTCTGTGTAACGTCCCATCCAGGGTGAATTCTCCCACGTTGCTCCCAGTGTTACTGGGATTGGCTCTGGGTCCACCATGACCCTGACTGGGATTTGTAAAAAAGGTTACTGAAGACAAACTAAAGTAACTAGCTACAAAACATTTTCTTGTGCTAGCTGGTTAGGTTAGCTTGCTAATCTTGTCTAGTTAGTACCAGAGACACACATGATTAAACTCATCAGCAAATAATAGTGCTTATCATGTTGACTTCAGGTATGTTCACACATAGTCGTCAGTTGCTGTACTATGAAGACACCATTAGGTGTTCCTACTACTCGTTGCCATAGTTACATTTATCAAAGGGTGGCGCAACTAGCAGTCCACTTTTAGCAACAAACCAGTTTTCTTGTCACTAAAATGAAACATTCTGGAGGGAACGCGTTCGTATAGAAAATTCACCCAATGTATACTGTATATACATAGTATCCTATAAGATAAAGGAGAAGCAGTGTGTGCTCTTTGCCATTGCAGCCATCTACCTGTGTCGAAAGCACAAGTGCCAGACTGTCTGGATCCACAAAACAGTTTGGACTCACAAGCAGCATGGCGGATCATGCATCACCTACACTATACTCTTTTCACTCCCATTGGTACTCGCTGCACAAAATTACCCCACATTTGCATAAATTACAATTTTCTCAACTTTCTTGCATCACTGGACACGACCATATCTAGTTGCTAACGCTCATTGTCGCTGGAAGTCGCCAGCTGTCGTTGAAAATGAATGGTCCCCTTAACTAGGGTCTATTGCCTAGTACCATAATCTGGAATTGAGCTTTATGCTATCATCTGAACCGTCGCCATCTTGGCTACCTGCCACATTGGCGTTCATTTTTATACATTTATACAAGTATTATAAAACAGTCAGTTCCAGTCCACTAATTTGATTGGACAAGTGGTGTTCCAAGAGTGCTGATATTTAGTGTAACTTCACTGTTCACTGTTCAATGTATCACTTCACTTTTCTGTGTTCACTAAATGAAATTCCAACTTTAGCAAAAGTTTGTTACACTGAAACCTTTACTACATTTCCAACTGTTCACTGGCATGGCAAAATGCAACACTCTATGCAGCTGTGCCTTCTTTTGGAACTATTTTCACTGGCAGAGCGAAAACAAATGACATATTTGGCTGTATTGTGTTTGAAATATCAGTTACTCAATATTAATTTCTTGTTTATAGAATGTTTGTATTAAAACCAATATCACTCGCAATGATGCTGCCGTGCTGAATATCAGCACAGCTGTAATTACAAAATCATGCTGATATTTAGCATAACTGCACTATTGCTGTTCGGGGGGGACCCATAGGAATTCAAATCACTCGTCACTGAAGAAATGCAAATCAGTACTGTAGAATTTTCAATTTTATGCTCTTTTTTGAGCTTTAGATGAACATTCAAATTAAATAATGACATTCAAATTTTCTACATGGTATACCAGGATCACCATTTCATTAACACAAAAATATGTACAGTATGTTAAAAGGGTAACATTTTACTATATGGTCAACAAATAAGCATATACTGACATTGTTTTCAAACACATCCTGCATTATACAAATGATCTTTATCACTACTGCAAATCATATTAATGTTAATTAACATCATGAGTTAACAAGTTACCTTCATGAGTCACCTTCATTAATGCCTTTTCATATATGTCTCAGAGGCTGTTAATGTATATGCTTTATTATTTCCTCATGTTCATTAAGGCACTGTGATTTCAATATGTGACCAGGTAAAGACCCCACTCTCTGTCTCACTCACTCTTCACTCTGTCTGAGCCAGTGATTCATTCAGACACAGGCTCTGTGGACTGTGTGTAACTTTGTGTCTATGTGTGTTTCATGTGCGTGTGCAGCTGCGTGTTGTGGGTCACGTGTGTGTATGTGTGTGTGTGTGTTGGCTGGCCATTAATGATGAGCAGATGGTGGGAGCAAGCCGATGACCGGACATACTCTCAGAGCACGTGGGGGACATCTGCTGCATAGACACACATGCATGACAGTCGTGGTCACTTCTCAAGCAATATTTGCTTTCTCTCCTTGTCCTTCAGTCATGTTACTGCACAAAATAACCCAACCCACTATTACAACTATTAATTTACCCTATTATTATTATTATTATTATTATTATTATTTACCCTATATTTATTTAATTATTACATTATGGGATTATATTCATAATGATTGTCCACAAAAAAATAACCTGTACTAATTGTTTAGTTCAATATTTTGAGTTAATTGTTAGAATTGGTAGAATGTTTCTAAAGCATATGTTTCCTGTCAATATGCTTTAAAGTTATCTACCTCAAACTAAGGTCCAGGGGACAGTGAAGACTAGCCAAGCAGTCCCTGTTTTGATTCTTCATGTTTTTAATGATGTTGCATGATTGTAGGTCATGATCAACAACTATTAGAGTCATTCTTAATTTTGTATAGACACAAGCCTAATTGGCCATTTCAGTAGATTGGCTTTAATCCAAACATCAGTAATTGAAAACATATTTAAAACAGCATAACTGATTTGGGTTATTCTGGGTGGCAAGTGTAGAAATACACTTTGACAGAAATTACTCTGTCAAAGAAACATGATTTTACACACTTGTGCTAAATATTTGAATATTTATAGTACGTTACTTAAATTCAGTCACACTTGCCACTAGTAACAATAAAAATGTAAACATGCTTTAATTGGTGACTTCATGTAATCAATATACACTTCAAAGTGTAACTACATTATCATCCACATCACTTCCAGGTTTCATCCACAACAATGTTAACACTGATAACACTGATATCATGGAAATGTCTTTAAAACAATGGGTATAATTTATCAGTCTTTATCTAGTTGTATGTAAATGTTTTCGCAGGCAAAAACAAACAAAAATATCTTCTGTCATATTTACAAAAGCTCAGTACTGCTGATTTTCTTTATACTTCTGTGTATATTTTGATTAAGTGTCAATCATCTAATGTGTAAAGCACATTAGTGACACTTAGTGACACTTGCTGTACTTCAAAAAAGGCAAAGCTCACAGAGAGCTATAAATGACAAAATGAAAAAACAAACTCATGATCACAGGTTACCAACCCTGATCCTGGAGTACCATCTGTCCTGCAGGTTTCAGTGAAAATCTAGCACTGCTCAGTCAGACCCACCACCTCTTAGCATATAAGCAACAATGACAACTAAAGACAATGACAACTACCTCTTCATGAAGGAGTTAAAGTTGCACTTTGTTATTTGTAAAAAAATAAAGAAATGAATAAATGAATAAATAAAAGAGTTGTAGTTTTTAGACTGATAGTTCTTAGTCCCAGACCTAGTGAACCAATATGAGGATGTGTGACTTAGAACCTGCAGAGCGCTTCTGTAAGTCACTCTGATTAAAGGCGTCTGGCAAATGCCATAAATGTAAATGTAAATATGAAATACTAAAATATGGGTTAGATATGAACAGGTTGGTACTCCAGGACCAGGGTTGGGAATCTGTGGTGTAAATGCTTCTGCAAACCTTCTACCAAGCAGTTTATTTCATATCCAGTTTGATACACTGTGATTATTTCCTGGCAAAGATTCATGATACAGAAAACCATTTAAACTAGCAAAATGAATTCTGATATTTTGCTATAATAATAAGATGTTTCTACACAGTATTGCCTTGGCTGGAGGAATATTTTACAATTTATAAAGCAGTGTGAAACTGTAGTGTTCGTAATGCCATCAAATTATAGTTCCTCTTGGAACGATATTGTGGACGGTACAAGTTAGAAACCACCAAGATGGCTTTGCATTGCAGTTGCTATAATAGCTTTAGAGCTGCCATTGCCATGAACAGTTTTACACTCAACTCTCCAACAGTGAACAGTTGATAACTTCAACAAAACAGACTTCAGGTGACAACTGTAATGAGTTTCCTGGTTACCCAATGACAATTTTCGTCCATGTAGTACACACTTATAGAAGGGAATTATTAATAATCGCACTATCCGGTGTCACCTAGATGAGGATGGGTTCCCTATTGAGTCTGGTTCCTCTCAAGGTTTCTTCCTCATATCGTCTCAGGGAGTTTTCCCTTGCCACCAACAACTTTGGATTACTCATTAGGGATCAATATATACATTTAATATATTTATATGCTTCTGTAAAGCTGTTTTGTGACAATGCCCATTGTCACATAAAAGCGCTATACAAATAAAAATGTAATTAAATTGAATTGAACTAGGTAAATAAATAAATAAATAAATAAATAAATAAATATTTGTCACATATACATTACAATACAGTGAAATTCTTTTCTTTGCAAACTCCAGCTTGTTGGGGTCAGAGCGCAGGGTCAGACATGATACAGAGTCTCTGGAGATAGGAGATAGAGTTGGACCCTTGAGCAAGGTACTTAACCCTATCAGTCTTACCTGTCATACTGTCTACCTTGTATTCCTTTTAGTATGGTATAGTGTGCAGTCTGTTTGGAGCTGTCGCTCATCAAATGAACTTCCGGAGGGGCCGATTCCTGGAGGACACTGTGCTGAGAGTGGTTGGTGAGTGTCTGAGAGTGGATCGTGCGCCGCTAGGTGGAGACACTGAGTAATAGTGGAGCAGGGGAGCAGGCGGAGCAGCAGAGGAAAGCGCACGAGCGCAGAGAACACAGTGACACACACACACACACAGAAACATACACACACACTCAAACGAACAGAGCACCGAGCGGATCAACGCTGTCGCTTCATGCCGCCTACACTGCAGCTGCTGGACCAAACACTATAACCATCTAAAACAGCAAACGAGGGAGAAATTACAGAAAATCATACCATGTACCATAAGGGAGGTGTGGTGCTGACGCTCGTCGCTGCTTTGCAGGTAAATTAATTGCAATATCCGCATGCATGGTGTGCGCGCGCAGGAGGATGTGATGGTCGATCAAATCAACGATGCTGTAGCAGCCTTTTTGTAGGCAATTTGTATGTTTCTATCTACTTGTTTTCCGCTTTGAAGTCGGAAGCTTTCGCATGTTGAGAACACAGACAGGGCGCTGCTCCCGTGCTCGTGCATTTGCTATAGCGGATTTCTCTCGTGCCAGAAGAGATGCCCCGGTTATAGATTATGGCGCATGCAGTTATGCTAAACATATAAAGCTATTATACTCAGGCTAGCAGTAATGCAGCTTGGTGATTTGCAGTTTGAGTGCATGTATAGTTGTTCATTCACCTGCTCTGCAGCTTTTGTTATAACACTGCTGGAGTAATGCCGGTGTGCGCTCGTGCTAACGGATTAAACGTCCCGTGCGGAATGTGAAGGGAAGCACCTACGTACGTTCCCTCCTGGACGTGAAAGTTTTGCAGAGAAAGCACTTGGTTACTGTTGTGCTTGTTATGAAGAACGATACTATGAAGGTTTCAATAAGCATGTAATGAAGAGCTCGTTGAAGTCGCCGCAGGGCGTTAATGCCGTTCCCTGAATGGGCTCCATGCTGAGAGCAACTCAGTCCTGCAAATGAGATTTCTCGGTTGGGTATTGCATTTGTTATTTAGTTATTTAGTGTCAGGATATTCAGGAGAAACAGTGGTTAAATGCATAATATGATAGAGTAGTCTACTTTTGTGATCAGGGTCCAAGCATCCTGTACAGAGATGGAACATGAAATGCACACAGCACGAGCACTATTCTAAAGCAACATTTCTACGTCATTATTTTAAGAAAATATATACATTTACATGATTAGAAAGGTACATTTATCCTTTAATGTATCGAAAAGAGCCACACTTGACGAAATAATACGAATAGCACCCTAAAGCTTTCTTCTCTTTGCTCCTTTGGGGATCCCTTAAAGCTTCTTCCAGGGTTTCCCTTCGGAAAATGTTCCAAGAACAACCGCTTTAGAAAGCTGGAGATGTTGACTGTTGAAAGATCCCACTCAGAAACACCGTCACAGTGTTCTTAGTTGTGAGTCATCTTGTCAGTGGTTTTGTTTGTTATTAGTTTTGTTGATGTATTATACTATGTGTCTTCTTCTATGTACAGTAAATGATTATGTTTAACAGCTCCATGTGTTTAAATCCTGCTGATAGGGACCTAGGGTGGGGGTGTGTTACGCACCATGCAGCCTGGCTCCAGGTTATGACTCTGGAAGGTCTTGATTAAGGGGAGATGTGATTAAAGGAGTATGCGCCGATGTCTCACTCTGCTCTCCTATGTCACTCCTTTCCTTCTTCCTCTTTCTATGAATCTTAGTGTCAGCAGCATCTCTGCCATTCCTATCCATCTGTACGGATATTTGATATGCATAGTGTTGTGCAGATGCTGACATTCATGTTTAAACTCAGATTTCAATCCACTGGCAATAAGTATACGTTGAAGAACAAACATCTCACACACAATCTGACCACCAGGCCGTTTCTATGGAAATCGGTGCAAAGTGTCTTATCAGGCATTGTGTGTGAAAGCAAGTAACAGGTCACTCAAGCCCACTTTGAGGTAACAAGTAATTAACATGTTTGGTGAATCAGCCGTCTCATTAACAAACAAGGCAGCCGTCTCTTCTCCTCCTCTGATCTCACTCCAAAACAAAGAGGGCAGTTCACAGTGGACATCAGGAACCAAATACTGCCTGTCTTTGATCTTTAAATTCACCTCCAAGAGCCAGAATAGACGTTTACCCACACCGGGGGTACAGAGGATATGTCGTTCAGCATCTGAACTAGATCTTGCCGTGTGGCTTTAGTAGTTTTTTTTGCTGTGTAAAGTGAAGAGAAGCTTCGGCTGTTAGTCCTTCGTTTGAGTGTTGCTTTGTCAAGCACTAGGCGTGTGCCGATATGAAATTTTCATATAGTAATTGCCAAACGTTTTATCACAGTATATAACAATGCCACAATGTTGTATTTAAAAGAAAGATTACACATTTACTACAACCTGGCTAATCAAGCTGCAATTAAACTGACAAAGAGGCTCAGCGGGCATTTATCACACACAAAGGCTGCCCAAAATGCTGTCTACCTAGGCAGCCTAATTCAAGCTGCTTATCAGCAGTAGTGACTATACTTTAATTAAAAAAAACAAAACTTGATGATGCACTATATCGTAGCAGATAAAAAAAAAAACGACACATACCAGTTATGTGCAGTGCATATAGGACTTAAAAGAGGACTTGCAAAGCTTTGAGTGTGTGCGCGTGTGCCTCTAGACCTGGCTTGTAAAGCTGGACCATGTGTTGGACAGTCAGCCCCGCTTGGCAACGTCTCGCCCTCGTGACCTCATCAGTCTAATTACACCCCACTCCAAAACAACAGATGCTTCAGAGCCATTGGGGGGTAAGGAAAGAGCAGTAGAGGTGGGGGAGGAAGAGAGAGGAAAAGAGAAGAGTGCGCATGGCAAGCCCCCGGGGAATACGACACTCATGAGATACTCTGAATAATTTAGCAGACAGAAGAGAAGAAGGTTATTAATGTTTTTTCACCTGGAGCTGCTAAATCAATTGATCGATGCCCAGTGGCACTACACAATTAAATGTACCCAGTATGCCAGGAAGTCATCATGAGCAGAACCGAGTTGCGCTTTGCTGTGATATAGGTCAATTCAAAAGCATTTTGTTTTATACTGCGAGACTGACCATCGATCAGTGGAAATCGTCAGACTGTTACACTGGGGCTGTCAAAATGCTCCAATATTAATCATAATCATTTCATAATACTTATATATTTTGAAAATTATAATCCACATCAGTATGTTTTAAACCATATGTTATATTTCTAATATACCGACATATGCAATTCCCAAATTTATGGCCAAATGATGTTTGTTGTTTGACGTAAGACAAAGAGCTCTGAATGAAAGCATGTCACATATATATTATTAAATATATGCCATTTTTAAATTAAAACACATTAATTTTATATGTTATATTACATGTAAATATTTAACAATGTAAGCAGGCACTTAAGTGAGTTCCTTTTTTTCTGTGTCTGAAAATGAAATGGTGTTTGTTAAGGCCCGTAGTGGAGTATGTAGTGACCGTATATAGCGAAGACTAAACCTGGGTAGCATACAAGATGTAAAAATCAAGCTAAATGTCAGGACTACAAACACTATTAATAAAAATAAAATTTTATAATTATATGAATAACTTTCTGTTAAAATTAGGATATTGCTTCCTTGGACTTCTCTTTGCAACACGGTTTGGTACCTGGGTAAATATATTTTGATATCAATGCATAGTTCAGCACTACTGCTAATGATCATTCTGTCTGGTAGGCTCTCACCATATAGTTCTGGCTAGTGTTCATTAAGTATGTAGTTAATGATTACTAAGCGAAGTTGTTTGGTTGTTTTGGCAGGTGGTTTTGCAGGCTGCGGGGGATATGCCATGCCAGCCAGCCTTCACCCAGCAAGAGTACAGCGTTGTCGTCAATGACATCATTACCGAGGGACAGGCCCTGCTAAAAGGTGAGTGTGGAAGCCCTTTGTAATCTGTGGATTCAGTTCTTCCAGCATTTGCTGCTTGATGTTACAGATGGCTGAGGCAACTGTGGCGGATTGCAGCAGGATTCTCTCTATCTTTCTGTCTGCCTCTGTACAGTCGGCTGATGAGAAAATAGCGTGTGTTTTTGTGTCGGGTGGGGGAGGATGCGCAGTTTGTATGCCTGTGTTTGTGTGTTTATGTGAAGGCAGAGAAGGGGGAGGGCTGTGCTTAATCAGTGGGGTGTTTATAGGCTAGAGTACCTGTGTGTGTGTGTGTGTGTGTGTGTGTGTGTGTGTGTGTGTGTGTGTGTGTGTGTGTGTGTATACGTTTGTGTATGAAGTAAGAGTGATGGTTTTCCTTTGGTAGGAGTATGTTTGTTGTGAGCGCGAGATATTTGCAGTTTAATATCAAATTGCTTGGTTTGCACACACGGCTGAAACATCCACTGATCAATAGCATTGATTAGCCAGACCCATCCGAGGAGGCCATCAATAGCACGATGCCTACTCACCCGTACTCATATGGTCATTTAATCACAGTTCAAAGAACCACAGGAGCTGACTTCAGCAGGGAGGAAATGTGAATGTGTATATGTTGCACTTGGAATTACCCTTGATGCCTTTTGTTCGGGGCTTGATTTGAAAGAGGATGCTATTCAGAGGCTAACAAAATGACAAAACCATCCCTATTGTAAAATATCTATCATCCCTTTCCTTCTCCTTTACAATTTTTTGTTTGTGCTTGACATCAATTAAGATGTTAAGATCATGTTAACTGCCCTTAAAAGAAGTTAAAAAGTAAAGATAACTAGCGAGTAACTTACAAGTAAAAACATGCCCTGAGATAACACAACAAAAAAACAGATAAAAATCGTAATCTTCTAATAAGTGTTTAATTTGAATTAATCTGGAATGTTTGCATATTTCATTTTCCTTTGTATTTCATTTTTCATTTAAGATGAGTATTAGGGCATTTTTAGTATCAATTTAATGTGTTTTTTTTGTTGTTTGTTCTGAATGGAGGAAACTTGCTACCTAGGATAATCCTGAGGTAAAGCATAAGTATTTAAAACATATCTTTCCTCAACTCTTTTAATTCACAATGCATCACAAAACTTATGACATCTTTTAGGGTAAGATAAGTTTGCCTTTCTTACTCTAAGATGTGTGGTAGGGCATTTACAGATCAATTTAATGTTTTTTGTTTGTTTGTTTGTTTGTTTGTTTGTTTGATTTGAATGGGGGGGGCTCGATAGCTAAGATAATCCTGAGGTAAAAAATAAACATAACTCTCCTCAGCTCCTCCATTGTTTAATTCACAATCCTCTCTGAAAATATTTCATCTACATGACTGTTAAAGGTCACATTTACTCACAGTGAGCAGTGTGTTACTAACTGAAAATTAATACTCCAGACCTTCATTAGAGAGGCATTTTCTTTGGTGAAATAGATAAACCTCCGTGAAAACTGGATTTCTTTAACCATTCAACACATATATGTATTTATTATTTATTTCTTGAACAATTTGTAACACTTGTGCTGTACCTTTTTGAAATACAAAAACACATTTGCAAGCTGTTAGCTTGTCTTTACTTTTGATCTGTGGGAACGCACAGCTCTCTCTCTCTCTCTCTCTCTCTCTCTCTCTCTCTCACACACACACACACACACACCTACACGGACCTAGAGCAATTAAAACAGAAGTGACAACCATGGCTTTAGATTTCACACAGGGAGTTTACATTTCACAGCCTGGGGGGAGTTTCCAGTATTCATTTTACATGTGAGTGTGAGTGTCTAGTAAAACTGCCCTTGGTAAGTTATACACTTACAAAGAAGAGCCAGCTGATAGCCGGATTGACTCACAGATTTGCTTCATGTGTTCTTTCAAGTTGAAAGATGGAGTAGCATGACATTCTTACACACACACACACACACACACACACACACACACACACGCACACGCACACACACACGCACACAGTGACTAAAGCCTGTCCTGTACTGCAATCTCATCCCTTGTCTCTGGACTCCTCTGCTCAGTTAATACCTTTACTCACAGTATCTTTTTCTAATGCAAGCGTGAAAACCTCATCCTTTTCATTTATCTCTCTCTCTTTCTTGGCCAGTGTGTGTGTGCCTCAGGGGGTTTGACCCCTGTATGCGGATTAGTGGGAGTCTCTTGTCTAACATGAGGAGGATGTTTTGTTTCAGTAACACTCATTCATCACCTCCTTTTTAAAGCAAATGACTCAGGAAAGAATACTTTCACCACTCCCCCTTTCTCTCCTTTATTCAACTGAGGAGTATACAGTTAGAGATGTCTCACTGACTTCCTTCAGTGATCCACACTGATAAAACGATCTCATGAAGCAGCACTACTACCCCATGAGAGAGGATGCAGACACAAGAACTTCCTGTGAATCACCTGTTTCATCCTTATTCATGTTCCCCCTTTCGTCTATATTTTTTCCACTGTCACAGCTCGCTCAGTAATGTTTTAATAACATTTTAAATACAGTAAGTAGTAGCTGATTCGAAGTTGTGTACAAATTCATTTTTGCGTGGTAATTACAAATCACTGAAATCACAGTTATGTGTTTTTAAATGTAGTACTCAATTTTATTAGCAACACGCAAATATCCTGATAGATATGTTGTATCTAGAGCTGGGCGATATATCGATATAATATAGATATTGTAATATTGTGAAAGATTACACTTTTCTGGGATATCGTTAGTATTGTGAGGATTTTAAAAATGTTTTTAATTAAAATTCAAATGGTACTGAATGGATCCCATTGATTGCAGGCCTTTAACGTTTTTTTGTTTTGTTTATTTCGCTACTGTTTTGCGGACAGTTTGTTAGCTAAATTATATATTGTGATATTCACCGTATATTGTAGAAATGTCCTCAAGTATCGTGATGTGATATTTTTGTCATATCGCTCAGCCGTAGTTGTATCATCAAAATTGTGTCTTCGAGTATAGGGCTGCCATATTGCACACCTCTACATCACTTTGTTATTATTTCTTTTTTACATTTCTCATTTCTAAACTTGTCTTTCAAAGCGATGCAGCCTGAAAATTATGACAGTATTTTAACCTTTATGTTTGTCATGTGCTTTGATAATCTTTCTCTCCTCTGTTCATCTTTTGAGCACCGAATACAAATGCCGGATTTGCTTCTAACTTTTCTGTGTTATCTTTTTTGTTTTTTTCTGCGTCGGAGGAAGATAACACAGAAGGAACTCACTTTGCTTGTTAGATGAGAGAACGTGATCACAAGGAGATGCAGAGTTTGTGAGGTGATTACATTACTGATCAGAACCCCACAAACATACACACAGAGTGCTGCTCCAAAGGTGTGTGTTTGATCATTTCTGATGAAAGGACATGAGAGAACATCGAGCTTCAAGTTTTTTGTGTTTCAAAACTTACACAAACCGAGAGAGAGAGAGAGAGAGAGAGATAAAGAAACAGAAGGCCATTTTTGGCCTGGGACATGGGGATTTTCTTGCAGTAAGTTTGTCCAATCAGAGTGCAGCAGTGAGGTCATCAGCATGCAGGTCAGTGCTCCTCTATGGGCTGACTGAACTGGAATGAAAGGAAGAATAGACTGTGTGTGTGTGTGTGTGTGTGTGTGTGTGTGTGTGTGTGTGTGTGTGTGTGTGAGTGAGAGAGAGAGAGAGAGAGAGAGAGAGAGAGAGAGAGAGAGAGAGAGAGAGAGAGAGAGAGAGAAAGAAAAGGGGTATTTTGGGAACTTGCTTTTGTGGTGTTCTTAAATGATAATATGATCTCCAATATAATATGAAGTCCAGCCCCTAATTAACAGGTTTGGACCGGATGAATAAATGGGCAGTTGTCCTTGAACTTCATGCTATAGTGCACAGCTGATTGTGATTTATTTCTATTTGGTGTAGTTCATTTATTCAGTCAGACTAATACTTTGCATGATAAAAAACCTTTACTGGGTTAAATGATTAAATTATTTTCTATCACAGCAGGTAAGATCCACTCATGTGAATTTAAAATGAAACTATTAAATCGTAGTAAAATGTGTAAGTGGCATGGAAGTCCATTGCTTAGTGTACATTTAAGAACAAAATGTCAAGTATACGTTGAGAAACTATGCATCGCATCCCAATGTAGTAGGATAGCTGATGACATCATTTTATAAATCATTATCTGGGTGTGTGCATGTGTGTGTGTGTGTGTGTGTGTGTATGTGTGTGTGTATGATTGGCTGAGTAGAGCTGCTGTGTGCTGCAAAAAGCATGCACATTGTTCATACATCAGATCGCTGGTGGCTCTATCTGAACAGAGCACGCAGACAAGCTCATGCACTCATCCCCTTAATTACTGAATTATTGAATTGCAGCAGTCATGAATAATTAAGCGTTTTGTAGAAAGGACGCCTGCATTAAACGGGGATAAAGAAGCTGAAACAAAAAAGTCGTAAGCAAAAACCTTTACTCTGGCGTCTTCATGCCACGGCTCAGAAACAACAAAAATAAATTCATTTGAGCAGAACCAGTATTCTCACATTTCCAATCATGTGTTCCAGACCCAACATAACATTCCTAAACTGGTTCGAACTATTTTATTAAACTGTTTAATTCCATTGCTTTGTTTTGCCTTTATTTATTTATTTATTTATTTATTTATTTTTACACAGGATGTATGTTGAGCTCATACAATAAAATAGTAAGCATGGAAAGCTATTAGACCTGGCAGCTGTGCATGCATTCACATGGAATGTGGAATTTAAGTGCTTATGCTCCATCTAGCAGTGAAATAGCCCAATACAATTTACCACAGGTTGTTGTTATCAAAAGAAGTCCCAATGCAATGTTAAAAGTTTGTAAATAGAGCGAGCAAATTCCTAAATCTCTAAACATTTACAGATGCTTATGGGTTGTGCTTTTGTTTGTAGCAAAATACCATTCGTTTCTGGTTTTCATTTATGTTCCATGAACTGGTTCAGAGCTCAGCTTCACACTGCTAAATCTCTCTCTCTCTCTCTCTCTCTCTCTCTCTCTCTCTCTCTCTCTCTCTCACACACACACACACACACACACAAGCAAACATGTACACACATTGATGTCGTGACCGATGTTTCCAGGGTCCTTATTTTGCTAGATCAATATAACATAATGAAGTCTGCGTGTCAGAGAGAGAGAGAGAGAGAGAGAGAGAGAGAGAGAGAGGAAGAGCCAATGAAATAATTATGGATGAAATATGCAAGAGAATTTTGCAATATTTTTAAAGCATCAACATGAGGAGGTATTGGCAGGCACATCAGGATGGGATAATACAATATAATACGTGCAAGAAAACAAACAAAAAAAAAATAATAATAAACGAATTAAAAAAATCTGATGAAATCAGGGATTGGAGATAATGCAGATTAGTCTAAATCTAAGCTTATTGAGCAACATAAAAGCTAATCAAAGCCATAATATAATTTCAGCCGTGATGGCAGCAAACCATAGGAAAATGTAATTTAATATTGATATTCTACTATGCCAATGGGTATGGTGGCATGGTGGCTTAGTGGTTAGCACTTGCACCTCCAGGGTTGGGGGTTCAAATAATGCCTCTGCCCTGTGCCCCATCCCCCCCAGGAACCTCCCCCAAATCCAGTTTCCTACCACAGTCCTAAAACATGCGTTGTAGGCTGATTGGCATTTCCAGATTTACCATAGTGTGTGTGATTGTGCCTTGTGATAGGTTGGCACCCTGTCCATGGTGTCCCCTGCCTTGTGCCCCGAGTCCCCTTGGATAGGCTCCAGGCTACCCTATAGGATCAGGGGTATGGGAAATTAATGAATTCTACCATGTCTAGTATGTCAATGCGCACACTGATGACATCTATGCATTGCCATAATTGAGTTGTGTATATATGCGTAATTCTAAGACGTTAAGTTGTATATCAGTTCAAGATGCAATTCTTAACTATTTTATATCTAAATACATATTATCAATATAAAAATTTCAATATAAAATTCAATACCATACCAATAAAGGTAATGGCTGCTTGGAAGATTTGTTGGAAATGAATGTAAAACTTGACAGTGACAGTGTAAAGCCTCTCCCCCTCCACATTTCTCCATCAGCTCAAAGCTAAGGCACGTTGAATAGCCCCAAAATAATCATCTGGCTAGAAATCCTTATTCTCACCTTAACTGTCTGTGTGGGCGTCACATCTTATTCAGGTGTCATGGCCGTGTCAGTCATAGCACATAGCCCGGTCTGACCCAGGCTAAGAGATGTGTGGACTCGGCGGAGTTTGAGGCTGTTTGAGTTGATCTACAGCAGACAGTGCCTTGGGGAAGCTCAGTTTTGAACACAACAAGTATAGTGTGTATGTGTGTGTGTGTGTGTGTGTAAAGGTGCAGCAGGTCTGAGCCCTGCCTAACATCGCTCATCTGTGAGCTCCAGCTGGTTCTCATCCTGAGCTGATGGAGCAGCGTTATATATTTGGAAAAGTATGTAGTTGGCTTTAGCTACAGGATATGTTTTTCTTTTTTAGATAAGTGCTTTGCTCAAGATCAAACGGTGAAGCTGTGTTTGCACTTAGTACTGAATTATATTAGACTCGAACAAAGCCGTGAGAGCTGGCACTTATGGATGCTTTTAGACACAGGGCTGCTGAGGTTCTGGCATTTCTACAGAGGAGACGGGGAGACTGACCCAGTAATGCACCATACAAACAACAGTCTATCTGTCTCTCTCTCTCTCTCTCTCTCTCTCTCTCTCTCTCTCTCTCTCCCCCCTCCTTTCATAAGCCTCTTTTGAGTGTTAAAAGATTATTACAGGATGCCCTGTTGTCATGGATTCTGTTCTTTCAAGCTTACTGTTAGAGGTCACACTGATTTCTCCTCTTATTTTTAGTGTGGATTTCTGAAAGAATGTATGAAGTTTGTCTTTAAACTGTATTTTTGGACCTTAATATTTTGTATTAAATTGCTTCATGTTCCCTGCTTTTCCACATTAAGTGATTAAACTCCCAGGACCTGTTAAAGAGTCAAGATTTCTGACTCATAGAATAAGTCAAAACATATAATACATGTTAATAAGCTGTGATTAAATACTTTATTTATTTTAATATAAAGGTTTGTTCAAATGTGATGCGTGCACCTAAGCAATTTTACATTGAAGTGCTTAGGCCTCTATGGGAAAGCATCAGGAACAAACATCTGGAGAAGTGGTGTACCCAGAAAATGGATCTTGCACCCACAATGCACCTGCAGACAGAGTTGTCAACCAATTAGTTTTTAACCAGATACAATGCAGTTATCGCTTCACATCCACCGTATTCACCAGATCTCACTCCTTGCGACTTCTTTTCGTTCCCGAAATGAAAAATGAGACTGAAGGGGAAAAGATTTGCCACAGTGGAAGAAATACAGCAAAAAAACAGAGGAGGCTCTAGACATGATGGCAAAAGATGACTACAGGAAATGTTTCCAGGAATCACATCAAGTGTATCACATAACAAGGAGAATACTTTGAAAGGGATTAAAGGAGAAATGCGGTATTCATGTAGCTTTTGAACATGTATGGTAACATTTTTGGTTAAATGTCAGGAAAGAGTGAACAAATGTGTACTGAGAAATGCTTGTGCCATTTAATTTTGTTTGAAAAAAAAAATCCTATCTGGATCACTCTAACTATTCATGTGTAACACACAATACTAACACTGTCTGGTCTCAGACAATTAGATTTATAGTAGCTTGCATTTGTACACTAACAAGGCCACCAAACATGCACACTTGCCTAATGAAGCACTCATTTAGAGTCTTGAGCGTGAACAATGAGGTTCTTAAAAACAAAGATTTATCAATTTGATGGAACATTTGTTGTTGTTTTGTTCTTATTTAATTACGAACAGTGGATAAACTGACTGGCAGGGCAGTGTATGTATAAAAAATGACTTTGCACGTAATAATCAATCGAGTATCCTGACACTGCCCCTACATGCAGTGTTGCTAATAACCCTGTCTTGAATTGAGGACAAGAGAGTGTTTGACGGAGAAAAACGCAGTGAATGTTGGACTTTTAGACAGCACCTTGGGTAAATATTTCTGCACAGCTTGCATTTTTGAAATAACACACACCCTCATAAGGCCAGCCCTTAAATTCATTTGTATGTGATTGCCCTGGTTTCCAGAGTATGATGGATCACTGCTTAGTGCGCTGGACTGTGCTGTATGTACTGTATGTATCTTAGAAAGAGAGAGAGAGAGAGAGAGATTTTTTTAATTGCGTGCGAATGTGTGTAAAAGTGTATGTCTGCAATTTAATGTTACCGATGCCTTGGCAATGTAAAGCCTTTTACCATCCAATAAAGCTACTTGAATCTTGAGAGAAAGGGAGAGAGAGAGAGCGAGAGAGAGAGAGAGAGAGAGAGAGAGAGATGGGTGTGGTAAGTATTAAGTCAAGGAGCATTTAATAGCTGTTGAGCAGCCATAAACAAATATTATGAAGTAATTTCAACCATAATTAATGCAGTAATAGCATTTAATTACAGGAAACTTATATGCCTGCTTTGTGTGCCTGGTTGTTTTCTATTCAACGCCTAAAACTACAAAGGGGGCTATCTCATATCCGTTTATCTCTCTCCTCCCCCCACCCCCTGCATCTCTCTGTTCTGGCTGAATGAAGGCATTTTTGTGTTTGCTCTCGCTGGTACTGAACACTGTGACTGTTGGAAAAGAGAGCCCGTGGTCAGAAAGCAAACTCTTATGCATAGCGCACACACTCGAATGGCTGTCAGTAAAGCTCAGGCACCCAGAGGTCAGACTTTGTGTGTGTGTGTGTGTGTGTGTGTGTGTGTGTGTGTGTGTGTGTGTGTGTGTGTGTATAAGAATGCGGGGGTGGGTTGCAACAGCAGAGCCTGGTTTCAATCATTGCAGTTGATGGGATTGTGGGGGGAGGGGTGTGTGTGTGTGTGTGTGTGTGTGTGTGTGTGTGTGTGTGTGTGTGTGTGTGTGGAGGGGGGGGGGTAGCTATGGAGACAGATAAAGCAGAGTGTCCTAGACTGCCAGAGAGGGTTACTGCAGGGGAGGTGAACTCTGAGTCCGAGTCCACAAGCAAAGGCAGGAATTCAGTGAGAGAGTGAAGAGAAGAGAAAAGGTAAAGAGAGGATAGAGGAGCGTAACGGCTGGAGGAGAGGAGCGAGGAGTGGGTATTGTGTGTGTAATGTGTTGGTGCAGTCTGCTATGTTCGTGGCTTATTTTAAGCTCTACCAAATCTCTGAGTGCCCTTTTGTGAAGGCTGCACACTTTTAGTTGTGTGTGTGTGTGTGTGTGTGTGTGTGTGTGAGGGATTTAGGTTGCTCTCCAGGAGCTCTTTGCTGTCGGAGTATTACTGTTTATGTTGAACTCTTGAGATGTGTGTATCACTGAAGCAGACCTAAAGAGCACAGTGCTGTTGGTATCTCCCCCAGCAGACACAACACTCCTACCTTCCCCAAACTTAATCTGAGGCTTAAGTCTGGTTTATGTTCGCTTCAGAACAAGCCAATGAAGCATTCAGAAGGCAGTAAGAGCATATAAAAGAGGGGGAACATTCACTATATGAAACATTGGAATGTGCACCTTGGCAATATTTGGCCAGTGTTCATGAATAAAAATTGGAAATTTCCAGACGTAGTGCTGCTGAGCACTTAATGTAACTACATTTTAATTCAGTTAAATTTTATTTGTTAAAATAACAATAGGCATTGTCACAAAGCAGCTTTGTCGAAATCCGGATGAAGATTTAGATCTCTAATGAGCAAGCCAGAGGCGGCACTGGCAAAGGAAAAACCCTTGAGACAAGAGGAAGAAATCTTTATATGAGCCATCCTCTTATTAGTGACACGGGGTAGTGTGATTATAAATCATCACCGTGTCGAAGAGTAAAGGCAAACAGAGTTCATGTTGAGAGCATTGTGAATAAGAGTCCTGGGATGAGCACTGGACAGTCTTTATGATAACAGCTACAGGTCCTAGAAGATACAAAGCTAGAGTAGATTATCCATTGAAGCAAAGGACATAAACTTCTTAGGCGTAAATCTTTCGGGTATCCATGTAGGACCACCCGTAGTAGCAGAAGATGAGTCAAAGTGCTTTGGTGTGTAAAATACAGTAGATTGTAAAAGAAACAGTTTGTAAAGTAGGATTACCAAGTTGTATATATACACAATGTATAAACAATATACACTATTTCTTGTCAGTTTGAGACATTTTTCCTTTAAGTCATGACAATGGAACTGTTTCTTATAGTGTTAAGGAGCAGTTGAGTATTTATTGCTATGTAGTTTGTAGTGTACGGTAGCTAGCTGGAGTTTTCTAGGTATCACTAAAGAGTTGCCCTTTAGCAAGAAACGTTTGAGCGTATGCAGCGTTCGTCTAAAGGTTTCCATTCATCCATTTTCTGGGCAGCTTATCCTATACAATGTTGCAGGGAGCCTGGAGCCTATCACGGGGGATACCCAGATGTCCACACCCTGGACAGGGTGCCAACCGATCAAAGGACACAATCACACAAATTTACACTCTAGAGACACTCTGGAAATGGCAGCCTACAACACATGTCTTTGGACTGGGGGAGAAAACCAGGGTACCTGGAGGAAAACCCCCAAAGCACCGGGAGAAAATGCGAAGTCTGTTCACACAGGGTGGAGGTGGGAATCCCAACCCCGGGGCTGTGAGGCAAAACTGCAAACCTGCCAACTACTAATCCACCATGCATCAAAAAATAAAAGGTTTTAACTTGTAATTTCCAACTCCCGACTAGGAAAAACCAAAGAAAACGCTCCCTCAGCTTGGGAACTTGGGATAGTCTCCTCAAATCTTGAGTTCAGCAAGTGACGTCGAATCAGCATGACTGCTTATTTACAGCATCAGCAGTAAATTAAAAAGAAAAGGTAGCCATTCTTAGCTTTAAATGAGTTATGTTGTATATACAAGTCTTTGGATCAATCAACAAACAGACATAATAGCTTTTTAAAATGTATAATATTGACTATACAGTTCAGCATTTTGAGGAGAAAAATATGCACGACATTTCGTTGGCTAGCTTGTTCAAACAAAAGACGAACATGGTGGTGTGCATGTGTTTTTCCACTTTGTAGCTCAAACGCACTGTCGTCCAAAACGACGTCATTCTGAACTCTGACTTCCCACTTCTGAGGTAAGTCAAACGCAGCATGAGCACTGTTAGGACTGGAGGCTGAACTAATTTCCAGGATGGAAATATGCTGGAAAAAGGCTGAAACCTGCCGAATGCATTGCAAAATTGTGACTCAAAGTTAGTTAAAGTCATTAAAAAGATATGATTATTCTAGGTATAGAAGCACCTTTTAACATTACAAACTTTGTTGCAGCCACTAAGTTCACTGACGATGAGTCATTTATTGTATGTAAGTCGATTCTGGATTCAAAATTGTGTTTTGAGTCATGTTTGGAACATAAACATCACTTTGGTGTTTGGTTTAATAGAAAGAGCTAATGGTCCAGGTAAGCAGGAGTAGTTTGGCTCTCACTGTTTGACTTGCTAAAATACCTCCTGTGCAGGAGACATTTGGAATAACTTAAAACTAAGATGACCTCAGCCTAGTGCAATGGAGCCCTGCTGTGCTAGATCTGAGTGCACACACACACACAATTTTTTATAGAGCTGCTATAATGAAGATGTTTTCTCTGGTGTTTAATGAGAGCAGGCAATAGCTTGTGCAGAAGTTAGTGGGTGCAGAAGGTGATAATTGGAGTGAGTCATGTGACCGCCACTGTTAGAGAGCTAAATACAGCCAGTGGCACGATCGGAGTATGCAGTCACTCACTCACACACACAGCACTAGAATACACAGAGGTGACGTCATCCTATTGGGCCTCACTTGTGCTTCTCACTCCTCTGTCCTTTGTTCCTTCCCTCTGATATGCTGTCTTTTGAGTCTGCTCTTTGAAGCGCTTCGCTGGTGTATACTTTCACACACCTCCATGGCTCAAAGCAAACCTGCTGCCTTCTTCTTTGTTTTTCACTCATAACTCATCCTCCTCCCTCCTTCCCTCTCGCTCTACCTCTTTCCAACACCCTCGGCGCTTTCTTTCACACAAGCAATGCGTTCCTCAGCTCATATAACCCAGGCTCACCTTAACATTTAGGTTCATGGATTTGGTATTAAGGCTTGGTGTTGTTTTTGTTTGTATTAGTAAGATGAAAGAATATTTCTTGTGTCAGCAGAGAGGTCAGAGGTCATGCTTCCTTGGAACCAGATTTATTGGGCCCATATTGATGTCCTTGGGCGTTGCTGATCGATTTGACACAGCTGACTTTTTGCACTGTGAGATTGGGGGAAGTGCAGTGTGTGTGGGGGTGTGTGTGTGTGTGTGTGTGTGCGTGTGTGTGTGCGTGTGTGTGTGTGTGTGTGTGTGTGTGTGTGTGCCTAGCCAGGGTTGCCAAGTCTGTGTCACAATAGAAGCAGCACAGTGCCAAACCTTGAAATGTGCCTCTCTAAAACTTCCTGATGATATTTACAGAGTGACATCATAACACTTTTAAATGAAGCAATATTACAAACAGACTTTTTATTTTATATACTGTCATAAATAATATATAACTGATATTTTCATACATTTGTACTTTATATGATTTACCCTAGTTACAGTACATTACTTCTGATACTTCCGCTCATGTACTTTAAACCACAGAAAGCACAATAGCTTGCGTGTGTAATAGTCTACGCATTGACTCCATTTTTTTTAAACAATTTGACTTAAACTAATTTATGCAAAATGACCTTTAGTTGAAAAAAAACTGTGCTGGGAGTTCAGGAGTAGCTTCTGCAGGAAAACCGTGGATAATGCCAGGCCCCTCCCTCTCCTTCTCCAACCACACCCTCCCCCACCCGAGGCATCCATAGCAACTCGTAGGTTGTCAGGGGTGACCGTTGTAGAAGCTAGGCAACCTGGCCTACTTCGGCGCTTTGGGATTGTGTGGGGAAGAAGCTGAGCGTATTGTTGTGTAGTTGACGTGCACAAAGACAGTGCTGTTCCACCGATCTGATTCACGCACACATCCACTCGGGTTGCACAGCACATACTTTTGTGTGTACGCGCAACAGAGGGGCACATTGTGTGTCTGTGTAACCTGTGCGCTCGGCTGCACTTGGCACAATCTTGTTTGGTCGCCGCTTTGAGTGCAGTGATGTGAATATAAGCCGCGGTTCATTGTAGATTGGAAATGTTGAACTCTCTCTCTCTCTCTCTCTCTCTCTCTCTCTCACTCTCTTGTTACTTTTCTCTCTCAATTTTTCCCATACTGTACGTTCTCCTATTCTTGCCTGTGCTTCTGCTTTCACCCCAGCTATCCCTGAAAAACAGTAGAAACCCTCATAGAATTTCAAATGGTTTTAATGGTTGTAATTGTCCCTGGGGGTCTGTACTGGTAATTTGTTGCCTTCTATTGGTGGCATGTTATGTCTACTTGATACCATTAAGGACCAATAATGGTAATGGTTTTAATGGATAGCTGATGGTTTGTAATGGAATTTGTAGTGGATGGTTTATATTGTTTTTGTCAGCAGGGTTCAAACTCTCTCTCTACAACTGGTACATTCTGCAAAGCTCCAGCCAAATACTGTATGCAACTTTCCTCTGATTTGCCTACCCACACACCCTTTCTCTCTCTCTTTCACACTCACACACACACACACACACGCACACACACACACATTCACACACATGCCGCTGTAGGCAGGAGTAACTGGGTCAGGCTCTGCAATCTCATTACACATCAACGTGCCTCCCTAAATGCACCATGGGTACTGTAGTGGTAACATAATACTTCAGACTAGACCTCAGGCATAAGTGTAGATTTTTAACCGAGTTAAACTAAAGGAAGGTTCACCCGAGCTCTCAATACCTCTATCTGTTTAATGTTAATGCCTGGTGTTAAGTTTCTGTCGAAGGAGGTAATAGTCAATAGTCCAACAACTTCAATAATGTGTAAGCCCACACGCTCTGCTCATTTCGCTGAGGTGTGAGGATGTTGCTCTCCGAGTTGTACTGTACACTGTATGCATCCTCGTCTATTAGCAGGTGTCATCTTTCACTTGACTGCATTAAATTGCTGTTACACCTGAGAACCTGCACTCCTTCCTGAAGTTTTTATTTAATCACATACACACAAACACACATGCTTGTTTTTCTGTTTGTGTGGACCTTTGATAGAGATAATTAGAGATAATTATTGCAATGCTACACCTATCCCTAACTGTAACCTTAACCACAACAAACAGAATGAAATATTTAGTCTTTTTTTGTTTTTCAAATAAAATCTGTATTTCTGTGAGGAACAGGAGATTGTGAGGGTGTTTGGTCCTTTTTGGTCCTCACTATACACTGACACTCATGTTCACTTAATTAGGAACATATACTAATACCTCCCTTTTCTCTCAAAACAGCCTCAATTCTTCATGGCATGGATTCCACAAGATGTTGGAAACATTCATTTGAAATTCTGGTCCATGTTGACATGATTGCATCATGTAGTCCCAGCAGATTTTTCAGCTGCACTTTCATGCTGTGAATCTCCCGTCCCACCACATTCCAAAAGTGTTCTACTGGATTCAGATCTGGTGACTGGGAACGCCACTGAAGCACTGAAGCACACTGATTGTCAAACTCATTGTCTTGCCAGTTTGATTATTTTGCTTTGTGATATGGTGCATTATCACGCTGGAAGTAGCCATTAGAATATGGTAAATTGTGGCCATAAAGGGATGCACATGGTCAGCAGCAATACTCAAATAGGCTGTGGTAGTCAAGCGATGATTGATTTGTATTAACGGGCCCAGAGTGTGCCAAGAAAACATTCCCCACATCATCACACCACCTCCACCAGCCTCCATTCGTGCTGTTGGCACTAAATTCTGATCCTACCATCTGAGATCTCAGCAGCATTTGAGATTCATCAGACCAGGCTGCATATTTCCAGTCTTAAACTGTCCGGTTTTGGTGAGTCTGTGCCCACTGCAGCCTCAGATTTCTGTTCTTGGCTGACAGAAGAGGAACCCAACAAGGTCTTCTGCTGTTGTACATTCTGAGATGCTTTTCTGCTCACCACAGTTGTACAGAGTGGTTATCTGAGTTACTGTAGCCTTCCTGTCAGCTCAAACCGATCTGGCCATTCTCCGTTGATCTCTCTCAACAACAAGTTGTTTTCATGTGCAGAACTGCCGCTCACTGGTTGTTTTAAATTTATTGCACCATTCTGAGTAATTTCTTGAGACTGATGTGCATGAAAATGCCAGGTGATCAACAGTTATCGAAATGCTGCATATGCCCTGCGCATTTCACTTTCGCTTTGCAATTAGCAGCAGATCAGTGGTGGCAATTGCTTGAATGGTGGGTTCCTTAATATTCTTAATGAAAAACACAACAACTTCAAAACAGTACAATGACAAACTCACTTATTTTAAACATAGAACTTTTAAAACCAAATCTTCTGCCATCGTGTTGTCAGTCAGCTCGCCTCACTCTCGTCACGTGATAAATGAAATCTGACTTTTGCTGATCTGTGCTGCGACTCTGACACATTCGGCTCACGTTGAATCGAGTAGACGCGTTCAGTTTTTAACTGTAGCGTCTGTTCTCTAACTGAACTAAATGGTCTTTATTACTATAAAAAGGCAAAACGACAGTGGGGGCGGTGTCGCGGTGGGCAAGTGATGTAATTGGTGTGTAGCACCAACACCGGGAGTAGGAGGAAGATGATTTGGCCAGAGAATTGTTCTGTATTGTGTAGCACTTTGCACACCACAATGTTTTCATATGAAAAAAAATCTCTTTTGCATAATCACCTGCACGTTTGAATGAGTATGTGTGATATTCTGCTATTTTGTGTTCAGATGCGTTGTTCAGTACTGAGTGAGGAACATAAATGTTAAAGTGCACCTATTATGGTTTTTCAAATATTACCTTTCATGTAGTGTGTAATAGAGCTGTTTGTGAATGTAAAAATGCAAAGTTTCAAAAATCAAACCACATGACAAATGGAGTTCCCAAAAGAAGGAACCGATTCTGAACAGCTGAAATGAGTCGTTAGTAATTCCAAACTTATTTCCTGTACATACCTACATGACTCGGTAACAAAAAACCCGCCTCTTCATTGGCTGCTCGGGAACAGCTTTCACCCGCCCTCAAGCACTACAGTTGAGGTTGTGTCCTGAAAGACTTGGGTTCATGTCTAGAGAACGTTGTTTTCTGCACTGCAAAAGCGTCAGTGGTTAGAAATACAATACCACAGTAGTTCAACTCCGACCTTCGCCAGTGCACAGCTGTTAGTCTGTAAGCTGTTAGCCTCTGCTAACCGATGTTATTGTCAAACTACATATAAACTTACCACTGAGAAATGTACTGTTTTCACAGTGCTTGCAATGGTGGTTCGGGTTGATCTTCCGATGTATCATTACCGGACCCGGGCTCAAATTGATATTGTTGTATGCGTATACAGCCAGTGCACAGCCCTTAGCCTGTTAGCTGGTAGCCTCTGCTAACCAGGTAGTGGGCATTTCCTTTTTGACATGTGCTGTAAGACCAATCACAACAGACTGGGACATCTGACCAATCAGAGCAGAGTATGCTGTCTGAAAGGAGGAGTTTAGAATGAATCCTTTAGAACGGATCATTGAACGAGTCGTTTGTGACACTGGAGGAAAAAAGGTTTAGGCAATTTAAATTATGAGCACATTAAAGTGTTTTTTGATCTTAGATGCATGTAAATCTATTGCATGAGACCTTTAAAACCAAATTTAGCACGGACCCAAACCGTAGTAAGTGCACTTTAAGGTGTGTGTTTTCAAAAGTATCTTGTTCATTCCCTGAGCGAATATTTAGTTGAGACAGTTAACAGCTTTTTTTTTTTTTGCTTCTACATTCCTTCAGCTTGAAATATTAAAGTTGATACATTCCATTTAAATTGCTCACCGATCAGATTTCTCCAGAGTGCTCCGTAAGCATTTATTAAAATGTACACACGGCTGCAATTAATAATCTCAGTCCAGTATCAGTATCACTTAGGAATATAGCATTCATCATTTCTGTCAAAATTGTGCAGGATATTTGCATTCTCCTTCTGATGGATCCTGCTGCATCCTCGCAATATTCGAGTATCACTGATCTCCTTCCATATCCCGTTTGGCGTAATGCATCTGTTTGTTTTGGAGCTTCTATCTCGTCTCAGTGTGGACACACCTGTCTTGACACCTCTTTCATCTGCAATAGTCGAGTGCACCATCAAACACTTATGATATATGACCATGTTATCATTCTTGCCGAGAGTCTCTGGGGAGAGAGAAGCTGCCAGATAATAGTTTTTTTTTTTTTTTTTTTTTTTTTTTTGCTTCACTGTCCTTTGTACACACACACACACACACACACACACACACACACACACTTTTGTGTAGAAAATGTTGATCCAGGTTTGTCTAGTCGTCTTGAGACAGCACTCAGTATTATTCCTTGAAAATCCAGGATTGAAATTATAATCCCTGTCTTTGTCATATTTTTATTATCAGTCGTCTGGATAGAGATTAAGATGTTAAACATAATGAAGACGCACAAACTCGCACACACACTCACACATGCACAGGGATATTTTGGAAGGAGATAATGACAACCCAGGCTGTCAGGATACTGCTGAGATTGTTGTTTGAAAGATCATTTGCGACACAGAAATTTGCTACTGTGGTTCACAAATTGCACCATTTTACTGGTGTTAATTCACAACATGGTGTTTACCATCACCTCTTAGTAAAGCTTGTTTGTTCTGCAGCATGTTTTTGCACATTTTAAGGCTGCAGTTTGTTACATTAAAAAGTGCCTCCAGACCTGTAAAAAAAAAAATCCCATCATATTCGAAAGATTCTCCAGTGATTTGCATTGTTATCATACAGCAGATCGTGTTTCACCCTCAGGATCTTTTTCCCTAAAAAGCAACTCATGTGGCATACTGTATGTAGTTATGCCAGAGTGAGGGGGAAAAAAATGGAGCACTAACAAACCGTTTCTTTAAGCGACTCCGTATTTCTTTGTACACCCAGAGTGCAAGTCTAGTGATCAATGACATTAACCTTAATGCGCTTCCAATCCATCACTTTTTTGACACGTGCGCATTTGCATACCTCTGCATGCATAATACGTGGCATACATGAATACAGCCACATACCAGCACCACTCACTGATTTGATTTAGTGACAGCTTTCGTAATCCCCTCCTTCTCCCGTCACCATTCAATCTGCGGTTACTGCAGCTTTTAACACTGCGTTTCCTGAGAGACAAGTAGCGAGTGAGCAACTATATGTTTATGTGCGTGAGGGTAAATAATCACATATGGTGTGTGTGCATGGAGATAGTTGAGCACAGCGGTGGAATGCATTCGGCCCGGTTCACAGAGAAAATCAGCGTGACGGCTTTGCCTTATGTTGTGTGAGTGTGTGTAGGGGGTGATATATCTTAAGTCCTCACAGAGTTCAAACAAACAAGGTCAAATGTTAAAGTTGGGTGTGCACACAGACGCATACGGGTGTCATTGTTTTTAACCCTTTCTCACAGTACGCTGGCGTTTCATTCCTGTGGCGGAATGGAAAGCAATGTATCAGACATTTTCAATCAGGGTAAACAAATTAATTATTTTATCGCCGCAAGTCTGTTATAAGATTAGTCAGGACACTAATCAGGACATCAGGTTTCTGTGTGTAGAGTATTGTGACCCTGTGTTTAGCTGCAGGTAAGCAGGGTGATGGGAAACGGGAGGGGTGTGAGCCACCTGCTGGCCAAAGAGTTCACACCTCTTCACAATAACATTGGTACAGAGATAATACAGACAACACTAAAGCTTTTTTTGATAGTAAAACACTGTATACAACAGCCACGGTAAAATTATAATATGTAAAACTAGTAGGCTAGGCGAGCCATTCTTAAAGCCCTGAGTGTCTATTTTCACATGAGTCATTAATCACTACTGTGGTGTCTGATATCACAAATAAATTAATAAATAAATAAATGAACATGAGTACCCCCAAAACAGGTGGAAATTCCTTTTTTTTCTTTTGGCCACTGGTAAAAAGAGTTCAAATGAAAGATTTTTTGAAAGAATAACTAAATGTCCCGGAGGTGCTTTTGAGTGCAAAAGATATGTTCAGGTCTTCTAATAGAATGCCAGTTGTTCTGGAAAACTAGTTTCATCTAAACCTTCCAAAAGTATTCTCTACCTACAAATGAATAATATATGTTTCAATATATGTTTCAATATATGTTTCAATATATGTTTGTGAATAAATCTAAACATCTATGAATGACAACTGAGTCAGTTTTAAAAGACATTGTGTAAGCTCCCCATGATATTCTTACAAAAGTGTATTTTGATGAAGTCATATCAGTCCCTCCAGGATTTTGCGATTTTGCAATCAAAGAAATGAATGCGAAATCAAGCAAACTCTGCAATATTCAGAGGAGCTTGCAGTTTTTCAAAATTGCAGCAGATTTTCATAGATTTGGGACAAGACGTGTCATGCGTCATCATCACAGCACGCATACAGCCAAAGCTCTCTTCAATAAACGTACAGCTGAAAGGTCTTATTTACAAGTGAACATCACTGAGAAAGACCGTGCAAAACATTTTAGTGCGACTGCAATTTCGCCAATTCGAGCAGTTTTCTGGGGGAAAAAAACCCTAAAAAAAAAACACAAAAAAATTTGTATCACAAATTTTGAAAGAAAAAGAAAGCCACAGCAAAATCACGTTTTTGTCCAGAAAAATCACAATCACAGTGAAATCCTGTACAGCAGTGGTCACCAACCCTCTTCCTTGAGATCTGCTTCCTGCAGGTTTCATGTTTTCAAATCTCTTTTGGTTTATCAAGAACTCCTTAAGGCAATAATTATATGGTCAGATGGGTCAGGAAGGTAGATCTCCAGGAACAGGGTTGGTGACCACTGCTGTACTGACTGTCATATGTTCACATCATTCAGCCTTACTATGTCCTGGCATTTACTTCTTCCCCTAATATATACAATCAACACACACCAGCTGCACTTTTAATATGGAAAAAAAAGCCCTTTTATATGTTTACCCAGCCTTGTTCCAAAACACACTTAGGCACACTTCCATCATGCTAGCCCAGATTCTGTAGGGGCACAGCTCTACAGTTAAATGTCTTTTCACTTTTTTAACATGCCACATTCAGCCCATAAAGGCATTGGCAGTTAACTGGTGTTTGGTGCTCTGCAGCGCTGTGGACTACAGGTCTGGAGTGTGACACCCCTGTCTTAGCATAACCAATGAATGTTATGGCAAAGTTTATATTAACAGACCACCCAGTGTTTTAATAAAGCTCCTGTAGAGCGTGCACATTTCCGGGAGTGAATCAAAACTGCACTGTTTCTTCCTCCTCTCGGCTAAAACTAATTATAGCGCAGCCAGAAAAGTTCACCACAAGAAGATGAGTGTAATAATGGTCCTCTCCCTCTGTGTGTGTGTGTGTGTGTGTGTGTGTGTGTGTGTGTGTGTGTGTGTGTGTGTGTGTGTGTGTAATGGAGTCGTTTAACAATTTGAATTTAATCAGGTGTGATGTGCACCATGTTCTTGGGATCTAAATTAAAATCTGCACAAATGAGGGGTGAAGTGAGGGAGAGGAAGACAAGGAAAAGAGGTGATACCTGGGGAATGTCTATTTTCTCTCTCTCTCTTTCTCTCTTTCTTGTTTGTTATGTCTCTCTGCGCATTGCTTCTGAGCACTGAAATACACTATGAGCTGAGTAGATAAATATGTACGGTTGTTAGCAGCCATTTTGGATCAAAGGCCGTGCTAATTTCCATTAACAGAGAAATATGTGAATCAGCAGATGCCAATACTAAACACTATAACACTTTGGCAACTAATCAATGACTAGCAGCTTGTTAAGGGCTTTACACATTGTTCTGTTTTTCAAAAGAGATAATGAGTCTCTTTATGACCTGCTGTTTTCTGATGTTAGCTTTTATACCTTAATGTGCACTTTCCCGTCACTATTGAACTGAAGAGTGCACCAGAGGGAATGCTTATGTGTATGTGTGTGTTGTGTGAAGTTCAGATTCAGATTGCAAACACTCTGAGGGACAGCTTGAAGAATGGGGACCATTACAGCAAACTGACCTTTACATCTAAAAAAAAAAAAAGCCATTACAGACAGGCAGTGCTCTGGTCAGCCCTGTGCAGTGTAAAGTGAGGCCCTAACCAGCTCATCGTAGTCTACAGAGGTACATATTAAAGTGATGAAGCCTGTGCAGGGCTCCCGGAAGCCATTTCTGGGGTCATTCCAAACTGAAGTGATGAACATTTACTGAAACAATTACTTGGAGGGGTTCTTCTAAATGAAAAGGGTCAATACATGGACTCTGCTTCCAAGATTCTGAGGTATTACTACTCTGAAAAATGGCAGCGGGAATAGTGAACTTATGCTATGTTCAACTGAAGGTTACAACTTTAAAAAATTCACACCCTTGACAGGGTGCCAACCCATCGCAGGGCACACTACGGACAATTTGGAATGCCAGTCAGCCTACAACGCATGTCTTTGGACTGGGGAAGGAAACCCCCAATGCACAGGGAGAACATAAAAACTCCATTCACACGGGGTGGAGGAAGGTATCGAACCCCCAACTCTGTAGGTGCAAGACAACGGTGCTAACCACTAAGCCACCATGCCACAGAAATAAAGACATATTTACTTGTTAAATCTAAAACACTGACTATACAGTTTGCTGTTTGAGGTAGAAAATATCACTCATCACAGTTTACCTGTCTAGCCATACATATCCTTCTTTCCCCATTTCGTTTGTCGAACATGCCAAGGTTGAAAATGACATAATTCTGACCAGTGAATAAGGTCACTTATGATGTGATTTGAATGCAGCACTAATTATTGACTCATTCATTTTCAATAACTGATTTATTCCGAGAAGGGATGTGATGGATCCAGAGTCTATCCTTGGAACACTGGGTGTGAGGCGGGAATAAGTTAACCGACACTATAGATCAGGTTTAAGTACATAATAGTAACAGTCTACAGTTAATGATAGTAAAGTGTAAGCAGTAGTGAGATAATCCATGGCTAAATCTATTTCCCATTAGCTACACTATAAGACCAAAAGTTTGTGGACACCTGACCATCACACAAAGTTGGATGTCTTTGTATTCTGTAACCTTACAATTTCCCTTCACTGGAACTAAGAAGCGCATACCTGTTCCAGCATGACAATGCCCCTGTGCACAAAGTGAGCTCCATGATGACATGGTTTGCCAAAGCTGGAGTAGATGAACTGGAACACCGACTGCACCCCAGGCCTCCTCACCCAACATCAGTGTCTAAACTCACTAATACTCATGTGTCTGAATGAGCACAAATCCCCACAGCCATGCTCCAAAATCTTCCCAGAAGAGTGGAGGTTATAATAACAGCAAAGGGGGAGCAAACCTGGAATAGGATGTTCAACAAGCACATGTGGGTGTTATGGTTAAGAATTTTCCAGAATCTTTTGTTATATATAGTGTATTTTAGCCTGTCCTCATCCTATTTTAGGGTAACTATACTGTAGTTATATAACTATTGTACAGTAATTTGGGCAGTAATATGTTCCCCTGGACAGACTTCCATTCGGTTCTGTTTTTCCATTGCTGTGTCCCATCTGCCCATGCCTTCTCAAGTGCTTGCAAGGTAAAAATAACTACTGTTTTTATAGAGTAAATCGTTAAACAGCAGAACAGAACGTGATTGGGTTATATGAAGTAAGTGTTATTACGTGAATCAAGTGTACAAAGGGGAAATATTTCACTATAAAACATAATGCACCGTAATAACATATTTTCATTCTATGTTAGCCTAATGATCTGAGACACAGTGGTGTTACAGCACTATGATTATGTTGGTATGAGAAACCATATACTATAGAAATAAACTAGATCACAGCATCACAGTACGCCATTACTGTTTTCTGTTCCCATATTTGTTTCCATTTTCATCTTGCCAGGTTGTAGAGTTCAGGTTATTAGTTTAGAGCTATTAAACTTGAATCAGCTTAACAGCAAATAGACAATTTTGCATTTGTGCCTCATGAACAGAAAACAACATAATTTGAAATATGCAATGTGATACTAGCTTATGTTCCAATTGCTTTACAAATATAATATAATGTTGAATATATGGCAGATGTAAGAGCTTTATATCTTTATACTGTGGCCCAGGGCAGCATACTGGAGCATTTTAAGCTTTGAAGAGATAAAGATAGCGAGAGCTGATTGTTACACTGCATTACTGCTTAATGCTAATATGAGCAGCCTTAGTGTTCTTCATCAGCTATTCTCATCAGCAAGCAGCGAAGACCTACTCATCAAATCACTTAACAAATCATCCCTTCCTGCATTGCGTGTGTGTGTCCTCATTTGAGCATTGTTTGAAGCAAAGGTCGCTTAGTTGTGTTCACAATTCTCCTGTTAGTTGTGATTCTCCTAGTTGTAAACAGTTTACTCTGAAGTGGTAAGTCCTTAACATTTTAGTTCTGTTTAAAGTCTGCATCACAAGTAGCTTTCCAAAAAAAAAAAAAAAATTCACATGCTTTTGCTCCCCCTTTCCCCACCTTTAACCCACTTCCAACAATATTGTGCTTGTGCCTAATCTAGAACCCTAATCTAGTGCCTAATCTAGAACCCTTCTGCACTTTCCCACCACACAAAAGCTGGTTCTTGATTTAGTCATCAAAAACATGAATGGTAGACTTCAGGGGCTTGCAGGTCACCTTCCCCAGGTAACCTACAACATTATTAGACCATTCAGTAAGACCACAGCAGTTCTTAAATCATACCTGTTCATAAGGTGTTGATATAGTTTCTATAAATTCTCTGCTGACTGAAAGGCAAATCACGGGGTTAATATTAAGCTGGTTAAGTTATATGACGCAATACACAAATATTATAAACCAATGCATTCAAATTCTTCCTGCGTACATCTTCTATCTAGAGAAAGGATTTGCATAGCTGTGATACCAGACCTCTCTCAGAAGCGCGTCAAGAACTCTTTGTCCTTGGGATCAGTGCGATGTTTAGAAAATGTTAGCGAACCTAAATTTGTTAGCTGTTATGACATCACTTGAGCATGCTATTTTAATGACCACCACTGAAATAAGACGTAAACAAGACGTGAAATCTGCAATGAGCTATGTTGTTATATGATATACATGCTATTCAGGGTATACACTCTTCCTCTAGATCTACCTTCCTGCAGGTTTCATGTCCAACCAAAATCTAACACACCTGTTTTAGTTGATCAAGAACTTCTTAAGGCAACAATCAGATAGTCAGATGAGCACGGTTATGGTTGGAGATAAATGGTGGCCATTTCTAAATACGTGTTCTTATGCCAACTTCTGTCCTTGTGAACTCGTTCTACGTCATCATCCACTCAATCAGCTCCCTAGGTGGTGAATCAGTATAGCGTGTACATGAGTTCGGGCACTGGTAAGGAGCCTGGCTCACCACACATTGGGACAACTCAAATTCCATTTAATACTTAAATTAGCAGAAAAACATTTACAGTTTTTTATGTCATATAAATGTGTATGCTTAATCACACGCATTTCTGTCATAGTACTTCAAGCAGGATCGTAGGCTAGCTAGTGCATTTTTTTTAAAAATCATTAAACACTTAAAAGTCTTTAGACACAAACAAACCATATATAGTATAAATGTCAAATGAAGTTAAAAATCGCTAACGTAAGTAATCATTTGAGAGCTACAACGATAACAAGCTACTTGCATTTGTAGTCGGAGGTTGGCTGAGAGATCGCCCATCATTTTTTCTCGATCTGAGATGTTTCAGAAGACATGTCATTTCCAGTAAGGGAACATAGTGAGCATTGATGTTCCCTGGTTTTTGCGGGGCATTGTGGGAGTTTTTAGGGAGCAAGGGTGCACTGATTGAGCGATTGAGATAGCACTTAAAATGGCCGACTCCCTGATCAGTGCCCCGACTATTGAATGAGGGAACTGATTGAGACACACCTCCCGTCTTCAGGAAGGTAGATCTCCCGGAACAGGTTTGGTGATTACTGCTATACAGGATATACATGCTAAATGATTTCACACTAAATTTAAATTAAAGGCAAAACGTGTTAAAATCTTTTATTTTTTTGCATTAGGAAACACCCATGTTTGACTATAGTTTCGTTCTTAAACCAGCGGATTTGCTATCTGGTTTGTAAAAAGTTTTGCTGGTTTTATCAAACCTGTGTAGAAACCTTGTTAGTGGAAAAGACGTGCCTCTCTCTGTCCCTGTCCCACCTTGTCACCCATTCTGGCTGCAGGTGCATATAAATCCTGCCATTATTAAGCTGTTAAACCATGTAATTAAGTTCGGTTCCATTCTGTCTGTTTATTTTCACCTCATTCAGACCATTTGCTCATCAGGCAGAGGGATCAGCATGCCGATAAACAGTAGTGTGTCCCTCTCAGTGTGTGTGTGTGTGTGTGTGTGTGTGTGTGTGTGTGTGTGTGAGAGAGAGTGAGTCCAGGAAGATAGACGTTAGTCCAGAGGGCGACTCACGGTTATCTCTGTGGGTGCAGAACTCAGCTCACACACACACACACACACACACACACACACACACAAACCTCCTTTCCCATGAAAACTGCACGAGGAGACATGGCTACATTAAACCCACCACTCGATCAACACACATGCACACACTTCTTAGATGCTTCCTGGGTAACGGAGCCACCAGGGGCCATGGATATCATGGAGCCCATTTTCTTTATGAATCTCCGGTGTGTAAAAACAGACCCCGAGGTGATGGAAATGACAGGAGCATTTTTGTTCATCAGAGGCAGCCCAGTGCAAATAATAGTTTACAGAAATCATTCTGGTCCAGTAGCATGGAGAGAGAACACATATTCACAATCCAATAAACACAATCCCCCATATCGCCTGCAGCAAATCTTTATCTAATAATCACTAATGAGCACTCATTGCTTGGAGTGGCACATTACGATAACTGATTTTCGGAGCCTAGTTTATTATCCTTAAAGGTCTTCATATAATAACCGTTGATTAATATGAGTGGTAAGTGGAATTTTTCCAACATGTGTTCTTAATTAGCAGAGTAATTAGCACATGCGCATAAAAACCAAAACCCAGACAATAGTCCCTTTTCACAATGATGTCAGAAACCTTCCGCCTTTCTGAAAAGCAGTGTATACTTCCGTTTTACCTTACGCACGCTGGATACGTCAGGAAAATGCAGGAACTAACAAAACGAAAGATAAAGTTTAGAATAATAATGTTTATGTATATACGGGTTATTATATTCTTATGATAACGTTAATGATAACTTCAACATTCTTTAACATGTAACTGCCTTGAATGGGAAAGGCTAGCTAGCAGCAACAAGAAAAATATGCATCGCTCTCAGCCATTGTTGCCACAAGTTTACAAACAAGCGTTTACTTGTTATATTAATTTATAATTACATGATTACAACAAGAGTCATGGTCTGTATTACAGCAAATTAATCAAGAATAAGGACTTAAAGACTTTCTATTTGCAGAAGAGAAAGCTAACATCTACCGTTATCCTAACTCCTCCACTAACATTAGCTGGGCTGGACAATAAAAAAATGCTTACCTTCTTAATCAAACAGGTACTGCTCAATGAAGAATTTCTATCATTTATCAAGTTTAGAACGTTTCGTAAGTGAAAAATTTGTCTGCAAGTCACTGTACATCATCTAGATGTATTTCTGGCAGATGTAGAAGGGACTGAGTAAACTCCATAGCGTTCCACTATGATGGTGGAAGTAACCATACACTGCTTTCAGTCAGAACGGAAGTTGCATGACGTCATGTGAAAAGGGTCTATAGCAACATCTTGGACCTTTCCTGAGGGCTCGTGTTTAGTCCTAATAGGAAAGAAGAGCAGAGGACAATAAAGAAGAGAAGGAAATGTAATGGACACACTCAGGCTGAAAGAAAACAACGAAGAACAGTATACACATAAAGATCATGTTTACACTGTAATATATTTTCATTAAATGTTGCAGAGAAGCAAAAAAACATTCTCTCTACCTGAGCTAGTTCATTGCTTCTGGGAACAAGCTAAGGGTAACCAACTATTATCAACAGCTAACTAGACTGTTGAGCTAATGCTAAAACACAACTAGTATCAACAGCTAAATAGACTGTTGGGCTAATGCTAACCTACAACTAGTATCAACAGTTAATTGACTGTTGAGCTAATGCTAACCCACAACTATTATCAACAGCTAAATAGACATTTGAGCTAATGCTAACCCACAACTATTATCAACAGCTAAATAGACTGTTGAGCTAATGCTAACCCACAACTATTATCAACAGCTACATAGACTGTTGAGCTCTTGCTAACCCACAACTATTATCAACAGCTAAATTAAACAGCTTATTTGACACAGAACAGAAAATTTGCTGGTTTTGTTAGTTGTGGCATTAGTATATAAATAGACGCTGGGACATGTGTTCCAAAAGTAAACTTTTTTTTTCTGTCAAATCTGTTTTTCCTCTAGCTTATTTTTGGCTTAGCACATTCTAGGTCACATTAACTGTGAAAACAGAGAGGTACCTGAGAATCTGAGGTAATTCTAAGGAAACTGCATACAAAGGGGAAATTGGTAGCCCCATGCAGATCACCTCAAATAGTACAAATTATACTGCTACAAAGCATGATATTTGAACATGCTATGTTTTATACAGTGAAGTATAGCATTTGTGTAAATGTATGTGTATGCTTGTGTGTGAAGAGAAAGAAAAAGGGAAGGCATAATTTCTGCCCTGCATCCCGCGGCGTTCTTTTGAAAAAGCAGCAGTCTGGTGGTGGTGTGTGCTCTGTAGAGAGAATGATGAGACTGATCAATGTAAATAGCTACTGGTCAATAATCACACTCCACATCCAACGGCAGCATGGCACACTAATTCATCAATACACGCATTCAACAAATGATGCACACTCCCACTCCATCTCTTCCACCACTAACTGTGTAATTGTTTCGCCTTTAATAGCAGCATAATGAGCGAACGCGCAGCCATTTATTTGTTCTTTGTGTATTTCTAATATGATTCCCTCTGGTCTTGTAGGCTATGCTCCATCCTACACCCCACTCCTCCTTTCTTTGCATCTCTTTCTTTCTCTGTCTCGTGCCACCTCTGTTTCTTTGTCTCTTCTTCCCTTGTTGAGCACACCTGGATGCCTGCAGGTGTAAGCCTCAGCATAAATACTGCAGGAGAGTGTTAGGGTACCAGATATTCTTTCCTTTCTTCTTCTTTGTCTCTCAATCCCTCTCTCCTTCACCCTTCCTGTCTCAGTATGCATGCTCTCCACTTCCTTGATCTGTGTCCTCTCCTCTCAAATGAAACCAGAATTCCCTCATGGTCTAGTGAGGATGTCATTTTGTTGTATGCTTGTGTATCTTTTTTTTAAGATGCTTGTTGTCATGAGGAAAACATATGCTGGCTCATATCCCCCCATCCCCATTTCTCTGTCCTCAGTGAGCTTCATGGACTGTGGCAGAGGTTCCAGTCTGCGCTTTGAGAGTGGTTACCCGGAGGACTTTCGGATAGGAGAAGACGGCACGGTGTACGCCAAACGAACTCTGCGGGTATCAGACAGGAAGGGATGGAGCCTAGAGATCCATGCAAAAGATAAGGTGACACAGGAGGTGTGGCTAACTCAAGTCATCTTTGCACTACCAGACACACCTAAACAGGTAAGTCTAAGCTTAAATTGCCATTTCCATACCATCTCAGTCATAAGAAAGCCTTGAAGCTCCATATTTTTAATCATTTAAAACCCACCAGCCACGCTTACCATTGTGTAAATGTTTTATAATAAATTGATTAATAGATAATGGTTCACTACAATCTCAGAAATCTTTTGTTTAGGAATTCTAAATCCAAACCCCTTGTCCTTAAAAAAGGGAAACGTCTAGTTCAAGCTAAAATTTCCTATCTAGTGGTAAACATATTACAATTGAAGACAACATTTTCATACACCTTGCAGAATATTGAAAATGTTAATAATTTAAAAAAAGAGAGAGATAATAAAAACTGCATTTTGTTTGTTATTTAGTACTGCCCTAAATACGCTATTTCACATAACAGATGTAAACTTTCGTAAATTCAGTTATTATTGTGTCTTGTGGACTTTATGTAAACATCTGTTGTGTGAAATAGCTTAGTCAGGGCAGTACTAGACAAAAAAAAATGCTATTTTAATTATCCTTCTTTTTAAAAAAAATTATTAACATTTTGCAGATTCTGCAAGCTGAGATGTGTCACACACCTGACATAAGAAACAGCAAAAATAGGCTGTTTTCTCGGTAAATGTATAAGACCTCTGCTATTGTTTAACTTTAACTTTTAAAAGATGGAAAGTCCCATTGAAGATATGACATAAGAAATAGAAAAAGAGTATTTCAGCTGTATAATAATGTAGGTGTGGTGATGGAAACAAAGTAAATTCTCATGATATGTGAAATCCTTGTATTGCTATTAAAATATTTCTTGTTAAATACATATCTACAATTGATTCAATATATGTATTTTTTCCCCAAGTATAATAGTTACCTTAAAATATGTTAGGCTAAGAATCTTTTTCCCCCCAATGTAATATGTAAACATATCATAAAGTTTCATTCATCAGGAAAATTCAAATAGCTAATAACGTATTCACATCATGTAGTGTTGTGTTTCATTTACAACATCCACAATGTATCTTCATCAATACTCATTCTATAGTAAAGCATTACCGGTGCCCTAGCACCTTGAGAATAGTGCTCTAATTAAGTCTTGTGGTTGAGGCAGTGGAGGGGGATATGGTAGAGGAAATCTGCTCCCTCAGCTAGACATCAACAGCATTACATACTCTCTCAGGGCCATCATGTGCTTAGAGAGTGAGAAGAATGCTGCTGCGCACATACACAGGCAGAAGAAGAGAGATGGGGAAAGGATAGAGGTGGCAGTGATAGAGAAAGGAGATGGAGAGAGAGAGAGAGAGAGAGAGAGAGAGAGAGAGAGAGAGAGAGAGCAAGCCTAATGGCGGGTGTTTGGCAGAGATGGTCAGAAAATGAGCTGGGACAGGAGAGAAGGTGGGTAGAAACAGATAACAGTAAGAAAGAGCAAGTGGGTGTTGGGAAAGATGGATTGAAAGAGGGGAAAAAGATACAGGAGAGATAATAGGTGAGAGAGAGCAAACAAAAATAGAATGCATGTGTTCAGAGAGAGAGAAAGAGCTGTATGAGCCTGTTGTTGATCTTCATGTAGTTGCTGTTGATATTAATGTTGTTCCACTCTTTGTAATTGTAATGGCCTCGCTCATCACCCGAGTCATATCTACACCAGCCAGAGACTGGAGACAGAGAGAGAGAGAGAGAGAGAGAGAGAGAGAGAGAGAGAGAGAGAGAGACAGACAGAGAGTCTGCCTTTCTGTCAGCACTCTTCTGCCCACAGTACTGCACTGCCATTACCATCAATATTTAACCAGAGTGAGAGAGAGATGGTGTCAAGAGGGACTTAGAATCGATACTGAATAGAAATAAAATGCACAGGAACACGCACACATACTCACACAAACACACATATATTCCTATCATCATGAGAACATTTGGGCCTGTAATGATAGGTATACTTGACAATAAATACATTCCCATGCACACAGATTTAGTGCCAAAGTAAAAGTGCCTGTGTTCCTACCTTAATAACCGCTTAGTGCCTAGAGGGCTTTTTTTTATTCCGCTGCCCTCGGAAACCTGACTGCAATTGTACCATTCTAGTCAAACATCTACGCTAGTGTGTCTGGCCTAGAATCACATGCTTGCTCTCTCTCTCTCTCACACACACACACACACACACACAGATAATGGAAAACCTGTACTGTAAGCTCTACAGAATGAATGCACTATATAAAGTTAATCTGTTTTAAGAGTGTGATCTCTGTGAATACTTTTCTACTACAAAAGCTTCACCTATACAAATGCTTACACACTTATACACACATGCATACTCATATACACACGCATTCTCACGTACACACATATACTCACATACACATGCAGCATGTAGACACATGCACATACCAGTAGTTTTATGCCAGTAGTGTGAAATTTATGACCACATTAAAGAGAGTAGATTTAATGCTGTAAATACTTAGGTCCACAGACAGTAGAGATAAATGCCCTTGGTGTGTGTGTGTGTGTGTGTGTGTGTGTGTGTGTGTGTGGAGGCAAAGTGAGGGAGAGAGAGAGCAGAGCACAGAAAGTGCAGTACCCAGGGGTGTGTATGAGGATCTAACTGAGTTGTTCATGTTCACAGGTGCCTGAGATCGTGTTTCCATGGCGCAGCGTTGTTGTCGGGGGCAACGGGAGTGTGAGCCGCGTGAAGAGAGACTGGGTCATTCCTCCCATCAATGTCCCTGAAAACTCCCGAGGACAGTTCCCAGAGGAGCTTGTCAAAGTTAGGGCACACGCGCACACACACACACAGAAACATAGAAGCCTGCATAAAAATCCCTGCAGAAATAGTGCAAAGTCTTTATGAATTGGTTTTAGTATTTATTATCGTCTATGATCTATGGTTTACTTAATAATAGTGATGCAAAATAGTACATAAAGGCACTATACACTATATGGCCAAAAGTATGAGGACACTCTCCGAAATGTTTCCACTCACAATTTGGAAGCTCACATTTGTATTGAATGTCTTTGTATGCTATAGCATTATGATTTCTATCCACTGGAACTGAGAGGCATGGTTATACATGGTTTGCCCATAACTCAAGTGTCCTGCATGGAGCACCTATTGTATTAACTGGAACACTGTCTGCACCCCAGGCCTCCTCTCCCAAAACCAGTGCCTGACCTCACTAATGCTCTTGTGGCTGATTGAGCAAAATCCACATAGCCATGCTAAAAAATCTAGTGGAAAGCATGGTTTTACATGGCCACGGTTCTGTAATGATATGTTTAACAAGCATATATGGATGTGATATAGGTGATATGGGTGCACTGAAAAAAAAATGACATCTTAACAAATTGAATACCTTGTATATAGTCGAATCTATCTAGTATTTCCTATTATAAGATTACAATAAACCAAATATATGATTATTAAACCCATTTCAAGTCATTTGTACTCATTTCAAGCTTGAAATAATCTTGTTCTATTGTCAGATCATTTTGCTCATTTTAAGCATTCATTTCTAGAAAGAAATAAAATTATCTGTTTGAAAGTACTATAAGCTTGAAATGAATAATAATGTCCAGACCTTGGTTTAATGATCTATTATTTGTGTTATTGTAATCTTATAATAAGAAATACTAGATACATTTGACTGTATTCAAGACATTTTCACTTGTTAAGATGACAATTTTTACAGTGTGTCTGATATGGGTGTGATGGGTGTCCACATACATTTGGCCTTATAATGTATTATTTTGCTGATCATTATCACAGTATTAGTCTTTGTAATACTGATATACAGCATTGGGCATTGTCCTATTACCATCATCATATACAAGGGTGAGTCTAATGAAAGCCTTAAAAGTGTGACATAAATGGTAGACTTCTGTGACACCTATTTGCAGTATGGAATGTAAAAAAAATAATAATAATTACACCCTTGTATCAATAAATCTTCTACTCTACCACACTACAGTGTTTGTATTGACCGAATTCAGAATGGTCACAGAGGTTCCAGATAAGTCTTCTGCAGGCTCAATTTTTAATTCACACATTACAGGTTCACAAATTAGTTTTACTGTATTGCGAGACATATAGCAAGACTTTTTTTTGTATTTTATATTATGGTTTTATGGAAAATAATGTGATTTCCTCCAGATGTTATGTTTCAACAAAAACATCTATTAATTTTCAGAAAACACACACATACACTCACACACACACAAACACACATTACAATGTAATGATTATATATCTTATAAAGCTACCATAAAAATTAGTAAGAGATATAAGCAGACTAAAATGTGTGTGTTTTTCAGATCCGTTCAGACAGAGATAAGATTAACACACTGCGCTATAGTGTGACAGGACCAGGAGCTGATCAGACTCCTACCGGCCTCTTTATCATCGACCCCATCACAGGACAGCTGTCCGTCACTAAGCCCCTGGACCGAGAACAGATTTCCAACTTCCATGTAAGTGTGTGTGTGTGTATGTGTGTGTGGGAGGGAGTGTTGGGGCATAGGTGCAAACGAATCATATGCATGATTTTGTGTCTTTGTGAGGAACAAATTATGATACAGGAGTATGTGACAGTCTTGACCTTGTGGGGACATCTGTGGGGATAATGGAGACATTTCCGTGGGACATTTGTCTGGTCTGCAGCTTGTGGCAAAATATTTGTTTTTGGTTACTGTGATTAAGATTAGGGGTGTGTTTGTGTACATTTCTGTGAGGAGCATTTATGTATTTTAGAGGCAGCTCCGTGTATGTGTGTTATGTGTGTGTTCTCATCCCGCAATCCTGCATTCCACTCAGGAGACACTAATACTCCCATTAAACTGCTTATCTTGGTTACCATGGCAATCTGAGAATGCAACTTTTGACCTCTGTTTAATCCACTCTTAGAGAAAAAAGGGGAGTAGGCAGATTTTTTTTAGCTTAGAAAGAAGAGCTTATCCAAACACACACTCACACACACACACACACACACACACACACACACACACACACACACAAACATGCATAATGAGGACAGTGCATATACAGTACACTCTCCCCCATAGAATTAATATTTTACCCCTGCTGAACAAAAAACCATAGAAACCCTCATAAAATTTGTAATGGTTTTAATGGTTATAATGGGAATTGTATTGGTTTTAATGGAGAATGTAATGGTCCCTGTGTGCCTCTACTGGTAATTTGTTGCCTTCTACTGGTGGCATGTTATGTCTAGCGGATACCATTAAGGACCAATAATGGTAATGGTAATGGTTTTAGTGCTTAGCTGATGGTTTGTAATGGTGTCTGTAATGGAAACCATTAGAATTTCTGCGATGGTTTATATTGGGTTTTTTTCAGCAGGGACTATATGTTATGTAGATTATTATAGGGCGGGGTAAATGAGATACAACAACAATAACAGGTATCTCTTGGCTTTCATGGTGTCTCAACATTTTTATATGAGGTTGTCCAGTATCTATCCTGACAAGTAAATTATAAAGCTAAAAGAAATGCATTATGCCATGATTGCATGCATTAATGCATACATTATTGTGTTTTGCTCACTGGCTCCAGCAGCGAATCAAAGCAAACATGGGGGCAGAAACATTTGTAATTGGCTAAGTGGTGCACCTAATGAAAATGGACAGGAAGCCAGGCTTGCCACATCTTCAGTTAAATAAATAGCCTGGTTCTTGCACTGTTTTTGGAAATTAAATGAAGCCAGTTAGCTTTAATGTTTAATGAAACATCTTTAATTCATCTGCAAGTTTTTATTTAATGTGTTTAATGTGTAATTCCTCTTATGTGACAAAAACCTTGGATAATAAAGAGAGTTTGTACTTTCATATTATTATAGCATAACTGTCATCAAGGCATTTTATTTATCAGTTTATTTTCATTCAGTTACTATATATTATATTATATTATATTATATTACATTACATTATATTATATTGTATTATATTATATTAAATTATATTACATTATATGGCAGTGTGTGCTACTGTTTCATAATATAAGCACAGAGTGGTTCTTTTGGCTCACACCACCGCTGATTGTATATGAACTGCGGTCTACATGATGTGCTGGTTGTGATTTGCGCCGGGGCTTCCTGTTCTCACCGCTTGAGTCATTATATTGTGTTGTATTACTCTGCTTACTACGACGCTAGCCATTTTTGAGTTGTGTGAATTAACAGTGTGTTTGTGTCTTGCTCCAGCTGCGTGCTCATGCTGTGGACATTAACGGCAATCAGATGGAGAATCCCATTGATATTGTCATCAATGTCATCGACATGAACGACAACAGACCAGAGTTTTCCCATCAGATCTGGAATGGCACGGTGGACGAGGGCGCCAAGCCAGGTACTTAGACACACACACACCCACTTTAGTGCACAGCTGACATTCTAATCCTCACATATATGGTGAGCGAGTTTGTTGCACCTGCTAGTTATTTGTCTGACAGATGGCCATTGTTGTACGAAATCCAAACAGATCACTGTTCCTCTCTATTTCATGTAGGAACATTTGTGATGACGGTCACAGCACAAGATAAGGATGACCCCAACACAGCCAACGGCATGCTGAGATACAAGATCCTCTCTCAGAGTCCTGAGACTCCCTCCACCAACATGTTCACCATCAATAACAAGACGGGCAAAATCATCACTGTAGCCGCAGGCCTCGACAGAGAGGTGGGCGTCTGTGTGTTTTTGTGTGTGGGAAGGCTTCTTGTGATGCCATCCTTCACTACCATTAATCTTTATACACATTTTCCCGCTATGTGTCTTTGTGTGTGTGTGTGTGTGTGTGTGTGTGTGTGTGTGTGTGTGTGTGTGTGGTGAGTAGAAAGTGTCCCAGTACACTCTGATCATCCAGGCCACTGATATGGAAGGAAATCCGACATATGGCCTGTCCAACACTGCTACTGCTGTCATACGCCTGCTTGACGTCAATGACAACGCACCAGAGTTCACCAGAGAGACAGTGAGTTCATTGTAAATGCATACCTACTTATAAACAAAGTGAGAAAGCCAGAAATGAGTTTTCTCTTCATTCAGAAACACACAAAAATGTCTTTGTCTTTGTCCCAGTTGGAAATCAGTTGAATTTTGACAATTGTACATAACATTTAAACTTTTCTTTCTTTTTTTTTTGTACTCTCTGGAGTTGAAATTACAAAATCAGTGATGGGATATTATTATAAGTGGAAGTTACATCAAAGATAATTTCAGCATCACAGGCTCTGGTGTGTACCCAAGGTCAAAACCCAGGACATTATTGACCCTGTTAAACAAATTTTGCCAGAATGCACATATTCCCATGAAAACCCGAGGGATTGTACCTTTCCCACAACTTCCAAATGTCATAGATACTGCTGAATCACAGTATCCATCCGTCCATTTTCCACACTGCTTATCCTACACAGGGTCACAGGGAAGCCTGGAGCCTATCCCAGGAAACTCAGGGCACAAGGCGGGGGGACACCCTGGACAGGGTGCCAACCCATTGCAGGGCAAAATTGCACACACATTCACTCACTGTGGACACTATTTGGAAATGGCAATCAGCCTATAACGCATGTCTTTGGACTGGGGGAGGAAACCGGAGTACCCGGAGGAAACCCCTGAAGCAAAGAGAGAACATGCAAACTCTGCACACACCGGGCGGAAGCAGGATTTGAACGCCCAACCCCAGAGGTGCAAGGCAGATGTCAGCAATACTAATCTATAGGGAAATGCTGACAGATTTGGAAGTTAATACTGGCAGTTTGCAGTTAGTAGAAAGAGTTCTGGCAATGGTATTCAGTCCACAGTAAGAGACATTTGCCCTCAGAATCTTAATAATACAACATGTAGGAGATATAAGCGTACACTGTGGAGAGGTAAAGTAGACCCAAATTATCATGTTAACGACGGTGATGTTACTGTGAAGCAAATCTATACCATTTAACATAAAACACTGTTGTTTGCACAGTGTGAGAACACTGACTTACTTCCATCTTAATTCACCACCCTATTAATTATGAGCATCTCTCGCTCGTTCTCTCTCTCTCTTTATCTATCTCTCTATCTCTCTCTCTCTCATTCCCTATTGTTTATTCTTACCTTAGTTCTACGGAGAGGTGCCGGAGAACCGTGTGAATGTGATTGTGTCTAATCTGACAGTAACAGACAAAGACAAGCCAGGCACACCAGCCTGGAATGCGGTGTATCGCATCACATCCGGAGACCCGACTGGACGCTTCTCCATCCCCACTGACCCCACCACCAATGAGGGCCTTGTCACTGTGGTTAAGGTTAGTTATACACAATTTGTTTGCCATTGTCTAAAGTGATTTCACACATGCACAGTCAAATCAGTCACAGAGCGAAAACAGTTCCCATAGAAACAAAGCCGGTCAATAGCCATGACCCCCTCTTCATCAGCGATAAACAATTATAAGTGTTTTAATCACAGTAGGAGCCATTCATTAATTATTAGTTCTCTCTGACACTAATATCCTCTTATCTTAAAGGACATTCAGTCTATTTAATACCAACACTATAACTAGGTTTGTTTTTGTGTTGTGTGTGTGTCTGTGTGTGTTTTCTCAGCCCATAGACTATGAGATGACTCGTTCCTATTTGTTAACCGTGGTAGCCGAGAATGAAGTGGCACTGGCGGGAGGGATCCATCGCAGCCGCCAATCGACAGCCACCATTTCCATACGCATCATCGACGTGAACGAGAGTCCCAACTTTGAGCCCAACCCCAAACAGATCAAACTGGACGAGGGACTTCCTGCAGGGTCAATGCTCACCACATTTATAGCTCACGACCCTGACAGACATATGCAGCAGAGTATCAGGTATACACACACACACACACACACACACACACACACACACACGCACATACTCACTTGCTACAACAAAATTACATAAATAACTGCAGCATGATAGACACATATACACATACAGAAGAGTGTCAGGCGGAGATAGACGCACTATTTTACACATAAAAATGTGCCCACATGCTCGCTCACTTATAGGCAGTCTCAGCCTCAGATGCTTTGAGGTATGAAGCTTTGAAGGTGCTACTGAAGCTTTGAGTAATGTTTTACCACAATACTTACCAGTTTCAGACTCTTACTAGTTTTATACTCATCAGCTGTACACATGCACGTTAGGCCAAAGTTTGAATGCATTGACAGCAATACATTTTTCAGACCAAGATAAGTCACTGGGTTAAAGAAAGTTTGTGGAGTTATTGTGTTTTTTTTTGGCATCAGTGAAGGGGTAATATATATTAGGCAGCAAGTGAACATTCTGTTCTCGAAGTTGACGTGTTGGAAGCAGGAAAAATGGGCAAGCGTAAAGATCTGAGCAACTTTGACAAGGGCCAAATTGTGATGGTTACATTTACATTTTATAAATTTTATGGTATTTGGCAGATGAACTTATCCAGAGCGACTTACATTTATCTCATTTATACATCTGAGCAGTTGAGGGTTAAAGGCCTTGCTCAAGGGTCCTTTGGTGACAGCGCTGGCATTTGAATTCACGATCAGTAGTCCAATGTCTTAACCATTAAGTTACCGTTGCCCCTCACCACTAACCACTGGTTAGTGTGGGGTGTTCCCCGTATGCACTGGTTAGTACCTACCCAAAGTGGTCCAAGGAAGGACAACCAGTCAACCGGCGACAGAGTCATGGGCACCCAAGGCTCATTGATGCGTGTGGGGGAGTGAAGGTTAGTCCGTCTGGTCCGATCCCACAGAAGAGCTACTGTAGCACAAATTGCTGGGAAGGTTAATGCTGGCTATGACAGAAAGGTGTCAGAACACACAGTGCATCACAGCTTGCTGTGTATGGGGCTGCATAGCCATTCAATAAACAGAAAATGAAGACAAACTCCTACTCCCAATTGGCTTTCACAAAATATATATATATTTTTTTATTTGGTATGTATGTTTAAACGTATTGTGATTTTTTACGGTGGTGTGACCATACGTTATCACATTGTTCGCTAACACATTTTAGACATGTCTCTTAGGTTTCCAGGAAACCAAAACATGGGACTAGGCAACACACTGAAGCTTTTATAGACAAGTGGGCTAGCTAATAAATGTATGATTTGTTTACCCATTAGATATTAGTACATATATACACATATACTGTATATACTGATAGATTGTATTTTAATTGAATAGTCATTTTTAGTTAACATTTTAACACATCAGAATTTTAAACAGTGTGTGATGTGTTTCTGTGCTGTAGATACTCAAAGCTATTTGACCCAGCTAACTGGCTGGAGATTGACCCAAATAACGGGCGAATCTCCACCATTGCCCTTCTTGACCGCGAATCCCCGTACGTCAGAAACAACCTCTACAACGCCACCTTTATGGCCTCTGATAATGGTGAGTAATGTGTGTGTGTGTGTGTGTGTATGTGGGTGGGTTGCAACTCAGTTTCAGTCCATTACAGGTTACACAGTGGATGAATAACTCCATTGATCGGAGCTGTGGGGAACAATTATGACTAATATCCACAGGCTTACACATAGAAACACCCATATACATAGATACACAAATAAGCGCGCACACGTTCACTCATAAAACGGCAAAATTGCTTATGTGTAATCCGTCTTTTTCTCACATTTAAACACACTCCTGTTTGTGTGAAGACTGCAGACGTTTGCTTGACTCTTCCACTGTTATTGACATTCTACTTGAGTCGGCCCAGTGTATATAAAAAAAATAAAAAAAAAACCTTTCTCTCACACACATTTAAACACACTCATAGCTCTGTGAAGGAGTGATCCCATCTCTGTAAACACTCTGTTAACCTGTGGTCCCAGAGTGCCTCACTCACAGTAGGCCACTCATGGTGTTGGATTGTAACACTCCAGCGGCGGCGCTTCCTCTCCCAAGGCTCCGTTCATTCACCCTGATCATCTAAAGAGGGCTGACACTTAGTGCTCTTCTCTTTTCAAGCTCTCCCCAAGTGACTGGAAATGTTCAGAAGAAGAGGCAGCAGATGCTGAATAGCTCGTGGGCAGTGTCTACTGTCTATGATTGACAATATCATACATACGCATGTCATAAATATTTCATACAATCGCTTAGTGGTTCAAGAGTTTTGCTCTTGCGGTCTGACAAATCAACAGCCGCCATAGTGAAGAACAGGTTGTTTTCTGATCTTCCGCTTTCACTCTTTCACCAGGTATTCCTCCTGCGAGTGGAACAGGCACACTGCAGATCTACCTTATGGATATTAATGATAACGCGCCACATGTCTTTCCCCAAGAAACCGAGATGTGTGAGAGACCCCAGCCCAACGCCATCAACATAACAGCTGTGGACGGAGACCTGAACCCCAATGCCGGGCCATTTGCTTTTGAGCTTGCCAACCGACCCTCTGACATCCGCCGCAACTGGACACTCACCCGTCTCAATGGTATGACACACACCTGAATGGTGTCACAGACATCTTACCCATAGTACTACTCTTCCCAGAGCTGTTATCATTATGTAAAATACCAGAAGGACTGCATGACAGATCCTCCATTTCAGCATTCTGCAAACAATAGCTAATATGGTGCAAGCTAAGATTCATGTTCTTGGTCTTTATTGTTGCACACATGTGATGTTAACATTAAGAGATTTTAAACCAGGTTTTACTCATCAAGCATTTTCCCACTTGCCGCTTGAAGTGTTTTGTAATTACTTGTCACTAGACCTGTCACGATAACTACTTCTGTTGGATGATATATTGTGCCAGATATAATTGCGATAAACGATATTATAGTCATTTTAAGACCATTTCATACCAGTGATCCAATGATAATATAATAGGATAATAATGTAAGTGCACCCTTTCAAAAAGCAATGAACTTTTAATGCTTAATAATATTCAATGTCTATGTCTTCTGACAAATATCCTTTAAATTTAGACAATAATTCATCGTCAATGTCAATTTTTCTCAGACTAAAATGGCATCGAATATTAGTCAACAGCATTTCAGTTGATAAGAAAATGCAAAAATTAACCCAAATATTCACACATTTTATATATTCACTTAAACATGTATCAACAAAAACATGTGAAAACTGTCCTTGTGAAAATTTGATTTCCAGATATATTAATATTACAGTGAGTACGCTACTGTAATACAGTGTTGTGAATTCTTTATGCGTTAGTTCTTCATTGACCCTGTTTTAGTGCATTGTTATGGAAAGAGCGTATTCACAACGTGACTTACTCTTCTACCAAGTGCCTGCCTTACTTAAGTTCAAGATCACTTGTGCAGTCATGTCATTTTGTTCAGAAGCGAATTGTAATATTAGGTTTATGTTGTGTAAATGTCTAATTAATCTCATGTGCGTATAGGAAGCGTTTGGGTGAGTTAATTAACCCACTTCACTTTATTGCTGTTCATTCACTGTTCAGTTTCAGCTCATGAAGCTTAAGCGGCTCAATCCCCGACATTATTGACCATGACTGGATTATTTGAAACACTAAAACTATTCTTTCTAAATTCTTACTCTTCAAAAACCATTGTTAACGCATTGTTAAAATAATTGTGTCTTTTTTTGGTAAATTTTTTTAAAATTAAAATCGGTGCTAGTGCTTGCTACACATCTGAAATCTTAAATGTGCATTTTTATCTTAAATTCGACGAATATTCATAGTTTGAATTTTTATTTGACAGCACTATAGCAGACGAGAGGACAGAAAGAGCACAAAGGGCTAAAATGTCGGTGACATTCATTCTTTTATGTAAACAAACAAACACGTATGTAAACACAATGGGCGATATCGAGGTCAGCAAAAATTATCGAGGCCATGTCGTTTTGTTGAACTTCTCCACTGTTCACTGATGGAGACTTGAGTGCAAAACTGTATGTGGTAATTGCAGTCCTAAAGCTATTATAGCAATTGTAGTCCTAGCCATTATAGCATAACTGTTCATATGAATTGCGGTCCAAAGACATCTTATGGTTTTTAAGTGGTACCATCCTCAGTAATCGCAATGATCTCACGCTGCACCATGTGGGGCCATCCTCAGCAGTAGTGAGTGACTTCCAACTGATGAGAACTCCCTACCAGAAGTAGGGAAACAGGATGGATCAAGCAGGTCCGGAGAGATGAAGTGGTCAGGATCACTGGCATCTCAGGAGTATCATGTGTAGCTTGACAGAAAGAGAGAGGGAGAGGTTATTAGGTATTTTTATTGTCCCGTAATGGTTAAGGACAATATACTTTGAGTGAGTGCAAGCAGGGACTCCAGCAAGACTAGCTATGACAGCATCATATCAGGTGGGACAGCATCCAGACATCCCAGTTCACCACAACATTCTGTGCCTGTGAGCCCTCTAGATCTGCCCCTTTACCTAAGAAAAAACTATTCACAAAAGGCTTGACTAAACAAATATATTTTCAGCCTGGTCTTAAACACAGAGACTGTATCTGAGTCCTGAACACAAATTGGAAGGCTGTTCCATAACTGTTGGGCTTTTTAAGCAAAAGCTCTCCCCCCTGCTGTAGCCTTCACTATTCGAGGTACCAACAAATAAATGAAAATAAATTAAACAAGCAGTGCAAATTTCATTCCTTTGTTTTACTTATGCTTTAATACATGTTATAATAGATATGTGGCATAGTAATGCAAAGAAAATGTACAAATAAATTTGATTTCATTATTATTTAAACTCATGTGGTGCTTGCGGCTGTTCCTGACTTAGGCGACTATGTCCAGTTGAGCCTGAAAATCGGTTATCTCCAGAGTGGGATCTACGAGCTCCCCATCATCATCACGGACTCTGGAAACCTTCCGATGGCCAACACCTCACACTTGCGTGTGAAGGTGTGCCAGTGTGATCACCATGGAGACTGTGTGGACATGGAGCGCATCATGGCTGCCGGTTTGGGTACTGGAGCCATCATTGCTATCCTCATCTGCATCATCATCCTGCTGGGTGAGTTATTCCCTGTTGTATATATAAAATCTTATACACCTAAAGTGTTTATGCTTTAGGGAATGAGGAAACAGAATGGAAGTTTTATCACCAGTGAGACTCTCTTTATGCTAAAGGCTATGAATGTGACTCATTTTGTATCGCATTCTCTCTCTGTATCTGCCTATCCACGCACTCTCTGTGTAGTCCTGGTGCTGATGTTCGTGATGTGGATGAAGAGGAGAGATAAGGAGAGACAGGCGAAGCAGCTGCTGATCGACCCAGAGGACGACGTGCGAGACAACATCCTCAAATACGACGAGGAAGGCGGAGGCGAGGAGGACCAGGTACAAACACAGTGCTGATTTTAGGAAACACACAGTTTAGGTATAAAAAGTGAATGAGTGTGGCACTACCAGAGAAAGCAGTCACTTTCTCTTCCTTGTCTTTTCCTCACCATCTGTGTGTGTGTGTGTGTGTGTGTGTGTGCATGCAGGATTATGATCTGAGTCAACTGCAGCAGCCAGACACTCTGGAGCACGACCTGGTGAAGCCAGTTGGAATCCGCCGGCTGGATGAAAGACCGCTGCACCCAGAGCCCAACTACCCAATTCGCTCTGCCGCCCCACACCCCGGAGACATCGGAGACTTCATCCACGAGGTGTGTGTGTGTGTGCATGCGGATGTGTTCTGTCTCGCCATATAAACTGCAGGATGGCACCAGTGATAAGAGCTAATGGTGATTGATTGGCTAATTGAACCTCAATCCTATTAGTTTAGAAGGACATTAGCCTGGCTTAGGTATTCAGTATCATCCTCAGTGGTCTGTGGATGAGCATGTTCTACACACACACACACACACGGAGGGGAAGTGCGAGAAAGGGATCCTTTCAAACAGTAAACTGTACTGGGAGCCCAGTAGGGAACAGTGAGAAAATCTTTGAAACTGGAAATGAATTAAATATCAGATATGATCTTAAGTATCTGCACTTAAACACTAACTCCTCTGTTTAAGCTAGTAGAAATATATCCGCTGGCTCGTGCTATGGTATTTTTGTAGAGTGTATTCCTCTACTACTCTTTCATTAATACACACTCGCTGTTGTAGTATTAAATCAGTATTGTGATTGGAGCTATACATAGTGATATTCTATTTGCACTGTAGATTATGTGAGCTGGGTGTATAGGGTACTTCCTATAGCAGTGATCACCAACCCTGTTCCTGGCGATCTACCTTCCTGAAGACTTATACCATAATCGTGCCTGCCTGACCATCTAATCTTTAGCTGATGAAGTTGTTGATCATTGAAAACAAGTGCGTTAGATTTTGGTTAGAGATGAATCCTGTAGGAAGGTAGATCTCCAGGAACAGGGTCCACTCAATATGTCCCATGCTGATTTCCTGTTTCAGTGGAAATTACATCAACACATCAAATAACGCTGTGTGTTTCAAGGCACTTCACGGGGAATTTAACACCAGGCATAGTTGCACAGTAAAAGTAGAAGTAGTCTCACAGACACGGTAATGTTTCTGTACGACTTGTACAGAGGGAGAGGAAACACTTCATACTCTTCAGGCAGTTGCAAGGCCTAGTGTGAGAACACCTATTAGATTATTCTGGCTGCTTTTCTATAACTCCTGACTTCTGCATTTTTCCCTGATTCTCTTCTCTACTCTCTTCACTGATCTCAATTTCTCATCTCTCCATTCTTTCTACTGCTCCTTCCATCCTACTTGCCTCTCCTTTTCAGTCCTTTACCATGTTCTGTTTCTCATTTTCACTTGACTGCTCTGCAATATGTTCGTGCCGCACATGAGATATTTCCGGTTGGCTCTCCACTATGAATATTTTAGAACGTTGTCATGTAAGAGGATCGTTTTCTAATATTATGGAAAACTCCTGCATGTCTCTGGTCTTTCTTCTTCAGGGTCTGAAGGCGGCCGATACAGATCCCACGGCACCTCCATACGACTCTTTGCTGGTGTTCGACTACGAGGGCAGCGGCTCCACTGCCGGCTCACTCAGCTCACTGCACTCATCCAGCTCTGGAGGCGAGCAGGACTACGATTACCTCAATGAATGGGGACCACGGTTTCGCAAACTAGCCGACATGTATGGCGGAAACGACGACTAAAGCGTCCAGGTGTTACAGAAAAAAATTTAAATAGAAAATAAAAAAAAAAAAGTGGCACTTTTTTTTAACTTGGGACACGGGACAGTGTGTAAAATCTGAAAGAAGAGTATTTCCCCCATGAGAGAATGAGACAGAGGGGAAAGAAGATCATGATCACCATGGCAACATTACTGGCTCCTTCCAGGCTTTGTGCCAAAGCCAAAGAGCGCAGGGTGATGGAATCTGGACTCCATCTCTGGATCAGGCCAGTTTGTTGCCCGAGTTTGCAGGATCGTTGGTGCAAACAAAATGAACGCTGAAGGAATGCTGAAAGAACATTTAACCGAACGCTCAGTTACACTTGAATCTCACAGTACAGAAGCACTGGGATATTACGTGCCTTTTTGTACATTTTTTTTTTTGATTGATTGGTTTCCATTCATTGGCTTTATTGGCTCTGTTTTGGAGTAGTTCTGTTGTGAGCCTGTTTATAGAATATGGTTATGCTTCAACACGCTTCTGTTTGTACATCACAGCATGGTGCTGTTAGATGCCATCACGCCTCGCCCCGAAGGAGAAAACTGAGAGAACAGCATTGTACAGTTCACTAAAAATTAGATGTCATGTTACATGTTATTATTTCTTTTTTTTTTATTATTATTTACATTTTTTTTCACCAAAAGTTTAACTTATGCAGCTGGTGCAAAAGGGGCAACCCTCATCATCATTTGGTAGCGGAACTTTTTTGTTAGAATATGTACCTCATTTTTTATTATTATTATTATTATTATTATTATTATTATTATTATTATTATTATTATGTGGCATCTTCTTTCGCAAATAAAACTGTTATTTTTGTTCCATGTCCATCTGCCTTAGTCAACCTATGGTATTCTTTCTTTTTTTTTACTGCACTGTAAATTAAATGGTGTGTACATAGTTTTTTTTTCTCCTTTTTTTGTTGCTGTAGTCTATGAGGAAGTACAAGGAGTATGAAAGAGTTGTATATGTATAATTTGACTACAAACAAAAGGCTTTTTTTTGCATGTTTTTATCTTTTATAAAAAGGTATTTCCAAAATTGATTTACCCACAAAAAAAAAAAAAACATGTCTACTACATTGGAGTGATACAGCACCAGCGAGGCAGCAGTCCTGATATCCTGATACGTGTACAACCGTGTTCTCTGCCTGTTCAGGCTTTATGTGCCAGCGTAAATTAATTAGATGTAGGGTTATTTTAAATGTTTTTGGCTGACTTGCTCAAAATTTTCTCATTCCAGCAGTCCACTGATTATACAGATTGGTGAAATCTGGTGTTTTCTATCAAATGGCTTGAGTCAAATTTTCAGAGATTACTGCTGGAGTAATAGATGGAGATGGAGACATTTTGGGAATCACTGCTGCTGTCTCTCCATAAAAAAACTACAGAGAGAGAGAGAGTGTGTGTGTGTGTGTGTGTGTGTGTGTGTGTGTGTGTGTGTGTGTGTGTTGATTACAAGCTGTAGTCACAGAAGGGCCAAGCAGTATGGAGGTAATTACCTGTCAAAAGTAATTAAAACTAAATGCAGTGCCAAATTAGTTATATATATATATATATATATATATATATATATATATATATATATATATATATATATATATATATATATATATATATATGAATTGAAAGTCTACAGTAAATTTTTGTAAATCTATAACTTGTACCATTTAAGAATCGGTTTTTTTTTTTGGTTTTTTTTCACATGTATTTTACGACCCATTTCCTACAATGTATTATTTTACATTCAAAGCATGTTTTGTTTCAGATCCTGTCAGCTCTCTGGAGCTATGCGCTTGGTTTAAAACAATTCATTTACAACCACACAAGTTTCAAAAGATCACATGCTTTAACAGCATAACAAGCTTTTTTGCTTTTTTTTGTAAATGATTTCATTAATTATAATTTCATAATTGCAACATAATCACAAAACAGTTACAGGTTTATAGATGTGACTATGGATTTGTGTTTCATCATTGCATTTAAATACTATTTGACAGGAAACTCCATAGAGCCGCCCCATTGTGTGTGTAGTTGCTCAACACACACTCAGGTGACTGACAGCAGGAAGTTGATCAACAGCTGCTGAGTGATTGGCAGCTATGAAGAGTTCAGTGAGCTTGTTTACTGTTACTTGTTGATGTTATGACCCATCGCTGCCCATCTGGCCAATAAAAGTTTAATTTTTGGAAATAGTGCCAGTCCTCTTGGCTTTTTTTTAATTAGTGAGTTTGTGCTTTTAATATTTTTTTTTCAGCATTTGCCTCTTATTTTGTTTTATTTTATGTAAACACAGTGACAATATTAAGCTTGAGCATAAAAAGGAAAAATAAAACACATTTCATCCAATATTCCTAATTATTTATAATTATTCCTGTTTGGAACCCACTCACTGTCCATCTAGTCATTTAGGCAAATTTGTGTATGCCGGTGGCTGTAGCTATTTAATTAGAGAGTGGGTGTCCATGCATCCTTCGTGATACAGTGGGGAAATTAAAACACACACACACACACACACACACACACACACACACACACACACTCCCAATCACGCCTCTAGAAGCTGTCCTTGGTCTGTCACTCTCTTCTTCTTTTCTGCCTTTCCAGGAATTGGGATTATTGTGCCAACATCAAAGTGCTGTCTCCTTCTGTCCCTGTGCTTGTGTGAGACTGAGCGAGTGACAGTGTGCAAAGGCATGGTCCCAGGCTTGATGCTGCAGCTCATATAAATCAGGCAGAATGAGTAGCTCTCCTTCTCCTTCTGCAGCCATTCTGCCCTTGTGCCTGCGACATACCTTCTATAGATTTTCTATATTTTATAGGCTGTTTCATATTTGTGCCGCTTTCTTCCTCTCTTCTCTCTTTGTGCTTGTTTTCATTAAAATCTCACCACTCTGTTTGGTTGTGCTCTCATCTCCTTGTTAGGCGAGAGCAGTGTGTCCGTGAGTGTACGTGTTAAGAGAGTGAGTCAGTTGGAGTCTCAGAGGCTAAAAATAAGCCATGCTCTGCTGGCTTGAGGATGGAGATGACATTGATCAACTGATACAGCGATAGGAGATATCTCTCTCTCTTTCTCTCTCTCTCTCTCTCTCTCCCCCCAGTACATTCTCATGCCCTGGTTATGTAGACCGGATTTCAACAGCTCCACTGTGGTGTGTATGTAAGACTCTCAAATCTGATTTTCATCCAAGCACTATCTCACACATGAGTGATTGCGCAGTGTTTCCCTGTTGTACTGGCGGTATTATAAGCTAACAGCTAAATGCTCTGCATGTCTGCACACACAAAAAGCACATTCACAGCACCCCATTACAATCATCCATTGCACCTCTAATGACTTTAATCCAGGGCCTTGTCTTCTATCTCACTGTGCCTCTGGGGAATGGGGGATGGATTTCTTTGCCTAGTGCAAGATCTCTATACTTATGACTATATTTAAAATGGAAGAATTTCTACTAATTCTGCAAAGTTTGAGACTACACACTGGGGCATTGCAGTGCCATTAAATGTCCTGCAGATCTTCAAATAGTTTTCTTTGCAGATATCAACACTCTTTCTCAACCAGTTGTCATTTGAGCATGAATTTTCCCAATAGTCTGAAACTTGTGTTTGCTAACCCTAAGTCATTTACATTTACATGTACATTTATGGCATTTGGTAGAAGCTCTTATCCAGAGCAACTTACAGTACTGCTTTGAAGTCTCTATCAATAAATACATCCCGAAGCTGGTTCACTTTGTCACGGACTAAGAATACCATCAGTGTTAAAATTCTGTTGGGGGGTAATATAGTAAGAAAACAGAACTTTTTTAAGTGAAAAGTGCCCATTTAAGTACTTCAGGAAGAGGTAGTTCTTTAGGCGTCGTTTGAAGACCACCACTGACTCAGCTGTTCGGACATCTGGGGACGTTCATTCCACAGCCTAGGTGTCAGAACAGAGAAGAGTCTTGATGCATGCCTTCCTTGTACCCTGAGAGATGGTGGCACTAGTTTAGCAGTGCTAGAGGTTTGGAGGGGCAGTGTGGGGTGTGAAAAGTGATTTGAGGTAAGTGGGTGCTGGTCCATTTTTGACTTTGTAGGCAAGTATCAGAGTTTTAAAACAGGCAGCATCAGGAAGCCAATGGAGGGAGCGTAGCAATGGGGTGGTGTGGGAGAACTTAGGAAGGCTGAAAACAATTCGAGCAGCTAGATGAGTTGCAGAGGTCGATGTTACTTAGAGGCAGACCTGCCAGGAGTGAGTTGCAGTAGTCCAGTCTCGAAATGACAAGAGACTGAACCAGCACCTGAGTGGCCTGTACGGATAGAAATGGACAAATCCTTCTGATGTTATAAAGATGAAATCGGCATGAGCATGTCAGATTAGCAGTGTGAGAGGAAAAGGACAGTTAATTGTCCATGGATACCCCAAGGTTGCATTCAGTAATTGAGGGTGGAATCAGAGAGTTGCCAGGGAGATCACAAGATCCTGACATGGTGATGAATCAGCTGAACTATGATGAGCTGATGAGCTGCCATCCATGATGAGATGTCTGCCAGACTTGCTGAGATATGAGCAGAAACAAGAGGATCTGAAGGAGAGGATGAGTTGAGTGTCATCCACATAGCAGTGGCATGTGAGGATATGACCTCATCAAGAGATCGAGTATAGAGTGAGAACAGAAGAAAACCAAGCTCTGAGCCTTGTGGGACACCAGAGGTGAGCCTGCAGGGAGCAGATGTGCATCCCCTCCACTTCACCTGGTATGAGCGACCTTCCCGGTATGAAGCAAACCACTACCATGCTGCACCATGATTTCCAAGACTCATGAGTGTGGACAAGAGAGTCTTATGGTTGACTGTGTCAAACGCTGCTGAAAGGTCAAGGAGGATGAGGACTGATGACAGTTTGACTGATCTGGCAGAATGTAGCTTCTCAGTGACAGCCAAAAGGGCAGTTTCTGTGGAATGTGCCGCTTTGAAGCCAGACTGGTTAGGATCTTGGAGGTTGTTCTGTGAGAGGTAGAGAGACAGTTGATTGTAGACAGTGCATTCAAGGATTTTAGAAAGAAAAGAGAGAAGTGACACCGGACAGTAGTTACCAATGTCAGAGGGATTTAGAGTGGGTTTTACATACAGTGCTGTGAAAAGGTATTTGACCCATACTGATTTCTTCTGTTTTTGTGTATATCACATACTAAATAGTTTCAGAAATTAAAACAAAATCTAACATAAAACAAAGGCAACCTGTGTAAACACAAAATACAGTTTTTAAATGATGATGTTATTTTTGAAGCAAAAAAGTTATCCAATACCAACTGGGCCTGTGTGAAAATGTATTGCCCCCACAGTCACTAATTCCCTAAATCTATGAAACTGAATTCAAAATGTAGTTCAGCTGAACTAGATGCAACCAGGCCTGATTACTGCAAATCCTGTTCAAACAAATCAACACTTAAATAGAATTTTTTCAACAGCACATAGTAGGTTAAAAGGCCTTACCCAGTACACCATCAAAGGAACTACAGGCCTCTCTTGCATCAATAAAGGTCACTGTCATAACTCCTCTATCAGAAAGACACTGGGCAAAAATGGCATCCAAGGAAGAGTGGCGAGGCAAAAAGAAGTGGAACTGTTTGGAAGACAGTAGTCCCGTTTCATAAACCAAACACAAAATTCTACAAAAGAACATCATGCCTACGGTCAAGCATGGTGGTGGAGGTGTGATGGTGTGGGGATGCTTTGCGGCTTCAGGGCCTGGGTAACTTGCAATAATTGGGGGAAACATGAATTCTGCTCTCTACCAGAAAATCCTAAAGGAGAATGTCCGGTCTTCAATCCATAAATTGAAACTCAAGTGCAACTGGATTATGCAGCAAGAAAATGATCCAAAGCATAGGCGTAAATCCTAGTCCTAGAAGTGAGTGAAAGAAGAAAGTTATCGGAAGCAATTGGTTGCAGTTATTGCCGTTAAAAGTGGCACAACCAGATTTTAAGTGGCAATTAGTTTTTCATATTGATGATATGTGTTGGAAAACTTTTTTTTTTTACTATTAAAAAAAATAAAAATAAATAAAAACTGTATTGTGTGTTTACTCAGGTTGCCTTTGTTTTATGTTGTATTTCGTTTGAAGATCTAAAACTATTTAGTATGCAATATACACAAAAACAGAGGAAATCAAATACCTTTTCACAGCACTGTAAATAAATGGTTAGCTTTAATGCTTTATCTGAATATGATTTTTCCCATCTACATAAACTGAGCATCTCTTATGGAACAGTAGTTCTACCTGATTACAATTCCTCAGCACACTTTTTCAGCAATATGTTTGACTGTGTGATCATAATGCAAAGACAAAAATAATGTAGCGACAGATACTGTAGGACTCTAGGACATAGTGTGTATATTTCCTAATTCCTCATGTCTATTATGGGGGGAGGGAGTCTTAGTAGTCAGCACATTTGCCTTGCACCTATGAGGTTAGGGGATCGAATCCTGCCTCTGCCCTGTGTGTGCAAATTTTGCACGTTCTCACTATGGTTAAGGGTTTCCTCCTGGTACTCTGGTTTGCTCCCCCAGTCCAAAGACATGGGTTGTAGGCTGTAGTGTGTGAACGTGTGTGTGATTGTGCCCTGCAATGGATTGGCACACCACACAGGGTGTTCTTTCCTTGTGCCCTGAGATCCCTAAGCTCTGGGCTCCCCTGTGACCCTGTATAGGATAAACAGTACAGAAATTGAACGGATGGATGGACTATATAATGTTATTTGCATATCCAGCATATATTCTAAGTTGTTTATTCTTATTTCTTATGCAGTCTGTTGTATGAAAACTCCTGTCAATTTATTTGAATAATTTAGCTTTTTAATATTAGCTATAGCATCTATGGTGAATTTACCACCGAGTTAAGAAATTTCTGATTTCTGATTTGAGCTGGATGGGACTATATTTGGTAGAGCTCATGTCTAGTCTACCAAAGTACCCATCTGAATTAAAGCTATTTACTTAACTTTTCCCCAATCACAGAAATTAATGACTTATTTCCTACTTACTCAGCATTTTTGTGCACAAGAGGGATCTAGTTAGAATTTGTACCAATTAATATACATATATGTTTTAATGTAACTCTGCATTGGCATCCCGTTCAGTGTCCCTGCCTCACACCCAGTATTCCCAGGTTAGGCTCCAAATCCACCACAACCCTGAACAGGATAAAACTAATACTGAAGATGAATGAATGAATAAAATAATATAGAAACAAACATAGAAACTGGGTTACAACATAAAAATATGGCTCATGCCCAACCAAATACCCAAATATGATACTGATACCCAAATGTTATACAAGTAGATGACATCTACTAGAGCCACACATGAAGACAGGACTGATTTTAAATATTTCCGGCAAAAGAAAAAAGTTAAAAGCACTGCTTTGAATTGTAAGGTTTACTAAATGAAAGCTGATGGAGATATGTTTCTGCTACAGCAAATGAAGAAGGCTGAAGTATACATTTTATACATTTTACATGGAAATGTGCACATGTGCCTGCGAGCAACACAGTAACAGATTTCAGTCTAATTCAATGTTTCATACATACATGAGCTGCCTTGCCCTCTTCATCATCCTATAATATCATGCTATCTGTCTCTCTGCATTGCACTGGTCTCAGAGTGTGTCATGCATAAATAGCAGGACTGGAACATTACCCGTGTGCTTGGTTTGCCTGTCACCCTTCACTGAATGTCTGCTTCTGGATCTTTAAACCATTACATAGCTGAGCTTTCTCAGCAGGCACTTTCTCTGTGGTGTCTTTCAACCCCCTCCAGTTGGAGGTAATATTAAAGTGAGGACATGAATTCTCAGTTTAATGCTCCTCCTATATCTATCTGGTGGAAGCGCAGGCATGTTATCTCTGCTCTAGCAGCGTTCCACTATTTAATCCCTTTCCTTAAAGAGAACAAGTAGACAGTAAGTAGGGAAAAACACAAATGTGCCATACTGTATATATAAAATATGGAACACCTTAAATACTGTCCATGCAGTCAAATATCCCTTTTAATTAGCATGAGCCGATAGAATTCACCCTTTTTCATTTGCCCTTCATTGTTTTGTCTCTATCTATTGCCACCTCCCTTGACATTTTTTTTTCATCATCTGACTGGGAGCTTTAAAAGCTAGGGATAGAGTCTGGAGTCTGAATTCATTGTCTTCTCTCGTTTCTCAGAATCCCAGAGGACAGCCAGAGTTGATGCTTTATTCATTCCTCTACATGACCAGTATTAGGCGTGCTTTTCTGTCAAAGCTATCCACCGAAAAAAAATACAAGAAAACCACAGATGACCTATGCCACTCATTATGTTTTGTTCATGCTGCCATTGTATGTCATATTTCAAAGTGGACTTTTTTGTGTGTTGACAGGAGATTATTTTACTGCCAGAAATCAAGAACAACAACAACAGTTTAATCACTAAGCAAGATTACTTTGGCTCTCACATGGACTTCTTTTGTTTTCCTCACTTAAATCCATCCCATTCATGCACAGTTTTGCTTTTCTCACTCAAGCTTAAGTTGAACGTTTGAAAATGTGATGTTCCTCTGCTGCTCGTCTGTCATTTAGATTGTGTCGGAGGTTAGGTCAGAATTGGTCATACACCGGCTCAAATTTGTCATATATGATCGCAATGTAAAATTAGGCATGTAAAAAGTCAGATGCTGCTCTGACAGGCAAGAGTTGCCAGCAAATCAGGGGAGAGAAAGAGTAAAAGTGTGAGAGTGTAAACAAACCAAACTGGAGTGAAAGTGTTAATATGATACTGTAATAGGAGGTAGAATTCAGAAATAATACTTTTCTTGCTAAATGGGTGAAGTGTTTTTTAATTTGTTGGGACGTTATTGAACAATGTCAACCAGTTTATTCTGATTGCAGAATTTGTATAATTACACAGTTGTAAAGTTGTTTAACATAGATAAAGTGATTAGCTGGCTTGTGACTAATGGGAGGTTTGTGCATTTCTCTGTAATTTTTATTAAGAAATCAGTCATATTATCAGACATTGAAACATTCAAGACTTTTGCTCACCTGGGTGCATATATTTATTACTCTGTGTTTTGGCTAGAGTACTAACCCTATCCAGCTTGTGTACAACATGGTAAACTTGGAGATATTTTGTCAGGCAGAATTGGAAAATAAATTGAACAGTTGTAACACTTGAGTTAAGGTGACACGAGTCTTCCCAAAGTGCTTTGTATGCATCCGTGGTACATTAAAGCACTGTCTAAATTGTTCCCTTACTCAGTGTACATTAGTTACTCTGTAGACTATTACATATAGAGTGCTGTGCAGAGCAGCAATGAGAGAGACAATAGACTGAATTTAGTCCCCGTACATCATTATAACCCGCCAGAAATGAAGCCATGAAAATAGTAATCATAAAATCATTCAATCATTTTCTCTTGCATTTATATACAAGGCTGGCCACTTCAATGTCCAGGGTTGTAAAACCCAGAATAACTCCTTTATGCAGTATACATCATTTAAATAAATAATAATAATAACAAGAAATAACTCAAGGAATTAATAAACTAAACAGAGAACCTCTTTCAGCTGGTACTCAGTTACTGTAACTGTGACTGTTTTTACAACAAATATTGTATATATTTTACAAAGCTTCTATAACACTGAGTAAGCAAAAATAAGCTCAAATACTTGGGTCTGTATACCAAATCACGTACTACTATACCAGATAGTTAGTCAGTACACCAATTACTGTCAATATCACTTAGGCATAATACATAGTGTGCAGCATGCGTTTGGGGATGCAATCTTGAATTCTCTCTGAATGTGTAATACCTGGTTAATTTGCTTCTGCAGTTTCATTAGTCAAAACCCATAGGCCAATCTGACTGGTTTATGAACTTTAGTAGCATTGTTGCATTAAGCAGTTATAAGACTGAAACCTGAGCATACAAATTCTGCAAGCAAGCTGGATGAATTTAAGTGAGAAACAGGTTAAATCAGAGTGTCTTTAACCCGTAAAGACCTAGATCGATTTGACTCTCCTGTATATTTTAACATATATATTTGTATATTTATCTAACCTATTCTAGCAGTCAGCATAAAGTGCCATATATCGTTTTAAACAGGAGAACTTTAATTTTCCATCTAGCTCATTTTTTATTTTTTATTTTTGTCTGAGAATGGATGAATTATCCAGAGTGTTTAGAAAAATGCCAGAAACAATGTGGTGTTGTTATTCTTGTTTTTGTTGTTGTTGTTGTTGTTGTTGTTTACTGTGAACTCAAACAAAACCTGCTGAAGTTTGGATTTTTTTTTTTCATTAGAAAGTTATACCTAGATGTTTTAGACTTCCAAATGAAATTTTGTCTTCATCAACACTGTAAAAAAGAAAAGTTGACTTAAGTTAAAATTTCAAGGCAACTTTACTATACCCTCCTCACAGTAAGGTGTGGTGGTGGTAGCATTGTGCTGTGAGGATGCTTTTCATTAACAAGCACTGGGAATCTGGGCTGGTTTGAAGGCAAGATGGATGAATCCAAATACACTGCAATCCTAGAAGAAAATCTGTTCCAATCTGCAAGATACTTGAGAACTGGATGTAGTTTCACCTTCCAAAAGGATGACAATCCTAAGGATACTGCCAAAGGTAACCAAGAACCTGAATTAGAATGGCCCAGACCTCAATCTGATTGAGAATCTGTGTAAAAACTTGAAAATTGCTGTTTACCAATGATCTCCATATAATCTGACAGCACTTAAGCAATTTTGCCAAGAAGAATGGACAAATATCAGGATGCAGATGTGCAAAGGTGATATAGACATATCTCAGAAGGACTGCCGCTGTAATAGCAGCCAAAGATGGTTATACCAAGTATTGACCCTGGGGAGAATACTTATGCAACCAACAATTTTGACGTTTTCTTGAAAGCTGAAATGTCATTCAAAATTCCTTTTTCTGTGAATGTAGGAAGTTCTTTTACACATTTACTAATGAAATATACAAAGAATTGAAAAAAAAAAAACCTCTAAAATCTCTAGTTGTCACGATTCCCCCTTGAAGCAGCGTGCTCTAAGCGCGAATGCGCGAGCACCTGCTTTTCCATTGTTGACTGTAATGACATCTGGACACGAGTGTTTTGTTTATGAACCTGCCCTGCCGTTTACCCACTACTACAGGCAAATTCATGCAGAGCTCAACTCTGAAATCCCAGGCAAGCCTCCAGTCCCCGAAATCCCAGTCAAGCTTCCAGTCCCTGAAATTCAAGTCAAGTCTCAAGTCCCTAAGGTCCAAGTCCAAGTCAAGTCTCCAGTCCCTGAAATCCAAGTCAAGTCTCAAGTCCCTAAGGTCCAAGTCCAAGTCAAGTCTCCAGTCCCTGAAATCCAAGTCAAGTCTCAAGTCCCTAAGGTCCAAGTCCCAGTCAAGTCTCAAGTCCCTAAGGTCCAAGTCAAGCCTCCAGTCTCTGAGGTCCATGTCAAGTCTCCAGGCTCTGACGTCCAAGCCAAGCCTCCAGGCTCTGACGTCCAAGCCAAGCCTCCAGGCTCTGACGTCCAAGCCAAGTCTCACGTCCCTGAGGTCCAAGTCAAGTCTCACGTCCCTGAGCTCACGTTCAAGCCTGCTGATCCAGTTGACCAAGCTCTGCTAATATCTAAGCCTAATGACCAAGTTCTGCTCACACCCAAGTCTGCTGACACGCCCAGCCAAGCTCTGCTCACGCCCCAGTCTGCTGACACGCCCAGCCAAGCTCTGCTCACGCCCCAGTCTGCTGACACGCCCAGCCAAGCTCTGCTCACGCCCCAGTCTGCTGACACGCCCAGCCAAGCTCTGCTCACGCCCCAGTCTGCTGACACGCACCGCCAAGCTCTGCTCACGCCCCAGTCTGCTGACACGCACCGCCAAGTTCTGCTCACGCCACAGTCTGCTGACACGCACCGCCAAGTTCTGCTCACGCCACAGTCTGTTGACACGCACACCCAAGCTCCGCCCATGCCCAAGGTTCACCTGGTGACCTCAGAGCCTCAGCCTCCCTGTTCAGCTGAGGTCGTCGCTCAGCCTCCCTGTTCAGCTGAGGTCGTCGCTCAGCCTTCCTGCTCCATGGCAAACATCGCTCCCCCCTTCTGCTTTGAGGAGACCCACGCTCCTCTCCCTGGCCGCACGGAGGCCCACGCTGCTCTCCCTGGCCGCACGGAGGCCCACGCTCCTCTCCCTGGCCTTACAGGGGACGTCGCTCTGCCTTCATGCTCCGACGAGGACGTCGCCCTGCTTCCCTGCTCTGCCAAGTACAGTGCTCTGTTTCCCTGCTCCGACGAGGACGTCGCCCTGCTTCCCTGCTACGCCGAGTACGTCGCCCTGCTTCCCTGATCCACCAAGTACAGCGCTCTGCTTTCATGCACCCGACGAGGACGTCGCCCTGCTTCCCTGCTCTGCCGAGTACAGCGCTCTGTTTCCCTGCTCCGACGAGGACGTCGCCCTGCTTCCCTGCTCTGCTGAGTACAGCGCTCTGCCTTCATGCGCCGATGAGGACGTCGCCCTGCTTCCCTGCTCTGCTGAGTACAGTGCTCTGTTTCCCTGCTCCGCCGAGGACGTCGCTCTGCCTTCATGCTCCGACGAGGATGTCGCCCTGCTTCCCTGCTCTGCTGAGTACAGTGCTCTGTTTCCCTGCTCCGCCGAGGTCGTCGCTCAGCCTGTCTGCCCAGCCAAGGTCGTCGCTTAGCCTGTCTGCCCAGCCGAGGTCGTCGCTCAGCCTCCCTGTTCAGCCAGGGCCGTCGCTCCGCTTCTGTACGCCGCCAAGAACACCGTGCAGTTTCCTGGCTCTGCTTGGGACATTCAGCCCAGGGGGCCGGGGCCGCCAATGAAGTGGGATGACTTATGGCACTCCGGGAGGAGTGCCTTTGGGGGAGTGTTCTGTCACGATTCCCCCTTGAAGCAGCGTGCTCTAAGCTCGAATGCGCGAGCACCTACTTTTCCGTTGTTGACTGTAATGACATCTGGACACGTGTGTTTTGTTTATGTTTCTGTCATGTCTCCTCCCTGTTCTGTCATTGGCTGGGATTTCACGTGGGTCTGAATTGCTCTCAGCTGCTAGCGGTTTAGACGCTGATCATGTCCGCATATATACCGCGCGCCTCCCAGCACACAACGCGGAAGATTAATGTTTAGAGTTAGTTTAGTGCGTATCGTAATCATAGTCACGGTCCATGTTTAGCGTTAGTTTAGCTGGTATCATAGTCATAGTCATAGTCACGGTCCATGTTTAGAGTTAGTTCGCGCTGGATTATCCGCTTCCAGTCCCTCGTCATAGTTCGTTTCTTGTTTTGTTTATCGACCCTGTTTTCCGTGACCACGACCTAGATTCCTGCCTTGCCCCGTGTATGCCTGTTTGCCAATCGCCTGACCTCTTGCATGTTTATGGATTACGTTTTGGATCACGTTTTGGATTTGTCTGCCTGTCTCTCTTTCAAATAAACAACTGTTCATCCTGCACTTGCATCCGTCCTATCTCTGCTTCGTCACGATTTGTGACACTAGTGAACACAATGAACAGAAACCTTATTAAATCAAAACAAGGCAAAATGTCACAAGCAAATGTAAAAGAAAAAAAGTAAAAGTATATTTTTTGTACATGAAAGCAAATTTACTTGAGCCAGAACAAAATGTCCCACCATTAAAGCAACTCTTAATAAAATATGTTGTTTTAAGTTATTGCAGGGATAAACTATTTTAATGAATAAATATGAAACTTTCATTTAATTTAAGAGAAATTGTCATTTCTTGCCAAGCATTTTCAATAATTATTTGTCTGAATGAAGAGGTCATAAAGTCCCAGACATAATTTTGTGAGGGAACATGCTCAGCAAGACTCTCGGCTCCCGCTATGCCACTGTGCAGAAGAGAGCACTAATCCAAACAGGCAAACTTCTTCCTGCTAACACACTTGTATTTTCAGATGACACATTTTAAAACACAACACATGAAAAAAAAAGATTTTCTGCCAATCAAATCAGAGTCATGATCTTGGTCTTGTTCATGGTACTTGTTATTTTGACCTGCAAAAAGTGCCATGTCTGACGGAAACCCAGCACTGCTCATCACCTTGAGCATACCATCCCCACAGTGAGAGGTGGTGGTAGCATCACACTATAAGGATCCTTTTCATAAGAAGAGACTAGGAAACTGGTCTGGTCTGATTTGATGGCAAGGTGGGTGGACCGAAATACAGCGCAATCCTAGAAGAATACCTGTTCCAATCTGCAAGAGACCTGAGACCTGGAAATACAGGTTCACCTTCCAAGAGGACAACAACTCTAAGCATACTGCCAAAGGTACACCAAAGGAAGGAGTGCTTCATAACCAAGAACATGTTAGAATGTGTTAGAATGGCATTGTCAAAACCCAGACCAGGTTTTCTTACAGGAGAAAGACAGGAGTCTAACTGAAGGTGTAGGAACATTTCACAGGAAAATAATCCATATAAAAGAAAGACCATTCTGATGTAGGGTCTAACATCAAAGGACCTCACTGCTTATATTATTACATTGTTCAATGCTTTATATTGATCATTTCCAAATGTTAGCATGCAACAGAGGAATCATGACATTTCATATTCATGTAGTGTGTGTGTGTGTGTGTGTATGTGTGTGTGTGTGAGTGTGTTTGTGTGTAGGTGTGTGCGCATGCTCATATTTTGCCCACCTGACCATCTGCACTGCATCATCTTGGACCCACCAGCCATCTGTGCTTAATCCTGGATTCACCTCCATTCGGCTACCATCACACACACACACACACACACACACACACACACACACACACACACACACACACACAGCCCAGTGAAAGGTTTAAATTTGATACTGTCACAATCCCTGGAGTAAAGGGAGTTATTGCAGTAAAAAAAAATATATATATATAAAACATATACACTTTTACACTATGAGGTCAAGCCAACCTATTGATTTTGATAACTTTTGATAGTGTTGCTTTACTAAAAATCCAAGAGTGAGATAAGTGAAACCTGAACGCACAAAAACTCACATATATACTGTATCGTCCAGAATCTTAGTCACAGTAGAATCCAAAAGAGAACTGATTTTATTTATTCAGTTATTAAAAACTGTCATTTAGTTCAATTCTATTTCTTATCCATTATTTGACCTAATACTTCACTAATATTCAACAGCTAATATAAGGAAAACAAATAGATTAGATTTAATGAAAAGATTATTTGAGTTAAAAAGCAGTTTAAGAGATAAAAACAATGAACAGTTTGTATTAGTTGTTATCCATCCATCTTCTATACTGCTTATCCTTCCTTCATGGTCATGGGCAACCTGGAGCCTATCCCAGGGAGCATGGGGCACAAGGCAGGGTACACCCTGGACAGGGTGCCAATCCATCGCAGGGCACACGATCACATACACATTCACACATCCATTCATACACTACAGACACACCAATCAGCCTACCATGCATGTCTTTGGTCTGGGGGAGGAAACCAGAGTACCCGGAGGAAACCCCTGCAGCACGGGGAGAACATGCAAACTCCGCACACACAGGACCATGGTGGTAATTGAACCCCTGACCCTAGAGGTGTGAGGCGAACGTGCTAACCACTAAGCCACCGTGCGCCCATATTAGTTGTTATTGGGTTAAAATTTGAATTAAATGAACAGGTTATTTAGATTTTATCCCCCAAGACGTTAAAGGAATTAGCAAACAGCAAGTAAATTTTTTTTTTTAATGATTCAAGGTATTCTGGTAATCGGTTATTCATTGTGTGTGTGTGTGTGTGTGTGTGTGTATGTGTGTGTGTGTGTGTGTGCTCCCCCATGTAGTATCCATGCCTTCCTTGCACCCCTTCCCCAAGTCTCATCACGTCTTCTCTAATCAGCTAGGTTAAAGATAAAAGCCTCTCCAGTGGGACAGTATGTATCTCATTAATAAAACAGCATTTTTAAAGTTCATCCACTGCCCCACAGCACAAAGCTGTTCTTCTAATGAGATGGAGTTGACCTTTGTGACGCAGCCTGCTGTCCTGAAACATGCACAGTGCTTCCATTCTTCATGCAGGCCTCAGGAAAACACAGCCAGACGCAGCTTTCATCTCCTCTCTGAAGCACACTGTTCATATTTAGAGCAGTTGAGGCTTTCAGCGAAGCACGACATGAGGCTCTGTTTAAATTTAAAATTGCAGGAATCATCAAACGCACATTTTTTTTTTGGTATTTTCTTTGAAATGTGCTGAACAGTGGTGTTGCATGAAAACTCTGCATAATATATGGGAAAAAGTAGACCACTGAAAGGGAATATACAGTTAAAGACCCAGATGGGACCAGATATGATCAATGAAGGCCAGGAGTCAAGAGATGCAATCAATTGAGGAAAATTTTACTGAAGAATAGTTTGCAGTTTCATCAGCAAATGTCAGCTTCAACACTCAGCAAGGAGTTCGTAGGCTGCTCTGTGTACACACTCATTACATCATCAATTATACTTTCACACAATCACTAAGCTAGTCATTACATCAGGTAGAATTATTCTATGATTCTGATTGGTTAAGGCATAGATAAATTTAGAAAATTTGTACATATGGCTGTGCATCAGAAGAATATCTCCATTGATTATCTGGCCGTCAGTCACATCCTGGTTTGGGCACACTGTGAACCACTGAGTTTTTAGGCTCCAGTTGTCTCTTCAGATGATCACCTCTGTTCACCTCCGAATGTCCTGTGACAACAGAATGCACGCATACACACACACACACACACACACACACACACACACACACACACACACACACACACACACACAGCTCCTTCAAGGTTGGATTTGGTCAAGCCAAGAACCTTTCTTTGACCAGGAACCTTTTCCCAAAACATACTGATTAGATATACTTTCTCTCAGCAAGAATTTCAGACAATATTCGTCATTATTCTCTAGCAATTGAAGATTGATTGTAAGGTAAATGCTTTAACTAAGAATATTAAATCTCATAACCTTGAAGAAGTCATTCAAAGCTGATATTTTGAAAGATAAATGTTGATTAATAACTCATTATAAATCACTCAACGGATATATATTGAAGAGGCAGAGGATCCCAGAATCCACCCTTCAACATGTACTGGGAATCAGGGGAATTTCATTAAAGCGGCTTTGATCTGCTCATTGTCCAGCTAACCAGTATCATTATCCTTGTGTGAAAAAGCTCTGAAAAAAACTCTGTCCAAAACCACATACAGCATAATAGACCCCTAAGGGCTAGATCCATAAACCAATAACCATCAAGAACCTTTCAGGAACCTCCTTTTTTCTAAGCAAGGATGTTAAAATACAATTCTATTTCACTCCTAAACACCACCAGGGGCTGTGTTTCATCACCTAGCTACCAGCTAGTGCACACAGAGACATTTACCACAAAGTTATGCGGTGACCACATGATTTAATTTTTAGCTATGAGATGCCATCCTCAGTCCCTTTATTCTTTTCACCTCATTGGGCCTTTTTGAATATTTTAGAGCTATCTGAGTAACAGCTTGTGACTACAGTTGGAGCTACAAGGAACCTCTGCTCCAAAGTTGCTCATCAACTTCTCAATTTTTTTGTTAACTATGAGTATGTTTTTATGAATTTGCATGACATTCAGTTCGGGGCATGGGGGATTAGTGTTTAGCACATTTGCCTCGCACCTCCAGTGTTGGGGGTTTGATTCCTGCCTCTGTCTTGTGTGTGTGCGTGTGTGTGTGTGTGTGTGTGTGTGTGTGTGTGTGCTTGTGTGGAGTTTGCATGTTCTCCCTGTGCTTCGGGGATTTGCTCCCAGTGCTCTGATTTTCCCCCAGGTCCAAAAACATGCATTGCAGCCTAATGAGCATTTCCAAATTGTCTGTAGTGTGTGTGATTGTGCTCTCTGATGAGTTGGCACCCTGTCCAGGGTGTTCCCCAAGTCACCTGGTATAAACTCCAGGTTCCCCACGAGCTTGTGTAGGATAAGTGGTACAGAAAAATTGATGGATCAATGACATTCAGTTCATCATCAAGGGTAGGGCTGAGCTCCTTTTCTAACATCACTTGCCTCCAAATGCACCACAGGCCTGTGATATCCACCTCTAACATGCTTGAGTGGATTTCCCTCATTATACCATGTGACAACAATCTCCCGAATTCATATGTCTGGGCTATGGGGTAGGGTGGCAAAACAGAACCCTTTTTTAACAACAAAAAATCATGCAAGCTAGGCTAAAGTTTGCAAAAAACATATCCAATCTCCCAAAACCATGTGTAATAATGTGTTATAGTCTGATGAGACCACAGCACATCACCAAATGAACACCACCCCCATGGTGAAGCTTGGCGGCGGCAGCATCATGCTTTGGGGCTAATTTTCTTTATCTGGAACTGGGGCTTTTATCAGGGTCGAAGGAATAATGAATAGCTCCAAATATCAGTCAATTTTGGCACAAACCCTAAAGGCATCTGCTAAAACACTCAAGATGAATTTTACCTTTCAGCATGACAAGGACCCAAAGTACACCTCCAAATGAACAAAGGAATGGCTTCACCAGAACAAGTTCAAGGTTTTGGAATGGCACATCCAGAGACCAGACCTAAATCCAATCAAAAATCTGTGGGGTGATCTGAAGATTGTGTGCACAGAAGATGGCCAGCCAGTTTGACGGAGTTAGAATGCTTTTGCAAGATATTGCTAAGTCAAGATGTGCCAAATTGATTGACTCTTACCCAAAAAGATTGAATGCTGTTATAAAATTATTGTATATTTGTTATATTTTTTTATATTTCCTAAAATGATTCTTATTGTTTTTATTTATAATTTATATGTTGCAATTTCAAAATAAAGGTGGAAAAGGTCCTGACATGATTTATCTTGGTTTTTATTTTTTTACATCACAAAAACCTTCCATTTTAACAGTGGTGTGTAGACTTTTTATATACACTGTATAAAAGACATAAGATACAGCTAAGATACACTTAAGACAGTTAAGTATGTTAATTAAGTAGCCACAGGCTGGGTCACTTTCATGAGCCTGAGGTCAGAGGCATAAGGGTACTGCCTCCTATAGGCCACAGAGATGCCTGTTGCTTTGTGATGGCCTGCTCCCTTGCTAGTAGTCAAAATCATTGCAACGTCCAATTGTGAACTGAGGAAACATTCGTAAATGCAATTATTATACTGCCCTTGTATGCCCTTAGGTAGAAGTTATTTGCAGAGAGACAGCAGCAAGTTCCCATCTGTATGAGGTACTGCAGTGCATCATAACACCGTGGATGACATCTGTAAGGGCTGACAAATGTATTACAGACTTTCTTAAACAGTCACGATGCTTCTATTTCCCACAGTTATTTAAGAAGCCAGGGTGTGATCTCCCTTTATGCTGGAGTCCACTACGACCCCTCTTATGCACAGTACTGATCTGAAATGGGTGGTTTGTTAAGTACCACTTCAGCATAAAGAGTGGGAGAACTGCTTATTACTACTCTGTTAATAAGCTCACTTTGCATGTGTTGGTGGTGACATGACTCTGTGATGACCTTGTGGCTGAACCCTGGTTTTCTGCTCAAGCTAATATCAGAGTAAACGTCATTGGATAGAGTGGCAGTTTTTAACTGTTTAAATGTCCAGTAATATTATATTACCAGACTTGCCAGCCTTTGTGCGTTTTGTGTGGGAGCTCTGCAATGCATACACTAGTATTTGTTATACATCAAAATTTGACAAAAATACACCAAAAGTCTTTTCAAAAACAGGAGATTGTCCAATTGACACATTCATCTTATTTAAACACTCTGATTTTTAAATAACAGCACCTGGAAAGTCCTGTCACCGTCCTCCCATCTCATGTGCTCATGGGGCACCTAACTGTCTGTCAAGGTAAATGGAGAATGTTCATTAAAATTAATAAAATTGATCAAATCTAAACATTAGACAGTTATATAGATAACATTAGTCATTTATATTTATTATAAATGCCATTGAAAAATGTCAACTGAAAATGGTCAAAAAGCAGACTTTTGATTTTTAGCTGAAATAGAAAAAAGATCTAAACTTTGACCTGAAAAGATCGAACAGGCCGACAACAAAGTGTCAGATCCAACACTACAAATGAGGTTAATTGTGATGATAATATACAGTTGTTGTTTTTTGCTCCCCAGCACTGTTAATATGCAGACACCTTCAAACACAGCAGCAGACCAACAGAGAAAATGGCAGCCATGTGGACATTAGACAACCAATTTGTAAAAGGATTATACTGAAAATGTACTATTTTTAAAAAAAAATTTTTTTTTAGTTTTTTACTGTTTACTGTATATTAGAATCACATAAAAATCCACCATCCAACTGAGTTTTTGCAATTGACTCTCCTCCCCTACTACTCTTAAACCTGAAAAGGTGGAGACATTTGTTTTCCTGTCCTTGGCTGTTGGGTGGACAATTCATATGTTTATCATGAAATGCTATGTTGTGAGGAGGGAAAAAAAATCAACATAATGAAAGCCTTTGGCAGAGTGTTTCTTGTAGTGTCCGGCACAGGTATGCATCCTATGGTACCTGTTCCTGTGCTGGACATCATCACCATGGTCCACAGGCAGGTGGATGGAAGCTTGTTGTTATTTGCGTTATAGAGGCTTGCTGCTCCAGTAAGTCTGCACTGCTGCTACCTGTGTGTCACGGTGCACTTTCTCCAGGTTGTAGAAGGTTCATATCACTCCTCTCGGTGACATAAGTGCAGTGGTTATGTCCAATCATCTTTCCAGTTAGTTCTAATTTGTGTCAGCAGGTCATGGTGTTGTGATATTTGTTATCCAGGTGATTTTCATGGCACCTGGTGGTTAGAAGTGTTAAATAGAATGCTAGTTACATACTGTGTGTAACTACGAACTCCCAGGTAACCACCAGCATTCCTAGTCATTAGGAACCGTAGACAAGTATATATTAGACAAGTGCTGCCCTGGTGAGAATTTGGCAAGGATACAGGGAAAGATTTATTTCAAATATTGCATCATACATCATTTCGCACATTGTTGGCAGGTTTCGATATTCATGCACATGCACACAAGAAACTCTCTCAATGATTTTTACCTGCCCTGGAGATTTTCAAAGTGTGTAGAACCAGTGTTACCCATGAGTACCATTACTGTGCAAACATTTTGCTATCTAACTACAGGCAGCAATATCTTCACATGATCTTACTAGATGACCTAAAATGCATGAAGGGATTCCTTGAGTGACAAATTCTGGCTAAAATTAGTAGTGTTTTTAATTAGTAAGACCTGTGATTGGGACTGTTAGAAAGGCCCTTTCAGGAATATTGGGGTTTACTTCTTTTAAGAACCCATGTGGAATCAGTGGAAAGTCAAATACAGGTTACTAATGTGTCGCTTTACATTACACATTTTTGGAAAAGATGCACTGAAAGCTACTGGAGTTCAACTAATATACATAACCATGGACGCAGATCGGGCGGGCGCGACGATGGGGCGTGACAGGGCGACGCCCCCTAACTCCGACTGTCCCGGGGTACACCCTGGACAGAGTGCCAATCCATCGCAGGCCACACAATCACATACACATTCACACACTATGGACACTTTAGACACACCAGTCACCCTACCACGCATGTCTTTGGACTGGGGGAGGAAACCCCCGCAGCACAGGGAGAACATGCAAACTCCGCACAATCTAACCCCAGACCCTGGAGGTGTGAGGCGAACATGCTAACCACTAAACCACTGTGCGCCCGTGAACGATGTTAATTAAATTAAAATAATTTATACATTTTTAAAAATCATAATACCCAAGTGCGTCAACTTTTTAGTGTGAATATTAGAATAGCAATATTTTAGTTAAGATCAGTTTGTTATTGGCTGTCTGGTTAAGCTCGCTCCCTACGTCATCATAGACCCACAGTTTACCTGCGCAAGGAGAAGAAGAAGCAGAAGCAAGCAATTTTTTTTCTGCCAATTTCATCATGGATATTCACAAATGGATTAGAAAGACTAAACCTCTTACTGCAACCAGCTCTGGTCCTGCCTCCTCTCAGCTTACCAGGTGAAATATTTTCCCATGCTTTTGAGGGATAAATAATTTAAAACTGCTGAATTGGTGTATCCAAGACATATTTATATTTGCGGTGGTAGCTACTCCAGTCATTAAAAGACAGGCTATATATTTTGAATGTATAAAATGTATTTTGCTTTTTATTTTAGTATTAGATTTTCATATATTAAGATTAGGTTATTCAATACTCTGTGTTTGAACGTCAGAAAGAAGTTAAATAAAATTCTTTGATAGCCACATTTACATTCCCAGTGACCACAGCTTATGAGAAAGCAAAAAATTCTGCTATCTCAAAATGTATTGGCTTGTACGGAAGCAACCATGCACTATTAATTTTTTTTTTCTGTTGTTTTCTCATGATCACAACTTAATTTTGTCATGATCATTGACATAACCAAAAGCTGTTTCCTCTGTAATTGTATCCCTAGAAAATCTGTCACTTTGTGAATGGGACTGGTGTTACATGCACGTTGGCATCTTCTCCATCATAAATGTAGCCTAATAATTCCCTGATGTAGAGATGGACTTTATCTCTGCATTAAGAGATAAATCAAGTGTCGGACACTAATGTGGAATTCGTCAGTCCTGCGGGGATGAGCTATTTTTGCAGGTCACCCCAGAAGTTAGTATATCCTGGTTCCCTCCACAAAAACCTAACAGGATTTTTCCATTGGCTTTTGGATTATTGCAGAAAATAAACTCTGTGACCAGCAAAAGTTTATTATTCTTACATGTTCTGTTCATTAATATAAGATCCATAATATTTTGAAGCCTATACAGTCGCCAGATGTATTGCGAGTATTGCCTGATGGGCCTGACCAATTTCAAATGCGTTCTGCGGTCCGTGAGAAATGGGTTGTATATCCCTGTCACTGTGCTTCTGGTAGCATGATTCGACACGGTAGGATAGACCAACAGACTAGCCTATAAATTTGTGCTATGGTAGGATGTAGGCAGTTCAACAGAACATTGGCCTCACAATCACGTGGATTCTGAGCTGCATATGTTTTTCTAGTTGAGAATACTTTGCGTTACGTCATCACCCCCTTTCGGTATTGCAAACGCTCCCTCTTCAGTACGCCGCTGGTGCCGGACCTGGACACAGAAAAGGCACTCCAATGATAGGCAATGCGTTTTTTCCCCTGCCTGTAGTGCTAGTAATTTGCTCTTATTACAAATAACATCACTGACTGTTACTGCTATGAACAATAAGACCTAATTGTGTGTCTAAGTGTTTGTGTGTGTGTGTGTGTGTGTTGTGTATTGTGCATGAAGTTAGACACTACTTAAACCACATGACTGGACTTAGGAAAATAATTTTTAAAACGAAGTAATGACATCCCTTTTGCATCCCCCTTTTTTTTTCAAGAAACTAATATTGCTCAATCTAAATGCTTAAAATGGAAGAGTAGCAACTGCACATGACGTGCCTCTCATACATCATATGAACACTTCAGCATTGTGTCCAGTGTGAATTGCCCTTTACATTTAGAAACTTCTACATAACTAGACTTTTGAAGATAATGATTAGCTTTAAGGACAGACCTCAGGCTCACGGACATCTTAGGCTAGTGATAAGCAGTTGGTAAAAGTGTATATTCTTGGAGGTGGTAAGGTCTGAGAGAAAGAGGGTGAATCTGTGTGTGTGTGTGTCTTTCTCTGCCTTGATAAACATCACTAAGCTTAGAAAAACAACTGAAAACTCAGCAGTGTACTGGGATTAGATGTGTAGACACTTGTATTACTATGCTAGTGAAGAAAAAGTGCTGATTAACTCCAGCAAAGCTAATTAAAGAAGTTTTCTTGGTGAAGCCACTAACTGAAAAGAACTTTTTTTAAGAGAGCAGCTTAGCATATTATTAGCCTACACACAACAAACCTGTTGAGAGGCTAATTAAACCGAGTGGCCAACACACAGACAAAGCTCAATCAGCATCACTCGGTGAATTAGCATTAGTATTTACTTAGCCAGTGGAGGGGAATAAAGCCGCAGGAAGCTGAAATTAGCGCAGAAAGAGCACTGATAAGCCAACCTTTAACTATACCACGCTAATGCTCAATTCTGCACACACGTGCATAGAAAGATAGGTCTGCGCTGCTAAAATTGCTCTCTTGTGACAAAAGTAATAAATGTTACAGCAGTGCTTCCAGGCTGGGATATAATAAGGTAACATAAAGGAAACTCTGTTGTAATTAGGAATATTTAATGGACAAATAGAGGATTGTGGAACTGTTTAGATACACAAGCATTCTGTTAGGCCAATCTCATGAAGGAGAATAACCTATTATTATTTGTTTAGTGTAGCATTATTTCAGATGAAGATAGCATTTTTTGTCAGACTCACTAAGTTTATCTTGTTGTGTCTTGTTGTAGAAGCTGTTATTCCAGTCGGATAGTTGTAGAACAAAAAGAGTCATGGTCCGATGGTGTAACGTAACTGCAGAACATGTTGCAATAAAATTTTGACAAGAAGTCAAAGAGAAACTTTACAAGTTTCAAAGCAGGGCTTGCAGCCAGCCACCAATCAGAAATATTGTATTTCATGCTGTCAAAGTTAAGTGCGGAGTATAAATCCTTGAAATACAATCCATAATGATTTCTGCTTGTCAGACCATCGTGACTTTCTCAAGGATACAAATCATTGCATCATGTCGGATCTGGGTTTCTCTGCAGTGTATGCAGAGTGGATGTACACACACACGCACACACACACACACACACACACACACACACACACAATTGTATTACTCGATGCTATTTACATTGACTTGTCAATGTGTTGTTATTCTACCTAAATAATGTACCAACTGTGATGGAAATTTCATCTCTTTTTAGTGAGTCATTGGAATTGGCTCTTTCGGCTCCCAAACTGCTTATTGCCAGTGTTTTTCAAAGCTGGCAGAATTTACTGCTATTATAACACAATCAACTCTCCTTCAGGTAATAGACCTCTACAAATAGGCCTGCATCCATCCATTCATTCAACTGAGCAAACGTAATAAACTAAAATGATATTTTACTTTCTCTAAGAAATATTGTGAATGAAACACATTATCTCCACCACAGAAATGATGCTTTAAATAATATGGCTTATCTTATCTTATGTGGTAGATTATAAAAGGAATCTACTGCTAGTAAAAGATCAGTATAAATCAATAGTTAAAAAAAGAAAAAAGAAAAAGTGACCTGGCATGAAACCAGTTGTGACAACTGCACATCCTTACACACATTTTGAACCTGAGACCACCTAGCCTATAAAACATCACCACTACAACAGACTCATCCCCTGGCCATTCTCATGAGCCCCAGTCACAAAGCTGTCATGGCGGTCCTTCATTTAATAGTAGAACGATGGTTACATCTGACTTCCTTGTGTTCCAGACTGGGGGCATGGTGGCTTAGTGGATAGCATGGTTGCCTCACACCTCCAGGTTTGGGGGTTTGATTCCACCTCCACCCTGTGTGCAGGTTTTGCAGGTTTCCTCGGGTACTCCGGTTTCTTCACCTGAGACCAAAGATATGCATTGTAGGCTGATTGGCATTTTCAACTTGTCTGTAGTGTGTGTGTGTGTGTGTGTGTGAGTAAGAGAGATTGTGCCCTGAAATGGGTTGGCACCCTGTCCAGGGTGTCCCCTGCCTTGTGCCGCAAGTTCCCTGGATTCGCTCCAGGCTCCTCCACGATAAGCAGCATAGAAAATGGATGGATGTTCCAGACTCCCATGGCAGTTTCCTACATAATGACAAAACATCCCAGTTCTCTCTGCTTTTGAGTCCCCAGATCTCCATCCCCCTCTAAGAGAGAACTTCTTTAACAAAATGCTTGATTTAGCATATAGGTTTTCAACTTGGACCTAAGACTGAGTCACATATTAATGAGAAGGCTATTCCAGAGCTAGGGGGCTTTGTAGGAAAGTGCTCTGCCCCTGCTGTAGTTCTTTATTATCCTAGGTACTGGTAAAGCACTTACACCATTTGATCAATGCAGATGTGGTGGATCATAATAAATCAAAAGTTAAGGTTCTGTGGAATGAGACCATTCAGTGATTTATAGGTCATTAGTAGCATTTCCTAATCTAAGTCAAATTTTACTGGGAGTCAGTGTAGTGCAGATAAGATAGAGGAAATATGTTCAAACCTTCTGCTTTTAGTGAGTACTCTGGCTACTGCGTTCTGGACTAACAGGAGATTGTTTATGCATTTACTGGAGCACCCAGGCACCTGGGCATTACAATAGTCCAGCCTAGAAGAAATAAAATGTTTCTAAAGGCTGTCCTAGTACTGGATAGACAGGCATCAAGTTCAAGTTCAAGTGGCTTATTGTCATTTCAATTATATACAGCTGGTTCAGTACACAGTGAAACAAAACACTCCAGGATCATGGTGCTACATAAAACACACTAACCACATGAGATGACACAGAACTAAATAACATCTACATTTTATTTATTTATTTATTTTACATCAAAAGTCATACCAAGGTTTTGCACCAATGTTTATGAGGCAACTGAAAGGACATTGAGAGCTACTTAAATGGGTCAAGGTCAGGTTTTTACATCATGGATTAGTAACTGCTAGTTTAAAATGAACTCAGCATATTGTTCTGAATTGGTTGCCACCTCAGCTGAGTCCAGATATGGTTTAGCAAATACAAAAAAAATTAAGTGCAACATTCTAAATTTCACTTGCTGGAGTTGCCATTACTGACATCAAAGTCAGACATGGGAAGTCTGCTGTACCGCGCCATCGGTATCTGAAGTCTGTGTAAAATCATGCCCATTTATAGGCCTGGCGTGGTCAGGTGATGTGGCATTTTGCGTGTCATGTGACTATAAAATGGCGCCTATGTACTGTATGGTCACCTCATCCATAATCAAGTATGGATTAATAAATCAGAGGTCCTTGGTCCAATACACCATTGATATACTGTTGGAGGATCTTAAGAGATCCCTCAAACATCAATGAACTGAAGCAATGTTGTAAAGAAGAGTGGGTCAAAATGTTTCCAAAATGATGTGAGAGACTGATAAACTCCTACAAAGTTTACTTCAAGTTATTAACGGTTGCTAAAAGTGGTTCTACATGTTACTGAATTATAGGGTGTACTTGTGTCTTCCCACCTGGTTTCCGAATGTTGGTTTACTTTTGGGGAAAAACGATTATATATTGAAATCTGTTTTTTGCTGTCACCTGAGGATATTTGTTTGTTTATAGAAGTTGGTGAGGACCACAATTATTATTTAGGCCCTGATAGAAAACATAGAATTGAAGGAGCGTTTACTTTCTTTTTTTCGTTGTATTTTGGGAGCAAGTGCACAATATTATGGTTGTATTTCCTATTGGCAAATTATACAATGTTTTATGTTTATATGTTTTATATCAAGCACATTTCCAAAGCATTTGGTCAAGGATTCACCACTGGCAAGTTGGACAGGTGGACTATGGTATTAAGAGCATCAGTCCAAATGTAAAAAGCATTAGCCCTACATTAAGTCATTAATTATAGCAAAATCATCCACAAAACATGGCATATCACAAAACATGTTTAATATTAACCAGTTTGTTAATAGTCTGATCAGTGAAATGCATTTGTCAGATCAATGCCTGTGGCTACCATGAACTCCAAATCCCAGAATCCCTCATGGCATCCAAACATGGCCATCCGGACTGCACTTCCCTGCAGACATACTGACTTCCTTTTTCAAGTTCACCTGATCTCTAAATTGTAAACACCTGGAGTCCATGGGTGTCTCAATCAGCTCCCTGGTTCGTGAAATAGTATATCATGTACATGGGCTCTGGTAAGGATGCTGGCTCACTATACACTGAGACACTTATAACTCAATTTCCCGTGCCATGATTACATACTCATATTGAAAAACTTCACCAAAAATTGTAAAATATTTAAGTTTTATGTGTCCTATAATTTTTTTTACTTAATCACACACATTTCTGTCATGGTATGTCAAGCAGGATCATAGGCTAGTTAGTGAACTTTTTTTTAAACACTTAAAAGTTGTTGGACTCAAACAAACTGCATATAGAACATCATATAAAGTAAAAAATATCTGTATAATTTGAGAGCTACAACAATGATAACAAGCTACTAATATTTGTTGATGGAAGCTGACAGAGTTCATCCCCCATTTTTTTTCGAGCTGAGAGGTTTCAGAAAACATGACACCATTTCAAGTAAGGGAACATGGTGAGCATCGATGCTCCCTGGTTTTTGTAGTGCATTGTGGGAATTTTTAGGGAGCAAAAGTTCCACTGCACTGGAAGGATTTTGCGATTGAGACAGCCATTAAAATGCCCAACTCCCTGATCAGTGCCCTGACTACTGAACTAGGGAGCTGATTGAGACTTACCCAATATTAACAATGGTGGTGTTCGCTGTCTTTATGGAATATTTGGCATTGATCATCATTTCAATAATGTTCGCTACAGCACTCAGTTCTCCACTCTCTATTGAGTTAAAATAGGTTGTCACGTCTTTCTATTAGCAGCTCCTCTAGTCCACTTTCAACTCAGTTTCAAATCCTTCTCCAATTACAAATGTGTCCTTAACTGACAAGTAGATGCCTAGATGCACATCTGTGTAGATTGAGTGTCATAGGCAGACAAATTAAAATAAATAGAATAATAAGAGAGTGTTTTGTTTTTTAATGAATTAAGAGTAACTAGTTAAGCTTATTGGTTGACAAATCATGAATTATTCACTTGAAAACTATCAACCTTTCATTTAAATACTCCGATAAAGAATCAGGTTACAGATTGAGGCCCCTTGGACTTAGAGGCCTGTGGACAACGGCCCAGTTGGCTCTGTAGTTAATCTGTCCTTCTACATAATTGACAATAATGGCTTTTTCTTCCATCAAGAAGATGTCCAGATGAGGGACAGGAACCACAGTGTTTACGATAAAATTCACATTAACCAATAGGTTATTGAAAATGAACAGTGCCTGTACAACTAGCAAGGCTTCGGTCTTTACTGGAGACATTCATTGTAAACCTAGTGTTTCTGTATCTGCTATTGCAACCAGGATGTTTTTTGTTTGTTTCAAGCCTCAACTTCAATACCATTGTGAATGCATATAAGAGCTCTTTAATGAAACTGATACATCATGGAATAGCATAGACACTCACTTGGGCAGATACACAATGATGGGTTAAGCATTTGATTGGTTGTGATAGGTGGGGCTCAAGCATTAGCTTTGATAAGGCAGCCTTAACTCAAGCCAGCAGCAAATTAACTGCTGTTGCTGAGCTGCACTCTTGCATTATGTTCTGATTGTCAGAATACTCCAGTGGCAGGCTAGCAGCACTCTCCAACAGGGGGGCTCAATAGAGAATGAGAAGACGCTGGTAAAATCTGCAAATATGAGGTGGCTCTAATAAGCGCGGCTCTGCAGTACACTGTTAATGCTAGCTAACAGCATTTGGATTTGGCTCATGTCACTGCAAATTTTTCTACTCTGTGTTCCAAGTAAGACAAGGTGCTCATTGGGAACTAGACCAGCAAGCCTTCTGCCTGTTTCCATTCCTGCTGCAACAATACAACAATATGGTCTTCGCTTTTGTCCTTGTTATGGGGCTGAGCCTTCTGTATTGTTATGCTGCAACAACGCAGTATAGGTGTTCTGTTTTGGGTTTTTGTTGTTGTTGTTGTTTATTTATTTATTTTTTATTCCTGCTGCAACAATGTACAAACAGACATTATCTTTTCATTTTTTTAGAGGCCTCAGCAGCCAGGTTTGCAGTTTGCTTCACTCTCTGCTGTGGCGATCATTGCTGTCCACAGCACCACTGCTACTACATGCCAAAAGAAACAATAGGCCACTAGACTGTCAAACACTAGTAGCACGTAATGTTTTTTTTGTTTGTTTTTTTAATAGGCTACCCACTTGGTCATGGTCTTAGTGATGCCTTTATTTGTTCTCAGCAAGGAAACAAGCACAAAAATACACCTCTAGCTCCAAATGAAACCACCCTGGTGAAGGAAAAAAGCACGTCTCTTAGCATTCACTGTCATCTCTAAAAATGCTATTTTTGTGCTTTTAGTTTTACAGTGTTATTTTTTTATTTTGTGAATAAAAAATAAGGCTAAGATCTTCAAATAATCCTATCATAATGGAGACACCTGTCACCCACACATAACTCACACAGGCCTTTAGTCTTGTGATTCTATATAATTGTAAATTCATAGTGTTTTGAAAAGAGCATCGTAGACATGCACTGGCTTAATGGTACTTCAGTTAAGTTTAAGGATCTTGCAAAAGTAATTAATCTCTTGAGGAAAACTTATTTTTGCAATAACCATATTGCATTGATGCAAGACATTTAGCTTCATTAAAAATGTTGTATGTTTTGTATTGCAAAAGTTAAATATATTTTCTGAACTACAGGAGTAGCCATCACTACTTTGTGGTCACCAGTACTCTGTTCCTGCTTAATTTTTTTCCCCTTCTAAACATGATAAATGTGAACACACCCACGTTATTTATTTATGTGTATGAAGTGAGTATTCATTCCATTGTCTTTTAGCAATCTATTTTAAGACTATTATTTAATTTTAGCAAGCACACACTAAATTTCTCATGAAAGGTACACCTGAATTAATTTTAAATCCACCTTTGTCCCATTGTATGCGTGCATAATTAAATATTTCTGACTTTGAGAGGTCTCACAGCTCAGATCAGGCAGATCAGGTCAGTCATATTGTCATGAAGACCAAGGAACTGCCAGTGACGCTTCGCGATAAAGTTGTTATGAGGAACAAAATGGACATTGGCGACACTTTGAACCTTCTTAGGAGTGCTGTGACATCCATTATGGAATGAGCGGAAAGAATTTGGCACAACCCAGACGGAGATTAGGCCAAACTGAGTGCTGAAAACTCAGTTTCCATTTTTTTTATTTTTAATTTCGTAATAATTATGAGGACCTCTAAATACACAATTTAATTGTATTTCTGTAGAGAGTCACTTCAAAAGGAGCAGAAAAAGCTTACATTTGATGTTGCAATACAAAAAGAGAGAAATAATTGGCGGGTGAATACTTTCTGAAGGCACTGTGATAGTATAAATGAGAACATGGTCTTTGGGTTCAACAGCAACATAGCAAAATACACATGAACATGTTTTTCCAACAAACCACCACATAAACTTCCAGTACTTTTTCTGAAAGCTACTAATCTTGATCAGTTAGAACTACTTGTTATTTTCTTATTTCATTTACAGAGGTGGACAACTGCCAGAATAACATTACACATTATGAAGTCAATAATCACACTAGCTAGCTGTCTGACCCTTCACATGTTGTGTTTGCCCAGAAACTGTCTGGCTTACGCATGTAACGCTGTTCCCTGAGAAGGGAACGAGATGTTACGTGAGCGTAACACTGTGGGAAGTGCCCGTATGCGCCATCGGTATCTGAAGTCTGTGTAAAATCATGCCCATTTATAGGCCTGGCGTAGTCAGGTGATGTGGCATTTTGTGTGTCATGTGACTATAAAATGGCGCCTATGATCAGCTTCTATTATCTGAAGCGAAGACGCGATTCACAGGAATATCCCAGTATGACAAAGCTATGCAACATCTCATTACCTTCTCAGGGAACAGGGTTACATGCATAAAACAGACGTTCCCTTTCAAAGGGAACTTAACGTTGCATGAGTTCCATGCTGGCGGAATGAGTACCCACTCAAAAAGGTCCGAGCCTGAGGGTCACTGCAATACCCTCGAGCCCGGGGTGGAATCCATGTCCAATCTGTAATATCGAATGAATGTGTGCGGAGTAGCATTTGTATTTAGTTCCTACTATAAAATTTGAAGCCATAGCACAGAGGGTATAGGCCAATTAACCACAGACTTACAAATCAATTAAGAGGTCATCTTTACCTATTGAAACCCATGTTTCTACTCTGTTAATCTTATGTGGAAAGGGCAAGTTTTTTGACAGTAGAAGCTGTGCTAATCAGAATAACTAAACACAAACTATCATAAGTACTTTTTATATGTCAGGCTTAGTTGGTTTAGTGAGTTCATTCTGCACCTGTGGACATTTCTGGCATGGACATCCTGTCAGGCATAAATGTGCTTTGTGAGAAGTGGCACACACAAAATATTTTGAGCCAAGTTTATATTTATATTTGAATACCAATTTGTTGTGTAAATCCATGGAGTGCCCTGCATGCCTTTTCTCCCGAGTCCATTCACTTCTAGATTGAAGCATACAGTGGAGTGTATTTGAATGATGTTAGATTCTCAAAAACTGTACATCTATGACTACGTTTACATGGACAGCAGTAATCTAATTATTGACCTTATTCTGAATAAGACAATATTGTGATTAAGGTGTTTACATGAGTCACTTTTATTATATTCCTTTCATGTTCCCATTTGACATATTATAGAACATAGAGCGATTAACGGCACACGTCATTACGTCCCCAGGCCATGCCGTCCAACGTTCCCTCCAGAATTTCACGTATCAACATACAGTTCATCTTCATTATGGTCCCATATACAGTTTTGGGTGTTTCATTTTTAATTTTACGAAAGCTTCGAATACAGTTAATTGTTTGTCATGCTATACGTGCAAACAGACGACTGCTTGAAGCCATGGGCTGCATCTGAAACCACGTACTTCCCTACTATATAGTAGCCTAAATATGTGTATTTCAACTACTAAACAGCAGGTAAGTACACGGTTTCGGATGCAGCCGTGCGCTCTTGTTTGCCTTCAAAGGGTTGAGCACTGCAGTGTATGTGCGTGTCCTGTCGCAAAATGTGGTGAAAAGACCCACACGATGTTAATAGTGTGATTAAGGTGTGTACTAGTCCATAATGCACTTCGATAATGTGACTAAAACAGGAATACTCCATGTCTTAATTCGATTCATGTTTACTTTGAGTATGACTTTAGTCAGATTAAGGTCAATAATCGCTGTTTACATGGTAGTTTCATAATTAGAGTATTGTCTTAATCGGGTTAATATCGGAATATTGTTGTCATTGTAAACGTGCTGATTGTGAATATGTTGCATATTATGTTTTTAACATTATATTTACTGGTTTCTTAGACAACACAAATTATATTTTAGAATGTTAGTGTAATCTGAGAAGTAAATAAAGCCATACTGTGTATGTTGAAGGAAAAGTCCTTTCTTGAGAAATCGAATGAGACTTATATTTCTTTACAATATCTCTCACGGACCCAGGAGACACACTGTCTACAAGACAAAGATAGCTGGTTTATTCGTTAACTACCAGTGAAGTTACATGTCTTCTGATTTGTTTTATATTTGATGTTGATAACTACACTGGGGGTGAATCTCTAAAAAAAAATCTTTTCTTTATGTACCATTTTCCTTAAAACACCTTGCATGTAGCTCTAGGATAATCAGAGTTTCTTGCACCACGTGAATAATTTAGCACATGACAGGTTAGCCTTCTTAAATGGTGGTTATTCTGCTGACAGTTTGCCATTGCAAATATAAATGGAGGACGTACACTCCTGATACTTTTTTTGAAATTCAGAGGCGACTTGTTGTTTGAAGCTTGCTTAAAATACATCTGTCAAACACCATCACAAATTTTGAGCCTCTATCAGTACGTTTACATGGATAACAATAATCCACTATTAACTCGATTAAGACAATACTCTAATTAAGAAACTACCATGTAAACAGCAATTTTTACTTACCTTAACATGATTAAGGTCATACTCAAATTAAACACTAATCGAATTAAGACATGTGGAGTATTCCTGTTTTAGTCGGATTATCAACATGTATTACAGACATGTAAACACCTTAATCACATTATTAACGTCGTGAGAGAGTTTTCACCACATTTTGAGACAGGACACGATCGCATACGGCAGAGCTCAACATTTTACGGCGAACAAGAGAGTTCAGCTGCATCCCAAACCGCATACTTGCCTACTATAGGCCTGTAGTGGGGAAAAATACATGTATCTCTGCTACTATATAGACGGTAAGTATGCGGTTTCAGACGCAGTCCACGGCTTCAAGCAGTTGTCTATTTGCACGTACAGCATGACAAATAATTAACTGCACTTAAAGCGTTCTTAAATTTTTTTTATAAAAACACCCAAAACTGTATACTGTACCATAACGAAGAGGAAATTCTGGAAGGACGTCGGACGGCGTGGTGCGGTGACGTAATGACGTGTGCCGTTAATCTAATTATGTTCTATAACATGTAAAACGGGAACATGAAAGGAGTATTCTAAAAGCAACTCATGTAAACACCTTAATCAAATTATTATCTTACTCAGAGTAAGGTCAATAATTAGATTACTGCTGTCCATGTAAACGTAGTCAATGACCATTCCAGCAAAGACAACCACTCAAGGCCAGTCCTCAAATAAGTGGCATTGTGAACTGGCAATACAGACTTTTAGTTTTGGTGCACCAACATAATAATTTGCCATCTGTTGCTTTACTGAGTGGTTGTTCTCGTACTCTGTAGTTTACTTATTGTAAAAAATGGCAGTGTATGTACAATTCAACATAAACTGTAAATGCTTGTACTGACTGGCTCTAGCTATAGGCTATGACAACAGTACAGGTCCATCATTATTCGGTAGCTGGGTTTCCCACCCCCAAAGCCAGCATTAATTAAGCACAGTGGGAATAAAACATGGAAATTACCAGAGGATAATAATTTATACCAAAACATGGGTCAAGACCTTATCATAAAAGTCATCCATCCACACGGACCATTTCATGTAATGAGAGCTTGCTTTTAGAGGCTTTAAATGCTCAAGAGTCAGGGTTCATATCACTTCTGTGATGAAGAATTCTCCACCAGGATTAATTTTTCATAAGAACAAACAATATCATTTTGTTTACTTCTTAAAAAGCAAATCATTTAATAAACCTCCATGGGATTTAAAGGCACGTCAAAGCACAAGCTCTCAGACCCTCTGTCATGTCATCAAAATTCTTTTAAAATTTGATCTATTGCCAAATGTGTTTTTATAGGCAGTATGTATATACTGAGCTTGATATGCTCCTCCACATGTAAACAGCACTCTCAGCAAAAAGACTGAAGGAAAGCAGAAGTATCTCCCACAGAATTGGCCTTGTTACCGGGGCATCTACTTTTGATCATTAGTTCAGTTCTCGGCATGGATCTTTGGTCATTAGTTGATGGTGTTAGTTGCTGTAGACATGTTTTTTGTTTTCTGTAAATCCTGTAAGGACTCAAAGTTGTGGCATCTAATGCTGTGCATGTCAGACTTGCACTACTTTGTAGTTCTGAAATAGAAAAGGAGAAATGCTATTTAGCAAAACAAATTGTGGGTCTCACAGGGCACTTTTCTTAGGACAGTTGTACATAATTGTTTATTATGGAGAAAGTGAACATTTTATTGTGATTGCTTTTCTAAGATGTGTGCGTCTGCTGATCACTGAAATACAAGATATTCATAGGCAGCAGATCTTGATGTCTTGTGGTTGTGATGACAGAAATATGTGTACAGTACATTCTGTATATTGGAGAAAACATAAGTTATGTTATATACAATACGGGTACATCTCAGAAAATTAGAATATCATTGAACAGTTCATTTTTTTCCGTATTTTAATTTAAAAAATGGAACTTTCATATATTTTAGATTCATTACACATAAAGTGAAATATTTCAAGACTTTTTTTGTTTTAATTGTGATGATTACGGCTTACAGCTCATGGAGATCAAAAATCCAGTATCTCAAAATATTAGAATAAAGAATTTATAATAGAGAAATGTCGACCTGAGAAGAGCTCTAATCAGTTAATTAGCTCAAAACACCTGCAAAGGTTTCCTTTAATCTCTCAGTCTGGTTCAGTACACACAACCACAATCACAGGGAAGATGAAAGTAAGTGATGTATTTCATTTAGAAATCAAGGTGCCAGAGTCTGGAGGAAGAGTGAAGAGGAACAGAATCCAAGTTGCTTGAAGTCCAGTGTGAAGTTTCCACAGTCAGTGATGATTTGTCATCTGCTGGTGTTGGTCCAGAGTGTTTTCTGAAGTTGAGAATCGATGCAGTGTCTACCAGGAGATTTTAGAGCACTTCATGCTTCCATCTGCTGACGAGCTTTATGGAGATGCTGATTTCCTTTTCCAGCAGGACTTGGCACCTGCCCACAGTGCCAAAACTGCTAGTAACTGGTTTGCTGACCGTGGTACTACTGTGCTTGATTGGCCAGCCACCTCGCCTGACCTGAACCTCAGAGATAATCTATGAGAGACACCAGAGCCAACAATACAGACGAGCTGAAGACCACTATCAAAGCAACCTGGGCTTCCAGAGCACCTCAGCAGTGCCACAGGTGATTATCTCCATGCCACGCTGCATTGATTCAGTAATTTGTGCAAAAGGATTAAAGCCCCGACCAAGTATTCAGTGCATAAATGAACATACTTTTCAGAAGGTCGACATTACTGTATTATAAATTATTTATTCTAATATTTTGAGATACTGGAATTTTGATTTCCATGAGCTGTAAGCTGTAATCATCAAGATTAAAACAACAAAAGGTTTGAAATATTTCACTAAATGTGTAATGAATCTGGACTATATGAAAGACTTTTTGAATTAAATTATGAAAAAAATAACTTTTCCACGAGATTCAAATAATTTGAGATGCATCTGTACACTTGGCATTTTGTTTTACGTAAGAATCAAAGGGATGCCATATGATTGAAACTTTGAAAGTAGCTTAAAATGATTGAAACTCAAGGACTTGATTCTTCAGCATGTTCATAGACTGAAAGCTCTGCAGATCTCTGAAAGGCAAAGGCTAAACCATTTTCAATGTACTCTTTCCTTTGCCCTTCAAATGGAAAAGCATGGGCTAATGACCTGTATTGCTCAGCTGCACTTTTTTCACATGAGTTTTCATCAAAGTGGCTTCTATGTAAATAGAGTTGTGTGTGTGTGTTTAGTTGTGTGTCAGTGATCTGATTGTGTGCCTCACTTTAACCTCTCATTCCCATGTTGGCAATTTGCGCAGTGTGTGTCAGTTGGACGATGTGCATTCTGGATGCACAACATGTGCTTTTGGGATGGTATAAAGCCGATAACCCAGAAGCTAAGAAAAGAGTACATGAATAAAAGATACTACGACTACGTACATGCATGTGAGGAGAAAACAAAATGGATAGAGGAAAAGCACAGAGAACATGAGTGGCTGAGACGGAGCGAAAGGGAAGATGTGCTGTACTAGCCTGACATCATGGACACTGGTTTAAAGTGTGGTGGGGATAATACAATGGGAATAGCACTCACTGCCCTGTCAACTCACTACACACACAGTAGTCCCTGTGCTTCCACTGTCTGGACACAGAAACATCTCACTTGTGCTCAGACACACACTCACACTCATACCTAATACTCAAAATTTTCACATGACCAAATTCCTAGTGCTGGTCTGGTTAGTAAACTATATATATATGTGCTATAAAAAAAAAAATGAAAAGATAAATATCTCACAAGCAAGTAGATTAATATTTTAATGATATTAAAATAATGTTGTTTTTTTTTTTTTTTTAAGGCATACACACTGATGTTGTGGCATCCCAAAGGATTTTAATTAGTTAAATTAAATTACATTTGCCATGAAACCCTTCCACTTTCTTTATTTTATTCTAAAAAGATTAAGTGTTATGGTTATATATGTTATATAGAACTCTCACTGTAACTTAGCATGCACTCAACTGCATGACATTTCCATTTTCTTTTTTTCTGTGTCTGTTTTAATCTAAGGTGTGCATCACTTCACATATCTGTCAGTCCATGTTTGCATTTTCATGCAAGAAACATTGAAAAAGAGTTGATGAGATGCACTTTAGAGACAGACTAGAGAGGTGGTGTGTAGGAGGGAACTGGAAGAGCATTCCTCTCCAGAAGCTCCAGCTCAATTAGCTGAGTGATTAGCCATCACTTACACGCACAAACATTACTCCACTTTCACCCCCCTGAGCAGAGCAGACCAAGCATTTAGAGCGACTTTAAAGGATATCTATATGATAACGTTTACAAAAAAATGTGAAAGTACGGCAACTTGAGAATGCTGGATCTTGATGAAGTTATTTCACTATGATTTCAACCAGAGTGCATGCAATGCAGACACAAAACCAATAGAGACAAAAAGAAGATTCAGAAGTGGTGAGAAAGAGGCAGAGCTTGGTTATGGGTTTGCATGGGAAAGATAGAAAAGCAGAACTTGCTCTGTCATTATTAGTTCTGCTTTTGCTGTGGTAACAAGGCTATAATTATGGGATGTGGTCCTCATGTCAAATAACTCGCCCATTGTGAACATGTTAAAGATGATTAAAAATTGCAGAATTAGAGTGAGAGAGATTGATTTTTTGGCTTCTCCCTAATTATTCAAGGTCTCAATATTGCACTCATCTGTTTCCACCTACTCTCTCTTGCTCCTTCTTCTTCCTCCTTTGGCTGTGTTTTTCTCCCGTGTGCTCTTCCTCCCACATTGATCATTTCTTACTCTCTGGTCATGAGAAATGTCACGGGCCTCTTGTCATATTGTGACTGTGCCACCACTGAAGATGACGTTAATGAAGGCAGCTAAAGATACCTAACCAGCATGAAGTGGCAGCAGGGATCTGGTGGCCTACACCCAGGCCAAGCACATGTTACAAGAAAAAGGTCCAGATAGATCATATGTGAGGAGACAGAGCTGACTTGTCCTTTCACATCTTAATAATCCAAAATTGCACAAACGGACTACATGGTCTCATGGGAAATTGGCCGCTTTTTGTTCCACTAACTCCATAGCAACTGAATGCTAGAGAACGGGACTGTACCACAGTGCATGCTTCAGTCCTCATAAATGGATTTATGCATGCCATCTGAATAAAGGAAGCAGGGGGAAATCGACACATTGTGTTTCAGATCAGCTCTTTCACTGCCAAGGGCTGTCTCATTAAGACATATTTGAAATACTGGAATGGTAAAGTAAGTGTGTGTGTGTGTGTGTGTGTGTGTGTGTGTGTGTGTGTGTGTGTGTGTGTGTATTTCCTTGTGGATAGGCATATGTGGTGGTTTTGCCTTTGTGGGGAAATTTACCCCCACAAAGAGAAGTTTTTATACAAAAACTGCATCTTTTATTTAAAAAAAAAGAAAGAAAATGCTACTGAGGTTACGGTTAGATTTAGATGTACATAGCAAAGCATTAATTGTGCACGCATACATATGGATGAGGTTTTAATGACCAAATAGAATTACCCATGACTGAAAATCTGAACATGCTTAGAAACAGCTCTTCCACTACAAAAGTACCTTTCATTCACAAACACTACATGCTTGTGTGTATAGCTGAGTGTGTGCTTACTCAGAGTAATTGGCTATGACCTCCACTGCTTAGCCTAGAAAGTGATTGAATTCATAATGTTGAGTCGTTATCTGCTTTAAGCACACATGCTAAAAGCCCGATTCATTTGAAACGAGGCTTCGGCTACACACACACACGCACCCCTCAGAGTGAGAACGAGGAAACGAGCAGAATGCTTTCCCCCCTTCTTTTCCCCTCGCCTTTTCTCATTCGTCTCACTGATTCTGGAGGAACTGTGTGGCAGGGCCAGAAATAAAAGGCTTTCAAGTTTCAAACAGGTTTAATTAAGAGTGGAAGGACAAAGACATCAAACCTCAGCAAGCATGTGAATGTGGGGAATTCAATCTGCTTACTCTGAACAAGATGAATAAGAGGAATTAATGTTATTAATTTTCATCTTTAATGCACATTAAAGTTTCCTGGTACGTGAGTGAGTTTTGCGAGTGCACATGGAATTACTAGCTATCTTTGTCTTGAAGCAAAGTAGAAGATGAACAGATAAGACAGATAGAAAAGTGAATTAATACTGGGGAAATCATCATGATGGCTGTTGTCCTGAGGGACACACCCACGCATAATGTAGGCTCCGTTATAAAAGCACACAATGCTACTTGATGGATGTGTTGTAATCTGGTTCATACTATGCATGTGTGTCTCTGGAGTCAAACTGGTGGACAATATCATGGAGGTAGATTAAAGTGATATTGACTGATGACAAAAAAAATCCCTTTTATCTGTGTTTAGACATGAAAGATTGCTATCTCTGCCTCCCTTCCTCTCTCACTGTGACTGTCCTTCTCTGAGAATTAATCCTATTTGTGGAATGTGGTTCCATGTGTAATGAAACATGAAGGACAGAGGCTTGTTTGTGGGGACCAGATCTCCTCAGGTGTTAATGCTGCTCATGTTGAGACCATGGCTCATACTCCGCAGTGAAAGAGAGGACAGGGCAGTGCAGACGCAACTATGAAAGGATAGATAGTGTGAAAATTAGCCACTAGAACCGCCACACACACCCATAACCCCGGAAATGTGTGCCCAGGGGGGCAGTGGTGGCTTGGCAGTTAAGGCTCTGGGTTACTGATTGGAAGGTCAGGGGTTGAAGCCCCAGCACTGCCATGCTGCCACTGTTGGGCCCTTGAGCAAGGCTCTTAACCCTCTCTGCCCCAGGGGCGCCGTATCATGGCTGACCCTTCACTCTGACCCCAGCTTCCTGGCATGCTGGGATATGCGAAGAAAAGAATTTCACTGTGCTGTAAGTATATGTGACCAATAAAGACTCATAATCATTATGGGTTATAGCAGTCTACATTTAATCAAACTACATTTTAATTCTAACTTCATTTTAATGTAGTTAACTGTACTGCTTACACATAGTCTTTTTTTCTATCTTTTTTTAATTTATTCCTCCGCCACTTGATGGTGAAGACATTATGTTATCGAGTTTTCTTTCTGTCCATCTGGCTGAGATTTTTATTACTGCAATATCTCAAGAACAAGCGATTGAATGCTTCTAGGATTTATATGGAATGATCACTGCAAAATCCAGATGAACTGATTAGATTTTGGATCCAAACAGGGTTAAGGTCACAGCAAGGTCAAACATCTGAAAGGAGTAGACTTGTTGGCAATGATGCATCTCCATCAATGCAGCTGGCATTGAGTTCTATTTGTTGTGTCGGATTTATGCAACATCTTTGCACACTGGCATGAACAAACATAAGGGTAACACTTTACAGTAACAGTACATGAATAATCATGCACTAATACCTGAACTATTGATGAGTTAAGGCATGTACTAGTGAACACAACCTAACGAAGAGCTAGCCTTAGTTACAGGGGCGCTGTGTGTACATGTTAGTACATGTTTGTTAGTTAATGTAACTAACACGTAGGGGTAGACCAAATCAAATACGCACTATAAGAAAGAATATAGATTATCGTTGGATGGCGCTGGATTACTTTCATAATTTACACTGCACAGATATTTTGAGGGGCAGTGGCCCATAACATGAGCAAGAACACAATAGAGAATGGGTGACTTCATAATGATTTGTCATAATGTCATAATTTCATAATGAAAGTCGGAAGACCCAATTGACATACAGTAGACGACGTAAAGCAGTCATAATAAACACAGTGAGATCTAAGACTAAAACACTATAATCTTATAGAATACTGGTTTTAAATAGATAATAGAGAATAGTGTCTGCTAAATGAATAAATGTTATTGTATTAATTTCACCCTTGTGGGCAAAGCAGCAGTGCCCCAGGCCCTACCACCGAGAGCACGTACTAATACCACAACGGGATTAGTAGAGAAATGGATAGAGAATGACGCAAAACAGGTTGAGAATAAACTAATGGTGTTTATTACTAGTGTGTCTTTCTACATTCGATAAGGTGGATCAGTGTAAATTATAAAAGCAATCAAGCGCCATCCAATGAAGTTTGTGTATGCATCTGCATATGGCAAATTTATCTAAACAATTTTAAATTATGCATGTTTAATTCATATTCTTTGCACTGAGAGGAGCTCTGATGCTGCAGATGTGTCTGAAATTGTAATTCTACAAGTTACAGGAGTGTTTTGTAATGTTGCAGGTGTTTTTATCGCATTGTGATAGAAAGAAGAGCTATTAAAGAACCGAACATCATGCACATTTGAAGTCTATTTGATATTTACTAATAGGGATACAGTTACTAGTGGCATTTCATACTGTTAAATCTGACATCTACACATTGGGGGGGGGGGGGGGGGGGGGGTAACACAGATCCTTGGCAATAAAGATTTTAATGTACATATATATATATATATATATATATATATATATATATATATATATATATATATATATATATATATATATATTAGGCATATGGCTTAAATTTGAAAAGTTAATTTCCATGTCCCGTGACCCTGAAAAGGATAAAGCAGTATAGAAGATGGATGGAAGGATTATCATGTATGTATTTATTTCTGAATCAAATAATATTTTAATAAATAGTTTTTGTTGTTGTTGTTTTACTTAAAACAAATAGTCTCTACTTTAGATTATTTTCCCAAGTAGTTTTCAGTTTGAATTTAGGAAAAACAGACCACATGAAGCTAGTTGAGAAGTTGCCAAAATTGTAAAAAGCTTCATCAAGAATATTGTTATATATATATATATATATATATATATATATATATATATATATATATATATATATATATATATACACACACATACAGGGTGTCTCAAAAATCTCCATACGTAGGTTAAATTAACACTTTTTAACAAAATGTCTTCCAAAATTTTTCATACTTACTTAGCTGTCCTTAGACTTTAACAGGAAACATCAAACTTACTAACAAATTCTTAAAGATTGGAGGTGTTGCGGACAACCGTGAACATCCCCTGATAAAGGCACAACTGACATGGTGCTGGAAAACATAGTCCCCTATATATGGAGACTTTTGGGACACCTTTTGTATAAAATAGTTCTGATTTGTTTAATGGGGCAGCATGTTGGCTCAGCACATAACAGAGTCACTGAACGCTCCACAGCTCAGGTTACTGCATGTGTTAGGTGGGTTTCTTCTGGGTTCTCACATTTCTGCCCACCTCCCACATAAATTAGTAGGTGAATTAGCTACTCTAATTGCCCCTAGGTGTTTGTGTGTGTCAATCCTGGGATTGACTTACCTGAAGGATAAAGTAGTTACTGAAAATGAATGAATAAGTAATTTTGTTTAACACTTCCCTTGGTCACTGCATAATTGTGTATGTGTTATTTCATAACGTCTCCATTATTATTCAAAATAGTAGAAAATAGTAAATATGACCACTTTCCCTCAACTTTGGTATATCAGAGTCTGAAGACAAGTGTTTAATCTTATGAAATCTTGAAATGGATTAGGAAAATATATTTCCCATTAATGTTCTGCACACTATTTACTATACAAAAACAAATGCAGTGATTTTGTCTGTTACTTGTTTTTGGACTGATACAGTTCCGAACTGTGTGATGACTGTAGGATTGGATGAGACAGTGGGCAGCTGGAGAAATACTATAATCTTCTATTTTATTGTCAGTTTTGTGACAGGACCTCAATTCCCCTAATAAGTGAAGTGTCAAAAATTAAGATCTGTTAGCTAGTAGTTTTGCAGATAGGTCACAACTGCAGCCTTAGGTTAACATTTCAGCTATCTCTAATTGGGTTAGGAGGGCATCATGTACTAACTGGTAGTAGGATTTTTGTGTAACACGCAAAGCTATTAAAACTGCCTGAAAAATCAGAACCATAGAGCATGGTTTGGTTTGTCAAGTGCGTGGTATAAAATCCATTAAGCAGGCAAAAAGCATGTTTTCCCATCATCGGCTTACATTCACAATAGCAGCATTTTATGACTGGACAATTGTTTTCTGTCTCTATGGGATTACTTAATTGAATTACAGTGATTGATTGTTTTGGGATGACACACAATCAATGATATTTCTTTTCCTATTTTATGGCTTTTATGTCATAGTTTACGCACTATTGTCTTCACATGTCCTATTTCCCCACTTTGTTATGCTAACTTGCTCCTAGGTGTGAATGTGCGTGCATAGTGCCCTGCAATGGACTGGTGTCCAAAGCAGAGTGTGTTTCTGCCTCACACCCAGTGTTCCAGATCCACCATGACCCTGACCACTGAAGAAGAAGAAGAAGAAGAAGAAGAAGAAGAAGAAGAAGAAGGACACGGGGGGAGCATTTCAAGATTTGACTCAAACATTTTGCAGATAACTTTTTACAATTTCGCTGGCTAAAGCAACTTCCCATTTTGGCAAAATTGACGGCCACAAATAACTCTATAATTAGAAGTTGGCAAACATCCAGGAAATTTGGTGACCCTTTGAGAAGGCTATGACTAATAGAAATACACGAAAAGACAAACACTTTCACATACACACAGATACTTTCTCATGGTGCCAGCTGTGCAGTCATGCCTGGAAAGTCCCACTCCTATTTAGTACTTCAGAATACATGCTGGTGTGTAGTGTGTGTGTGTGTGTGTGTATGTATTAATATATATATATATATATATATATATATATATATATATATATATATATATATATATACGTGTGTGTGTGTGTGTGTGTGTGTGTGTGTGTGTGTGTGTTTGATGCTCCAATGTAAGCTGTAATGTATTCACTTCAGCAATGACCCCACCCGCTGTGCTCATGGAACAGCCCTAAAAAACCTTGTCAGACTCTTTTGCTCTGCATTTCATTATTCATAAACTGAAATTAATAACCATCCTTTGTCCCTAGGCTGTGTGTGCGCACGCATGTGTGGCTGTGGGTGTGCGTGCATGTGTGGGTGTATGCTTGCCCCAAGGCTGTGCTTGTCTCTTTGAGGGGTGAGGAGAGGAAATGAGGCTGGAAAGCCACAGGGAGAGACAGTGGCCCTGGCACACATCACTTCCTCACAGAATATTTACTGTGCCCAAGTTATATGATATGGTACTGATGGACACTGAAGAGACCTGGAGAGAGGATAAATAATATATGGGTTTTCTTATGCCCAAGCTACACAAGTGGATAATCAGTCTGTTATCAAGGCTAATTCACCCCCTCCAGTGATTAGAAATGGTGTACTGAATTTGAAAGACGAATGATAGATGAGTTGAACTGTCGACTGCTATGTTTGTCTTTGATCATTCATGTTTGTTCATTAGAAATTCTACAAAATCCCTGGTTTTGAGGGTTGGGATCATCGTGTTTTATTCTTGACAAGTATTGCAGTGTGGGAGATTTAACAGCTGATACACAATCCAGGACAAATATGTGAAATATGGGATTGTACCTGTTGTCTAGCACATTTTCAATATCCACTAGGATTGTATAAATCCTGTAAATGTCAGTATCCCAGCCATTATGTGTGGTTTCAATGGGTGGAAAGTATTAAAATCATCAGCAGTACTTGTCTCCCTAATGATGACTGACTATTATGTCATGGCCATTACAGAGACTGATTGAAAGGGGCCTCGGATCACAAAGACCTGCTTTCATAGCTATAGCTGAAGTCATTAGTCAGGGAATAATACACAACTCATAAGCAAAGGACAAAGAGTCAAGAAAGATCATGAACTATGACTGCGAGATTTAAATAGCTCGAGTGAGTATGTGGAAATTTGTGTGCATGCATCTGGACTTGTGTGCTGGAATACAATTAAATTTTCTCTCTGGTCATCCCATCACTGGCATAACAACTAGGAATTTCACATGATGGAATATATGTGTGTGATGGTGTGTGTGTGTGTGCTGGTGTTGGTGTGTGGTGTAGATTTAATGTAAAAGGAGAGAGCCACTCGGTCTCAGTGCAGACAGATGTTTCAGTGGTGACAGCTGGAATTCCATCAACATCCGCAAACTCCACATGCAGTAAGGGAGCAAGACGTACAGACACAGAGAGAGGGCGAGAGAGGGAGAGATGAGACTTTCTGAATTATTGAGTATTTACTTCATCCTACTGCTGTTTGAGCTCCCTCACTCGCTGCTACCTTAAAACATCAAAATGAGTGCAGCACAGATAAAGTCTGGAATCGACTCGGGCTGCATATGCAAATGCCTCCATCTCTGCTGCAGGTCTGTCTTTCTGCACTTGACTTTAAGGGCTCTTTAAACATCAGTGTGCTCAGTTTTTCTTCCCACACCTTACTGCTTTGTAAAAAAAAAAAGTTGCAGCACAAAGCGTGGGCTAGATGGAGTAATGCCATGGCTCACGGTGAGGCGGGAGGTCAAACAGTCAAGCCCAGAGGAGCATTTGGAGCTTTAGTTGTCATTTCAACTCCCACAAAAATGATACTTATTACAGTGCTCACAGTCAGATCACTGTACTGTTATTCATCATACTTCTCCATTGTATAATAATCAAGCTTTCCTCCAAGTGTGTTATGCTGCCATGTAATGTAGCATGAGAAACATTTTTTAAAAATTATGCAGTAGCTGGATTCATGTCTTTCAGGCGTTAGTGTTTGTACACCCTGGTTCGTAGCTGTCAGATCATGGGGAAGATCTGGCTGGTGGGTGGGAATTGGCAAATTATCAAACTGGGGAGAAAATAGGAGAAAAGAAATTTCAGTATGCAGAGAAAGTCAAAGCAGGGAAAAACGTCTTGATTACATATGTAACCATTTTTCCCTGAATAGGGAACGAGATGCTGTGTCAGTAGCTGATGCTATGGGAATACCCTACAGGTGTGACAGTGTCTGAAGCCTATATAGAATTGTGCCAATTCATTGGCAGATGATGCTAGCAGCACCCCTCTGAGGCATCGTGTCTTCGGTGCCTTAAAAGGGATGTAACTGTGCCATCTCACTCAGATTTCTGAAACGGAAGTCATGCAGGAGCATGGCACGCCACATAGCGTCTCATTGCCTATTCAGGGAACCATGGTTACATAGGTAACCGAGATGTTCCCTTTCAAAGGTTCAGTCAAAGCTGTGTCAGTAACTGATGATATGGGAACCGTATACCACGGCGCCATACTACTAAGTGACTGCCAGTTTATCAGCCCGTGAACATGCATCGACTAAAAGGTGATCGACACCTGCTCAAGCAGATAGAACCTGGGAACCAGGAGTTTTATCCATATTCAGATTATAAAACCAGATGAAAGTGTGTGGAGACTCCCATCCTGCTGTGACACACATCTCCTCCAGAGATGCCTCTTTATACAAAGCCTGAGACAAAACAATACCTCTTGTAAAGCGACCTCAGATACTGAGAAGTGAAGATAACCCATATGCCTCATAAGCAAGAGAAATCGCATCCTTCACCCAATGCGGCATTCTCTGCTTCATGGCAGAAAAACCTCAATGGTGGCCACCAAAATAAATTAACAATTAATCAGTCTTACACCATGCCCTCACAGGCCAAACCACTCACATGCAAATGCTCACTCTCCCGTGAATTAAAGGGTCGAGGGGAGAGAACAACTGCAAAATAATAACTTGAGAGCAAAATGAAATAGCCTAGCCTCTGACACAGCAACAATTTGACTACCCCAGGAGCCAAATACATACAGCATGTGCTCACCGACAAAGCCTGTAAGTCTCGTCTTAAGAGATGTCAGGGCCAGAATTCTCTCTGATGCTGACACTAGCAGCTCAAATGGAGGGCCCGCCAAAAACCTCTAAGACTATTGAAGATGGACCATGAGTAGGACGGAAAGGCCTCAGTCATCTCGTCCCACACATGAAACGGGAAACAAGATAATGTCTTCCTAAGGAAAGGCCATGAGCCATCGAATGCTCAGCAGCGATGGCTGTGATATACACCTTGAGTGTAGCCAGGGCTGTTCCAGCAAAAAATAGTTCTTTGCGGAATTCCAGCACTGAACTAACAGGGCAGTGAACAGGATCCAAACTGCACATTCCACACCAGGAAGCAAACAGCTTCCATTTAAGGGCATAAAGTCTCCTTGTAGAAGGAGCCCTGGGATTCAGAATGGTCTTCGTGATTTCCACCAAAAGACCAATCTTTAACAGAGTGTCCCGTTCAAAGGCCAAACCCAAAGACTCCACATTCCTGCCCAGGGGTGCCACACAGTGCCCCGAGCCTGGGAAAGCAGATCGGCTTTGACTGGGTGCTCCCAAGGAGGCTCCTCCAGAAGGGACACCAGGTCCGAAAACCAAACATGAGTTGGCTAAAATGGGGCTATTAACAAGAGTCACACTCTGTCTCTCTGTACCCAGATAAGGACTTCTGAGAGTAGTTTTATCTTTGGGAAGGCATACAGATGGTGTCTCGGCCAAACATGAGTCATAGCTTTGAGCCCCAGAGGCGCTGGAGGAGAAAGAGAGAACAAGGGGGAGGAGAAAGAGGGGGCACTGGGCTGTCTCACTCGAGGCATGGAGGTCATGGAGGCATCCATTGTGATTGTTTTGTGATAACAAATCTCATCCAAAGGAACACCACCGTGTCACTCTGATTGTGTGTTAAGGGTCTATAGCCCCTTTCTCCAGCAGGGAGCAGATTTCTCACTGCAGTACTGGGGCTTCTCCACAGCTGACCACTGAGGGGAGCACTCCTTTGATGTGGAACAGACAGCGCCGAAACTGCATGATATATCCACTCTCCATGGTTTGAAGAACCCATCAGGACATTCAGTAGAAGTCACCACACCGCCAAATGAGTCGAAAGGAGCATCATTCATTTTGCCTACGAAACCTGGGAGTGTGGGCCCTGATCGTCCCCTGTAGGGGAGTCTTTGCCCCGGATGGGCATATGAAACATCTGCCACCACGCAGAGCGGGGTGTATCTAAGTCCCCAGCCACCATGCGAGAAACAAGTGGCATAGAAATGGCTTGTGACACCATCCATTGAGGGGATTCCACACAGAACCCTGAAATGGCTGAGCAACAGGGCAAACCTGTTCTAAAGCAGGAGAATATACGGTCTGATTGACATGGGGGGCCCAAAATATAACATGGGAGCATGACCCATCCGAATTATGGCACATCACTGTGCAGGTTGTGACCTAGCTCATGCACTCCAAAAGCTGTAATGCGTAGAGTACAGGTGAGAAAATGAGTTCTGCACGTGATACGGTGGAATTGACAATGCAGACACAGGAGGGAGGCCAGCAAAACAAAAACATTTTTTGTGTCACATCTGTGCTTTTTTTATTTGCTATGAAGTAAAAAAGCCAGGTGAGCATCCTCTAAGTGCGGTGCTTCCATAATTTTTGCCAGGGGTTGTATACACTGATGAGTGAGAGAATTACTCTATTCTTTCTTTTTATGTTCTTTTTCTTTTTTTTCTTTCATAGATCTACACTTTGAAATTGTTCTACATCTGAAGAGCTTTTAATGCAGATTTACTGTGTACTTGTTTCAAACATGAATCTTTACCTTTCATTCCTCCATCACATTTATCTTCTTGCAGGCACAGCATTTCCTTAAGGAAATTCAAATGTAGTTTTCATTTATTGTATCTTGAAGCATTTACTCTACAGTAACTTCAACATCTCGGGTTTCACCTGCTGCAGCTTCAGAAATGCTTTGCTTGCACAGCTGATAAAGGACATTTTGCTGAATGTTCTGGTTCTCTGTATACTTTGTATACCATGCTTAACTTTTACTGCATCCACTTTGACAGAGCAGTTGTTAAGTTTCTTCCAAGCCAAGAGGTGACACAGTTAAAGTGTCTATTGTAAATGCCGGTAAATGTCTAATAGGGACTGCAACAAAGCAGCGTAACCTCTGTGTATGTGTATGAAACAGTGTGTAGGTTCAGGACTAGTAGATGCCACATACACAGACATACACAGAAGAAAAAAAATCTCCACAACTGCTCCCATCCTGATATTTAGCTTCCACTCTCTTTTCAAGCAAAATCAGATATTTTTATGCCTTTCTTTTTTCCTTACCAGAGTACACCTCTATTCCCCGAGCTTAAGAGCTGAACCTTACTATCTCTTAAAGTCTAGCAAAAGGCAGAGAAGGAGGCAAGAAACAGATTGTTGCTCTGTATGCAGCTGCAGCCTTCTCCTCCCTCACACGCCCCAAGAGAGAGAAATGAAGACAAGGATGGAGAGAAAGATAGAGAGGGTTTGTGCACGCTTTGCTTTTTGGTTCTTGTTCTTATAGCTGAGGGATTTGAGGGATGAGGAATGCTGTACTGAGTAATGTAGTACAGAAGCGTGGATGGATTTTAGAATGGGTTCAGATGAAGCTTCTGTGAGTTTGCACAGAGGCTCTCCGTGTATACGCTTCTTCCTAATCCTTATTTATACACTATATTGTTGTAGAATAATGATGAGTAATCTCTCAATTCCACACAGTTTATCACTTAAAAGAAATAATAAATCACCATTGACTAACAATGTGATCTTTAGGTCAGAATATTTTCTGTAATATTTGTTTTTGTAATTTGAGCTCCACTCCCATTCAGGGAGCTGTCAATAAAATATCTGCTCAGTGCTAAAACTCCAGTCTTTATGGCACAATTTATATTGACCACCAATATCCATCCAATCCACTCGCCTGTCAGCCATCATGTTGTAGGTCAATTCAGAAAGCTCTACCTCTTGCATTAGTTGTCAGGCGTTCTAGTCTGTGTTTGTGGGTGTGAACACTGCTGAAGCATGGGGCTGTATGGTGTACTCATCTGGAATTTCAAACCACCTACCTTCATATATCTTCTGCCAAATTCATGGACCTTTTAAAAAAAAAATAGCTGGAATTTCAATTTCCAAGCTGTACCAAACAGCCCTATAGCAGTGCCTTGTTCTTCATTCATTATACATACAATTTATTCTTTATTATGTTTCACTTTTCCGTTTTCTCCCATGGAGATACTAAGCCATTTCTTTTGTTGGAGATTATTAAATTGTTCTGCTGCAATACAGTCTGTTAATAATGTAAGTAAAATGTCACGTATAAAGTGCAGAATGTAATGTCTTCTCAAACTCAAATTTAATTTTAGGAGACATTTGAATTGGAGAATTATTCCAAGCAATATCCTTTAAAGGTACATGAGAATAAAAGAAAAAAAAAAAGTAATAGGTTGTTTCTGTCAACTTTGTAGAGCTGTAGTTTATGAATTCTCTAACTAGGTGTTAAATAAATGGTTTCTAAGTAATTAGTGAAAACACTGTAGCAGCCTGATGGAATATTACTTGGGAACAGGTACTTGAAAAGAATACACATAATAAACTTGAGTTATAATAATTCCTGCAGTGATCCTGCATACATTATACAAGGACATAAACAGAAAGCCCTCTGGCTATTGACTTGTATCAATGTGATAATTAACCAGAGTTTCTGCCCCTGAGCACACCTAGTGTTTTCTGTGTATGAATGTATGTATGTGTACTTGTTGTTATATCTTGGTGAGGATCAAATGCCCCCACATTAATATGAACATTGTACCTTGTAAAAAAAAAAAAAAAAAACTTTTTTATTATTATTTTTTATTTTTTTACAGAAGGTCCCTACAAGGAGTGTGTGTAAGTTTGAAAGAAGATTTATGTTCCCTGCCCCTTGCCTGTATGCGTAACTCTGTGAAAGCACTGGAGTTTTATTAAAACAAGAATATGTATGCTGTATTATAGATTCAGCTGTGCTGCCTCAAGGGAAACATATTCAATAATAATGTCTCAAAGTCTTACACATAAATTCATATCCAGGTATACACACACACACACACACACACACACACACACACACACACACACACACACACACACACACAAATAAACGCACATATGTATCCTTGGACTTGCAAATCTACACCCCTCTCTGCCTCCAGTCCATGGAAAATGAAAAAGTCACACTTCAGTCTAGTCAAGTCCAAAAGCGATGTTTCTCACAGTATGTGATTGATGTGTGTGAGTGAGAGAGGGAAAAGGACAGAATTTCATATTAGTCAGCTGTTGTAATAAATGAAGAGAAGTAAAGAAATGCCTTAATACGAGTTTAGAAAGTTAAACCTGAGGTGCAGTGAGGAAACAGTTATTCTCATAGGTATGTAGCTGCCAAATGTATTGGACAAAATAAAACTTACAAGTAAAATATTAAGTAGGAACATGTAAAAACATGTGTACAAATAGAAATAATGTGCTTTATCCTACTTGTGCTCCTGAGTGTGTAAAAATTTTAATTACACATAAAATAATTTTGTGTGTGGTGTGCATGATCACCTGGGTAAAGTGTGTGTATGTGTGTGTGTGTGTGTGTGTATGTGTGTGTATATTTTTACTGGTATAGATGCGAGTCAGAATAAGTCCACTTCCGTTTTTCTGCCTTTTCTTTCACTGTGTTTCAAGCCCACTGTGTGCTTGACCTTTTTATGGAAATGAGCTGTTTGCGCTTTGCACTTTATGGGGGATCAACATATGCATGGGAGTACTAAGGAAATGACAGGTTTCCGAAACCATTGTAAACGTTTTCAGTTTGGCTTCCACAAATATTTACACACGATTTTACTAAAAGATTGATAAATGAGGCCCAATCAGAATTAAATCAAGCTAAAAAAAAATTGTGTATGATTGTTTTGCTTCTGTGTTTTTTTTCTGTGGGAGACTTTAAAAAAAATCTGCGTGTGTTTCACTTTATGCATTTTATATGAGCTTGTTACTGAAACAGAGCTAACGTCTATAAGATAAAATTTAAGTAGTTAGTAGTTCCACCAAGTGCTGAAGTTGTATAAACACAAAATAATTATCATTAAAACACATTTTTATGGTGTTTTAGGGACTTGTGTTTATGTTGGGGATTTCACTCACATGCCGCTAGGTTGCCCTCCAGGGACCACTAGTAGCCTCAAGCCTATATGGTGAGGAATAGTGTTCTGGAGTATAAAGTATTGTAAAAAATCATGATAGGTATGTGTAAGTCTCTGATGGAAGTACTTTTTCTCTGATTCTGATTTCTAGAATTGGATCATGTATCTGTGTGTGCATTTTGTGTGTGGGTTTTGCCCATGTTCTTTTGTTTAGCCCTTAAGCAATGAATATAAAAATGGTAGGCATGGCTACTTTGAAGGACCAGCCTACAGTGAAATAGGAAGTGATGCCATAGAGCCAGTGGATCAAGTTATTATGACATTATGCAATTGATAATAGAAGTCAGATATAAGAAGAGATTGAAATGAAGGAAAGTGATGAAGAGGACAAGAGAGAGCATAATAAAAAGAAGGAGGGAGGGGAGAATAGAAAAAAGAAGGAACAGTTAAAGCAGATATTCCAGGCAGTAAATACATGACAGAAACAGACCTTTTCCCTTAACAATGAGTGTTCTCTCTACTATAGGTGGCAGGTCTTTCAGTGTTGAGGCACCCAAGATCTGGAATTCAATCCCTCTGACTCTTTGCAGCATTACAGCCATCTCCAAGTTCAAATCTCAACTTAAAATGTATCTGTTTTCTCAGTTTTATTTGTCTTAATGTTTTGCTATGTATTTTGCTCTCAATGACTGTACTATCTATGGGGAACTGTACTGTACTATCTATGGGGATCTGTACTATCTGTACTGTGTTTTCCGTTTTCTGTGTTTTTGTTCATTGTTTTTCCACATTTTGTGTTTGTCCATGATTTATGTATTATTGTACTGCTATTGTAAAGCTCCCTTGAGCTCTAGAATGGCACTATATAAATGAAACATATTGTTATTATGAATTATTATTATTATTATTAACAAGGTGCTGGTGCTACAATAAATTTCATGTGATTTAGTGCAAAAAAGTGTTGCTTCAATTGGCGTAAAACAGATTTGATTCCAGCACCATTTCATCATGAGCAACTTGTCAAAAAAAGACATGAATCATGCAGGAAGTTCTAAAGATAACTGGTAAATAACTAGCAAAATCAAATATTCTGACCATGAATCAAGCAATCTAAAGTGGAAGCACTGTGTAACTGCCAACTGCTACAAATGAAACTGGAGCTACATTCCTAATACTAAAATAAAAGTTCCTAGCACAGGTACACATTATGTGTCAGTCTAGGATATGAAGGACCAGTTTGTACATATTTTTTTTTGTGAATGTTGCGGCCAAAAATGTTTGATTTTGCTGTGTATTTTTTTCAAAATTTGCGAAAATTTTTAATTGGCAAAATAACAATTACACAAAATAGTTTTGCACGATCTTTCACAATAATGTTTGTTGGTAAATGAGACCTTTTAGCTGTACTCATGTTCAACACAAGTGAATTGAAGAAAGCTTTGACTGAATGCACGTTGTGATGACTTCACATGATGCAGAAATCTGCAGAAAATCTGCGGTAATTTTGAACAAGCTCCTTAACTTTGATGTGTCAGATTTATCTCACTTTGCTCACGGGTGATTGGTCCAGTTTGGATTTGCGATTTCTTACCCAGAATAAAACCTGCTTCGGAACAGGATAGCGATGTTAGTTACTATATTTATTTTGTGAACTGATTTTAAAGTATGTATACTTAAATTTTGCCATGCATACTTTAAATTCTAGTATGCATACCTATTTTTTCAAGTATGCATATAAACTTTGTGTCCATACTTAATTTGTGTAAAAAATTAAAAGTAAAAAAAAAGCATACTTATTTAGCATACTTATTGTATAGTATTTGTATATATTGATATATTTCTTTGCTTAAAGACATCTATGTATTAGTAAATTAGGTAAATGTTGCTTGGTTAATTAATTCATAGGGTAAGCTAGTTAAACTTTAGCTGGCTCATGCAATTCTGACCAGGATGAATGAATTGGGTGAATTAAGTGTTTCAGCACAATTCAGACATATAAGGAATAGTAAAAATCTAAAGCTTGATGAATGACTGCAGTGGTGACTTGGTATAATGGGTAGTGTTACTAGTTCATGTTCCAAGGCTTGCAGGTTCAGTGCTGAATTGTGGTCACTTCTGTAGTGTTTCACAGTTCCTTCTGGTATGCATACTTATTTTTTACGTATGCATATAAACTTTGTGTCTATACTTAGTTTGTGTACAACCTTTTTTTTTTAAAGCATACTTATTTAGCATACTTATTGTTTAGTATTTGTACATATTTTTACTGATTTGTACTTTCATATTTCTTTGCTTAAAGACATCTATATATCAGTAAATTAGGTAAACATTGCTTAGTTTATCCATACAGTAAGCTAGTTAAACTTTAGCTTGCTCCAGCTGCAGTGGTGAGTTGGCGTAATGGGTAGTGTTATTACTTGATGTTCCAAGTGATGTTGGTTCAATGCTGAACTGTGGTAGCTTTTGCAGAGTTTCATGGTTCCGCCTGGGTGTGTGTGGGTTTCCTATAGTTTCTCCAGTTTTCTCCCACCTCTTGAAAACATGCTACTTAATGTTTTAACTAAAAGTTTGACTAAGATAATCCAGACAAACTAGTAGTACCTAGGCTATAATGGTTTTTTAAGAGCTTTGAGTACTACTGTGTCTCAAATACCATCAGTGTGAACGTCCATGAGAAGAACTTATAATTGAATGAAATCAACATATGAATTCTGATGTACGAGGCAATTGAATCACACCCCATCAATAAATAATCATAAAGAGATATAATCTTTCTCTCTCTCTTTCTCCCTCTCTCTTTGTCTCTCTTTCTCTCACACACACAGAGAGAGACTAAATAAGATATCTCTGTCAATGTCTTCTAAGACGACAGTGTGATAAGCCGAGATCCTGTGTTCCTCAATAACTTCAGAGGCGTCAATTCCACAGCCAGACATCTGTGAAAATCCACCAGATATGATAATTCTCAGCCTCTAATAGAGATATTAAATATGAGTGTTCCCTGTTATGCCCTGCTGCTCCATGTGTAGTGTTATAAATGCTGCATGTATCTGACCAGCATTATTGCAGAGCTACAAAGAGAGATCAAAGAAGCTTTAGATGGCCTGAATCCAATTATCTTCACAGATTTCAATAAGTAGGTGCATGGTGGCTTACTGGTTAGCATGTTTGCCTCACACCTCCAGGGTTGGGGGTTTGATTCCCACCACAGCGTTCTCTGTGCGGAGCTTGCATGTTCTCCCCATGCTATGGGGCTTGTCCTGAACATCAAACACAAGTGTGTGTGTGCCTTTTCCTGAGACTGCTTGTGTAGATGTGTAAACTAGTATATCACTAAATGTCTATGTATAGGCTGTGTCACGTCTTTGGATGTCACTATCAGTAGAAAACCAGAAAGAAAGACAGCAAGAGCAAACAAGATGCTGGCAAAGAGTGAGGGAGAGAGAGAAACGAAATGAAAGAAGTTCTGTATATAATAATTTTTATGTTAATTTTATGTCCTTGCTGTATAGTGTTAGACAGCTGTATAGTTGAATGGATTTTGCTTTCTGAAATAAGGAGTTCCATTCCTGCTAGTTTGTTCATTACTTGATGAAAGACAGAGTGAAAGAGAGAGAGAGAAAATGGTAGGATATCGTGCAGTCTTTATTTATCTATGTATTTCTTTAATGGATTACTTCTTTGTTTCCTTTTCTTGGGAAATGAACAGCTAGATTCTTTCTTGGAAATTATATAATTTATTTACTTTATTTTGCCTTTAGTGACATGGCATTATTATTTCTTTCTTGTCACTCATCAATGAACTCATAATCATGTCATGACTACTGACGTAAGATACATGCCTTGATGCTAGATAATATTATTAAAGACACCTTGGAATTACTCTGTAATGTAACTCTGAAGGAGCTGGAGAGATCCACAATATCTCAAAAATAAGTAGTTAAATGTAGGATTTGTATGGTCTTGTGCTTTCTAGATTTGTATGGTCTTATGTTTTCTGGTCTTATACTACTAGATGAACTGATTAAATTTAAGCATTGATCTAAACATGGCCAAGTTATTTACAGTATTTTTAACTAGATTTTTTGGTGGCAGAGACATCTCTTTTATAACCAAGGTCATGATATGTTTCCAGAACTTTTTCTTGGACATGTTTTGATAACTACTTAATTATGCTGTTTGTTAAAGTGTGTTCTCTAGCAAATTCTGGGGCCTCTAGGAACAGGTGTGCTTATATTGAGTTCACAGGATGCTTTAATTGCAAACAGCTTGACCCCATTAAACTAATTGTGTGACTTCTGATGGTAACTGATTGCACCAGAATTAGTTTAAGGATTTCACAGCAAAAGGAATGAATACTTTTGTAATCATTATTTTTATGTTAATGTTTTTGGGCACTGTTTGGGCACTGGTCATGTACATCCTCCAGCTCCATTGGGGATTAACAGCACAAACAATTTGCCATTGTGCCTGGAATAAAGGAGATTAAGAAATTGGAAGATTCACATTCAACATTTAAAATGTATGAACCAATAGAATTATAATATTAATTACTCTACATCCATAGCAAAGAAAAAATAACATGCAGGTGGGTAAATTATCTTGCCTTTTGTCCAGTGTTCCCGGGATTGGCTCCAGATGCACCACAAGAATGAATAAATTCAAATCGTCCTTCGCCAGACGAGAATGTGTAAGAGGATAAGCATGATGTAGCTTGGGCCTTTTATGGGCTACACACATGAGGTTATGGCCACTGACTGAGGTCTTCGTATTCATTAGCTATACTAATAGTAGAGAATACAGATGCCGGAGTTGCTCTAATGTAACATAGCTACAAAGAATTTGATCCCATATGTGTCTTTGAGATATGTGTATTTGTTTTGTCTGTTCTGAGTTCTTAGTGACTGTGCTGAAAGATCTTTATTAGAATGTACTTAATTGGTTGTGTGTCTATCAACCTTCTTAATCACCTTAGTGAGCTAGTACCAACAGGATTACTGGCAGTGATTCAAGCATCTCTAATACCAGCAACACCCACGCACACCTGCACACACTCACAATCACCCAGACTGGTAGGTAATTTGAGTGGTAGTCATGTAGGCCTCATTGATGTTTGGCACTAGAACAGAAACTTTGTGCATGCTCTTTTGATGGAGCAGCTGTCCAGCCACTTCATTTGAGCGTTAGCCATTGATCCACTTTCATGTTAACAAGTAGGTCCTTGCAACCGTCAAAGCTGATAGGGAAGTGTCATCATTACTCCAGCATCTGTGTGTGAGTGTGTCCCATAAATTGGATATGCAATTGGAAATGCAATGCTAAGCACATACACAATGATTTAACAGCAGGACTTTATCGAAGACGCAGTGCAGGACACAGTCATGAATTCCCATTCAATGTTTAGTGATATTTTTGCATAATTAACATAAAGTCATACAAAAAGTGTGAAGTGCAGCAGTTACAGTGGTGTGCCTTGTTTGGGAGTAGCTAACTAGAAGAAGACGCTACTAGCTTAACTATATTTTAGTATCGTGGCAGTAGCAGAGGTATACTATATGGCCAAAGGCTTGTGGACACCTGACCATCATACCCATATGTGCTTGTTGAACGTCCCATTCTAGATTTAGCCCCCTTTTGCTGTTATAATAACCTCCACTCTTCTGGGAAGGCTTTACACTATATTTTGGAGCGTGGCTGTGGGCATTTGTGTTCATTCAACCATAAACGCAATAGTGAGGTCAAGCACTGATTTTGGGCAGGGAGGTCTTCAGTGGGGCTGAGGTCAGGGTTCTGTGCAGGACACTCAAGTTTTTCCACTCCAACCTTGGCAAACCATGTCTTCATGGACCTCACTTTGTACACAGGGGCACTGCCATGCTGGAACATGGTTGGATTAGGCTTCACAGTTCCAGTGAAGGGAAATCATAATGTTACAGCATACAAAGACATTCTAGATGACTTTGTTTCCAACTTTTTGGCAGCAGTTTGGCAAAGAACCCAACCCAACAGGTGCCCACAAACCTTGGCCATATAGTGTATTTTGAAAACAATATATTCTTTATTTCCACCAAGTTGGGGTGTAGCATGATAAATTCCTACACTGCCTCTCCCTTTTCACATAACAATTTGAACTTTATTTTTGGAATCAAATAAGCTACTGTATCTGTCTCAAGAAGAACAGGATTGTGCTACAGTTACATACAGTATGTCGCAAACATCACACAACTTTTTTTGTTGTTTGTTTGGTTGCTTATTGTTGATTACCTAGCTGGTTAAGTTAACAGTGTGATTAGGATCATTAGGTAACTTTTATAATGAGCATGACTGCTCACCTCAGGTATTTAGTTTAATATCTAGCATCAGAACCAAGAAATGTGGTGTGAGCCTTCAGATGGTTTACAGCTAGGAAATGTTAACTTATTGCTGAGAGTGGATTACAAATATCTTTTTGCTATTGGCCTGGCAGGGTTTTCAGAGGGCTTAGGTGCTGTCTGGTTTCCAAGCGTGGTGCTGGTTGGGAAATTTAAAGTTATTTTAATATTTTTTATTTTGTTTTCTGACACTATCCTTTCCATATTAATTGAAAAAAGCTGGCAAAACAACTCATTTCTGTTTTGAAGCGGTCAGCACCTGTTTTACATAATAATCCTATGGAGTAGACCATGTATTCAAAAATACCCTGAGCTTCTTTTGGGATGCTCTCAACTGCATTTTGAAATAGTGGTTTTCATCAGAAAAAGACATTACGTGTAAACACAGACAAAATTTGTTTAGCTACCAAGCCACGTTAGGTACTAACATTAGTTCAGTTGGGGTAGGATCATCACCAGAACATGGTTTTTATATATATATATATATATAATTTCTTTTTCATAGGGGGGCAAACTTGATGATCTCAGAAACAGACATTCACCAAAACAATAACAACCCATATTTGATATAGACCAAGTTCTACATTAAAACAGAACACCAAAACACAAGATAGTCCAACCTACAATTACACCAAACCCCATTTGCATTATGCCTATACACTTCGTAAATATGAGTCACAAAAGCTCTTCAATTCCACCAACAGCACAACAATAATACAAACAATACAGGCCAGATATCAATAAAATATGCATGTCTATAACATATTAAAGTCTACCTTTAAAATAGTTAAAAGTGGCTTGTCTGTGAGTGAAATCTCCTAAGAACTATATCTTTCAACTCATGTAGACATGTGCGTTTGAAGTCCTTCTCAAATGCGAGCTGAATGAGCTGGGCCTTACGTGTGTGGAGCATAGAAGGTCTGTGAATGCATTCAAAAATGAATTTTCACACATTGCTGTTGAAGTACCAAGTGTTAATCCGCTCTTCAAAGCTGTCAGTACACTTGGCATAGCTTCTAATGTTTTGTGGTACATTGAAAGGAGTTTTTGTGTTCATTTTGCATTTTCCTCAGATTTTTTGTGTGGAAATGAACTGTTTAGCAACAATATACTCCATCTCAATGATGGACGACCTTGTTAATGACATGATGTGCTGAAGTAACTTTGGATTAAAAAAATGATCACTCTCTGGATTCAAAGCAATCAGCGATTACGCAAGCTGTGTGTTGCACTCACCGAAGCAATAGTTGATTTCTCTAAGAAGTGTGAAATGTATTTTAATAAAGCCTCCATAGCTCTGTCTTGTCACTGTCCTTTTGTACTGTTGTTTCTTCAACCGAATACAGGTGTAAATTCTTATTTAATATGTGCTGTAATTTTGAAGGGGTAAGAGTAACATCCAAATAGATGACAGTATCCAATAGCTCTGTGAACTCATACACTTAGTAGCACTCATGACCAGTTCCATCTCAGTCAACAGGTCCATGTCCTCACTCTGCAAAAGCTTGTTAGGGCCATCCAGCAATATTAACACCTTCTTTACAAAGTGTGTGATGAACATAATGACAGGCTGAGAAATTTCCCTCCAAATCCCAATGGCCTCCATCCTCACCTCTGCACCATATGTCCACTCTGCGTCGATCTCTGAAAGCAAACAAATGATCTCCTTATAAGACTTAATGATCGCAGTTACTGTTGACAAATGTCCAGTCCATTTATCTGTGATTGTTTTCTCTGCTGTCAAAGTGTTCACAACCACCAGATGCAGCTGGTCGTTCATGCAATGAACATATTGGATTTCTCTGCCAAGTTTTTCTTGGAGTAGTTTCTGCACAATACTTTCCAGCTATGACCAAAGCTCCATCATACACCTGACTTAAAGGTGGCAAAAGTGTTCAGTCTGGCTTTTGCCAGTACTTCCATAATTTGGTTTGCCAGCGTGTTGGCATCACCGGTATCCGAGAAGATGCTCTGTTGTTTCATTTAACGCAGACATAAAGCGAATGACTATAGGTATGTTTTCACATCGTCCCGTGTCCAATCCACTTTAATAGTATACCATGAATCACTCACCTCTTATACAATGGCATCAGTCATGATGTTACTCATAATGGCGATCAGTTCACTATTTCAGTGTAGGATCTTTTTTAACAGTATAATTCAACAGGGAGTGAAAAAGACCACTGCCATCCTCTACCATGTCATCAAAAGCATCCCAGCTCCCTCTGAAAGGTAACTGATTTTTGGTGAGAAAGCCCACAACATCAGTGAGAGCAGACGCATAATAACAATTTCGGTAACACTTTCTATGAAGCCCATGCTTATAATGAATTATAGCCCCATTTATAATTATTTATAAGCAAGTATTACTGCTCTATAAACACATTTATAACAACACCTAAAGACCTGTACTTCGTTGTATTAACAGCTATAGCTACATTTATATTATTGTTATAATTACTTATAAGTGAAACGCTTGCTTTGTCAGTGCCCATGCTCATAATGCATTATACACCAATTTATAAGTATTAATTAGTCAGTCTTATGGTTGCATTAATGTATTAATAAAAATGCAACCTGCATTTTTATAATGTTATTATATTATAGTTATAATGACTTATTGGTAATGCAGACTTATGTGCAATAAATGAATTATTTTATATTGTTGTTGATAGTTGTGTTGTGCCACTTTATAAATACTCATTGTGAGTTATAATACAATTACTAACCTTTATAAATGCATCATTGTTGGCTTTAAGTAAAGTGAAAGTATAAGATGCATTTTCCATAATGCAAATGTTAAGAAATAAAGAAAATGAGCTTATTACACATATAGAACATGTCCAGATGGCACAAAACACCAACAAAATACACAAAAAATATAGCCAAATGGCACAAAATGAAATAACAAATTGTAAAACACGAAACTCTTAGCAAAATTTTTTTTGCAGTTTTACAAATAAAAAGTTGAATCTTACTCATCTCATTTAGCTTTTACTGAAATCAGTACCAGAGTCGTGTTAGCACTGCCATATATGTAATACAGGCATGGAGAAGGTGCTGTTTCCACCTCCTATGACACGGATGTGGGATTGGATTTTAGGAGGCAAAAATAACTATTTATAACAAATATGAAAGTGCAAAATATAAACTAGTATATGCAAAACATGAACAAGAGTGCATAAAAAACTTAAAATATTAAGAGTCAGAGTCTAGTGTGCATCATTGAGCATGGCTGTACTTGACATCATACCAACTCGGTGATGGTCCGCTATAGTACACAGGAACACATCACAAGACCTGCATTTGTAAACAGTCTTGCTGTACTTCTTCCTTTGAATGCTGTATATAGTGTTTTCTCACAGCTGAGGCTTTGTCTTTCTTGGCATAGGTTGAGGTGTTCACAAATGTCAATGGATAGCATGGCCTCCTCTCTGCCAGCTGTGACACATCACTGACAGCTGCAGCACCACTGGCTCAGACACGCTGAACTTACGGCTACATCACTCCCAAAATCCACAATTCCAGACCTTGTGGCCACCATTCTCTCATCGATGGCCAGGTTCTGGTGAAGCTGGTAGTATACCCTGCGTGTCAGTAAGAGCTACTTCCTGATACGCTTCACATAAAAGAGCCAGTCATAGCCAGCGGTGCCTTTTAGCCGATCACTCTGCTCATTGTCTTTGACGTTGCTCTTGTACAGGATCCAGAATATTGCCTCAAATCTGTAGAATGCCAGGACAAGAGGTTGGGAATGCAAAATTATGTAGCTTATTCTTTCTCCACAAATCTCAAACTCTTAATGGCTTTATTAGACTACAGTAAATGACTAGGCCCAGGAATCATTATGTCTTCAGGCTAGTGACATGACTTCATGGTTTCTACATAACCTTCTGCTTTTACTCTGCATACAGGTTTGTGTTGTTTCAGAGACTGTGGCTTTACCAAAAAAAAACTAGAACAGCTCTAGGGAAGTGTGTTGTGGTGGCCATCAAGCTGTATGCCAGGAGTGTGGGCAGGAGAAAAGTGATGTATGGGAGGCACCTCATCCTCGTTAATATTGTGCCACCTGTCCTGTTCAGATTATGTTGTAAATGCAGGAGCACTGGCTCTCCTAATGGCTCAAATGAGTGACACACGAGTGACCCCTCTTCTCTGACTTCTCTGGGGGTAGATGGAGTGGTAAGTTTTGCAGTGGAAACTTCCATGTAGGTGACAGTACAAAGAAACAACCAGTCAGCTGTTTGATTAGCTTGGCGATGAGCATCTGTCACACACCAATCACACAAACGTTCGTCCAAACACTTGTTGATTGGCAGGTTATTTCTGTTGCCAGCTTTCTTTTCTGTTTGAGATTAAGCCACCTCTCCATTATTTATTTATTTATTTATTTATTTATTTATTTATTTATTTATTAGAACTCACCGTTGTTTTTACATTCATTCTGTTGTCACCTAAATGCCTTTATACGTTCATTCAACTTAGGGTGTTCTGCAAAAACACCAAAAAAAAATTTTAAATAAATAAATAAAATAGGCGCTACACCTAAACCTCTCCATGGTAAGGAAAACCTGCAAAGAAGCTTCCACACAGTAAGAAACCCTTTAAACATCAACAGCTAATATTTATGCTTGGATTGAATTCTGCTTTACTTGTAAACCATGTTGGATAAAAGTGTCTGCCAAATGCATAAATGAAAATGTTAGGATTTGAAAAAATGTGTGTGACTCAATAAAACACCTGGATGCCAAGCTGTGCAGTCATCTCTTATATCCGAAACTAAAAACCAACCCACAACACATGTCCAAGTTCAACAGCCACCTGTCAGACAGACTTTTTATCTCTCTTTCTTCCTTACTTCTCCTTTCACTGCTCCTGCTACACCAAATGAAAGATCTGTCAGCAGAAAAAAAGCTATAAACATGTACAGTACATACAGAAAGTATATTCATAGAAATTGTGAACATCAGACCTTAAAGATAGCTTGCATCAGTAAAGGGGTGGGGGGTGGGGGTTGCAAGATAATGTTTTTCAAGCAGGATCCATAGGACATCCATTATATCCTCTTAACTCACTTTCAGTGAGGACAAGGACAGGGACGTCTCACTGTCTGTTTCTTCTGGACCAGTCAATGACATGCCATTTCCACAGCCTCATTCCAAATGAAGAATTTCCCATTGGGTATTTATAAAGTAGGCTCTATAAAAATGATAAATAATTATGTAAAATACCCATTTGCAACAAGAGGCACAATTCTCACTCACTCACTCATTCACTCACTCGCTTCAATTGAGACCATATTTGTTTCTGTTCAGGAGTGGAGATTGTTAGCAACACTAAGAGATGCCCCGTTGTGTACTTTTGGGTCTGTATTTGGGTCAATGCTCTTTTTTCATGGATGAGATGCTATGCAGGGCAGATAGGCACTTTAACTCGCAATACTCATGCTGATCCCACAGTTTATGCAGCCAAGCCCTCTCCCATGGCCTCTTGTTAGCACTGCTGCTGCTGATACACATGGTTACCTGTCCACCCTTGTTTTCCTCTCTCTCACTCTCTCTCTTTCACACACACACACACACACACACACACACATACACACACATACACACACACACACACACACACACACACACACACACACACACATATATATATAATTCCCTTAGGGCTCTTGTCAGGGTAATTTGCTTAGTTGTGTTTAAGGGCTGTGGAAAAATGCAGGTATAAATGCAAATCTAGCTCCAAATTGAGAATGGGGGATAATAGTCTGCATTTTGTTCTGTTCTTATCAGCAAGACAGGATAGTCATGACTCATGAAAATGATTGTAGTTTAGGGGTAACCATGCCAAGCTTTAAATAAATATAATTGTTCCCTCGAACACTGAAAACTCAGCTTAATATGTAACAGGAACACTGGGCCACTGCTACATGCCTGGAGTTGGGAGTAAATCCAAATGCTGCCTTGGGCTGACTACAGGCAGAGAGCAGAGAATGACAGAGGAGTCAGTGGAGGAATTGCTCATCTTTTTCGATTATTCTCTCACTTGCATTCTTGAAGCTCTAATCCTTAAAAAAGTGGACTAATAATTGTGCTGGAAATCATAAGTGCATTAGAAAATGGGTGTAATGAAGCTTTATGTAAAGCAATGCAAAGCAACAATGAAATAATGTAGGTATGAACAAGGTTTACATATGGTACATTTGCACATGAGGGTGTGTGTGTGTGTGTGAGTGTGTGTGTGTGTGTGTGTGTGTGTGTGTGTGTGTGTATTCGCTCAGGTACATGTGTGTGCGAACAAGTGACTTTGATATTTAGCGATATTTCTCCACCCTCAGAGAACATTTTCAAGGATTTCTCCCTCCCTTTGAAATGGCAGATTGTGTGTGTATCTCTTCATGGCAGCCCAAGTGTGTGTGTGTCTGTGTGTGTGTTGCATTATTTAATACTGCACGCCCACCGTGCTGACAGCAGATGAGAGGAGACAGCGAGGCAGACAGGAGGCAGCTCGCCTTTGCGTACAGGGAGCTTTCTTTACTTCTGTCAGAAATTTGCATTTCAGGATGCCACCAAGAAACCCATGCAAACACACTCATAAATGGCCACACATACACACAAGTGCCCGGAAATGCTCTAAAGCACCTCTGACAGCTAAAGATGTGCCCATTCTAATGAAAGAAACATTTGGAGGCTGTTTGTCAAAGAAATGTTTGCAGTGTTGTGCATTGTATGTTACATGACTGCTTCAGCTATGATTGTCACTGAATTTGCTGTTAAGTACTTTACTCCCTTGACACTGTATCATATATTCTTTTGTCTTGAAGAAATACCAAAGATGTTTTATTGTATTTCATGTTATGATTTGGGGCCTGTCCCCAGTACTTATGGATTTATATATCTCTGTTAGTTCAGTTTACTTTGCCTTTCTGATTTTTACCCCATTTTATCCCAATTTAACCCCTGGGAATTTGCCACAAGAGGTTGGATGCTGATGTTGGGCAAGAAGGCTTGGAGTGCAGTCAGCTGGAATTCAACCCAAGGTGTTGAGGTCAGGGCTCTGTGCAGGGAACTCGAGTGCACATGAACATTGTCATGCTAGATTGTGCCAGGGCCTCATACTTCCAGTAAAGGGAAATTGTAATGTACAGCGTACAAAGACATTCTAGACTATCGTGTGCTTTAAACTTTGTGGCAACAGTTTGGGAAAGAACCACATATTGGTGTGATGGTCAAGTGTCTACATACTTTTGGCCATATTGTGTTGCTATATAGTAATATTAATGATTCTTACTTAGTCTTCTAATGATACGACGAAAGCTCAAAGAGTAGCACCACCATCCAGGAACCTTCTTTGCTTTTTATCGCATTGCCCATTGTTTCTTGGATATATTTTCTATTTAGGCATACTAATTTTATTTTTTATTTTTACATTATAATCTTTTATAATACTCTTATGATTGCTTGATAAATTACAATCATGCCAAAATTAGAAGTAAATCCAAAAAGTAGCTTTGTCCACAAGCCTGCTGGAGTTGGTGGAACGAGGGACTGTGAGCCAGTTTTTATAAATTGCTTCAGGGTAAAAAATCTAGTTGTTCTTGTCTGAAAAAGCTCAGATGATCTGTGTGCCAATACTTCCCTGGAGATCATTGTCAATACCATAGTTCTGGTGCAATTTTAGAGTACATTTCTCTCCTTCTACACAGATTTTAAAAAAACAAAGCTCACACATTCACACAAAAATTGTAAGCAAACACACGGCTGGAAGCAGAGCATTGAATGTGTTGCTGAAGGTAGAGCACATAGTGTCAGAGCTCAAAAGCATTCAATGGTTCACAAAGGTAGCATTTACCAAGAATGAGCAGGTCCAGCAATTTGGAGCGCAAGAATGAAAGGGGGAGCAAACAAGTTGGCAAGAGGGAGAAAACTTTGCCCTCTCCTTTTTATCTGACTGTGCTTCCTTTAGAGTTCATTATTTTAGTCAGAACATTTTCTGTCAATACAGTTGTCTGGCTGGAACAGGCTTATCAGTGTGAGGCGGCGGTATGGGGTGCTGGTGCTGATTGTTGATCGAGGTTGTGGGAAGGGAAAGGGAGAGGCAGCTGACTATTCCCTGTGCACACCTGAATACTGTTCTCAGCTGAGATGGAAAGTTGGAACTGTTCTCAAGTTGTCTTTGTAGCAAATAGAGTTGTTCATTGTTCTCAAGCGTCCCACCCTGATTGTAAAATAAAATTCACACCAGAGACAAATATGCGTACCATAAGTGACCTTCCATACATTCAACTCCAATTGCAACAGTGCTGGGAGCAGAAATAGATAAACAGAACAATGAAACATGACATGAAACAGTGGGACAGGAAGGACAGGCAGGTAAAAGGCATGTTGGACTCCACAAAGCCCTAGGCTCCACTGGCAGCAAGAAGCCAGGGCAGAATTAAATTTATTAAATTGATTGAACAAGTGACTTATAGAAAAACATTTTAACAATCTATGTGTTAATAGTATGTGCTAATAGAAACAGATTGCATTTGCTTATAGCCAGGTAGATTACTGTAGGCCAGTGGCCACCAACCCTGTTCCTGGATATCTGCCTTCCTGAAGACTTTAGCTCCAACCATAATTGTGCCCACCTGACCATCTAATCATTGCGTTAAGGAAGTGCTTGATCAACTAAAACTGTTAGATATTGGTTGGAGATGAAACCTGCAGGAAGGTAGATCTCAAGGAACAGAGTTGGTGACCACTGCTGTATGTCCACCTGGATTAAGGAGACTTCCTGCTATTCCATGTCCCCAATACAATCTTAGATTCTTCAGATTGATACCAAACATTCACAGCGCAATTGTTTGTACTGCACTATCTATGCTCACGAAATTATCACCATGAACAGTTTGCTGAGTGTAAGCATGCATTCAGTGACTAAAGAGCACCATTTTATGAGGACAAAGTGCTGCAGAATCCTAATTTTACCAAACCATGTATTGTGCCAACAGATGACTCTCAGGTTGGGAGTGGTTTAATGAAGGAAATGGAAGAAGAGTGAAGACCCATTACATCTATCAACTGTAAGCTGTGCCCGAAAGAGACGAAATATTTGACCTCAATGATGTGGATGGTCATTCAAATATTACTTATTCGGCAAACACTTTGATTTGGAAATGGACTACAGAGTCCCTTCAGTAGTAGAACAAAATTATATTTTAATACCCTAAATATCACTTTTCAGTGCAAGCTAAAATTCTGGCTAAACTGCTACCTATCGAGAATGACTGCATTTACATGGACAACAATAATCCACTCTTAATCTAATTAAGACCATAATTTGATTAAGAAACTACCATGTAAACAGCAACCTTAATCTAATTATGGTCATAATCTAATTAAGCTCTAATCGAATTAAGACAGGTGGATTACTCCTGTTTTAATCGTATTATGGACGTGCATTATAGACATGTAAACACCTTAATCACATTATGAACATCGTGTGAGCGTTTTCACCGCATTTTGCGACAGGACACGATCACACACGGCAGTTTTACGTTTTACGGCGAACAAGAGAGTCCGGACGCGTCCCAAACTGCATACTTGTCTACTATAGGCCTGTAGTGGGGAAAAATACATGCATCTCAGCTACTATACAGTAGGTAAGTATGTGATTTGAGACGCAGCCCACGGCTTCAAGCAGTCGTCTATTAGCACGTATAGCATGACAAATAATTAACCACACTTGAAGCGTTCATAAAAATTTAAATAAAAACAGCCAAAACTGTATACGGTACCATAACAGAGACAAACTGTATGTTGATACGTGAAATTCTGGAGGGACGTCGGACGGCGTGGCGCGGTGACGTAATGACGTGGGCTCTTAATCTAATTATGATCAATAACATGTAAAACGGGTACATGACAGGAGTATTCTAAAAGCGACTCATGTAAACACCTTAATCACATTATTACCTTACTTAGATTAAGGTCAATAATTAGATTATTGCTGTCCATGTAAACGTAGTCAATGCTTCCCCACCCCCTCCATAACAATCTGATTATACAGCAGAGCACTATCAGTTCCAGCCTGATTCAGCCAAGGTGCAGCTTCCTTCATACTAGGGCTGGACGATTATGGCCAAAATGATAATCCCGATTATTTTGATCAATATTGAGATCCACATTATTTATCACGATTATTAATTGATTTTAGGGACAACATATTTTTATTGCACTTTTATATTTAAATAAACAGACTGCTGCTTTCACGTCCATGTTGTGCAACATTCCTGCTAATGTACAAATCTTTACATTAAATTAGACTGGTCCTTAAAGTGCATCAGCATAAAGTGCAAATTAGAAATAAAATTGTACCCAAAATATAGAATAAGTAAAAATAAAAATACCATCAACCAAATGAAAATATTCATCAAATATAACAATATATAACCAAATGAGAACAATTCAGGCATATACAGAAAAGACAATAACAGTGTTTACAGGAGGAAAGATGCAAGACAGTTTCTTTTAGGAGATTACAATAATTTAGGAGCACAGATGAAGTTTAGTGTTTTTTTGTTTGTTTGTTTGTTTGTTTTTAGAGATGGTAACTTTAATGTGTCACAATATAACACACAAGTAGGCATGAGAAAACTTGAGCTGGTCAATTATGACAGAATTTAGGAACATAGTGTGAGCCATGACAAATTAATTTACCTTCTGATAAAGTAAATTTAATATTTTCAGTTAATTTTAAAGGCTGTATGCAAAAAACAACTGTTAACCTGTTCCACCTTGTAAACAAATACAATAAACCTCAATGTTCAGTCTGAAGTTTGCTCCTCTTAAATATATTTAAAGCTACAATATTAGACATTTTCCACTGTGATGGTTCTGGGCTGGAGTCAGTTCTCGAACCGCTCTGTGTATATTGTGTAGATATCTGAATAATCTCATATAGGATGTCATTGGGGGAGTTGATTTACCCGTCAGATGCAAAGCGCTTTAGTTTAATGTTCATTACTGATGCTCCGATCAGGATTTTTATGAATGAAACCGATCCAGTCACCAATCTTTTTTTGTTTAAACTTTAATCAGGAGGTCTGTCATAAACAGTTAAATGTAAGCTCTCTGCTCATGGTCACTGTTAATTGAATTAAAATAATAGCAATGAGAAATACTGTTGGTTAATTGATAAATAAACAAGCATAAAATATTTATTTTAAAACATATTAAACAATAAAGAGTCCTAATTAAAAGTAGATTAACACAAAAATGACCCATATTAGGAAAAAGGCTAATGGACTTCAAAGGAAATAGCGAACTAAGTTTAATGTCAAATTGATATTAAATGCAGCCCATAGTAATTAAACATTATTTTGTTTCTCATTTTATTTATATTTTATGAATTTATTATAATATCTACTTTTATATTAAATTATTTATTTATAACTAAGCACCTTTTCTGTCTTTACATTTTATTAGTTTGTTTGTTTCAGCTGTTCCTTTTAGATCGGTTCCCCAGTACAGTGTCCATGTCTGCTGATAATATTGTGTTTAACTCCGAACAGGTCACTCGCACCGCGAATAAATATTTATTCACAGTCGCACAAAGTACTTTTCAGTTGCAAATTCGAGTGAAATGGTTGCACTGTAGAGCCCTGAGTTTATCTGCAAAGTTTTTTTCCAGTTCGGCGTGATGATGTTTAATGTCCCCAACAACCTATGTAATTCCATTTAGCAATTTGCTAGTGTCATGATTTTCCCTCGCACAAAGTGCTGGAGCTCGCAGAGAAACTGGCAGCTCGAGCGCTAAAATGCTAACCCATTTCCGGGTTTTGGCATTACAAAATGACGTCATCCCTGTGCCATTCTATGGTGATTGGCTGTAAGTGTATGAAATGCTATTTGATCTGCAGCGGAGTTTTCTATGAGCGGAGGACGAATTTTAAACATCAATATCACAGTCAATCATGTTCATTTAATCGTGGGCAGTCAAAATTGTAATCGCGATCGATATCCGATTAATTGTGCAGCCCTATACAACACCATGAATATATCCACAGAGGCTCACGTGGGCATTTTTTGATAAATTTTGCAATATGTTTGAATCGTATCTTTCTGGTTGATGCTGCACTGGCCTGATTGCAGTAAATCAACTTTTAAAGGTATCAATACCACAATTCTATGTTCTATGCAAAAGCTTGCTTCAACTTCAAGGAACAGTTTTCCTATAACTCTATACTGGTCACCTAAACACACAATCTATAAATAATAAGGGGTGTTTCTTTGTGACACTGTTGTGGACAGAACACTTGATCTGTTTTTTTCTAAGTGAAATATGCCACCAACCAAGTGACATTTTAAATCTAAATCTGTTTCTCCTCCTATGTATAAATATCTTCACAGGCCCAGGGACACTGGTGGTCTTGCTGTTGTTTATTATTCTATGTTTCTTGTTACTGAAAAACCTCTGTCTGGTGTAACTTTGTGTGGCTATCTCTTACTGCATAGTAGCTGCATTGTATAATGTATACTGTATAGTCTAACAGCATTGTAATAACCCTGTTCTTGCTATGGTGATCTACCAACCACCTAAACCAAAACCACTGTTCTCCTCTAAATTAACTGAGCTTGCACTATTACACTTGTAATTGGTGACTTGAACATTCATGCAGACAAATCCACCAATACAAATTACGGCTACATCTGATTTTCACATTTTTTCTCAAATCCACATTGTTCTACTTATCTTCTAATGCTCATCTTATTAAATTTAAAAACATAGTGATTTAGCCCTCCTATGTACTGTAACACTATAACTAACCTTCCTGTCAGTGTTTCTGTTGAGTCTGTCAAAAGTGACCAATGTCCAAACCTTTTCTACCTTTACCGTGAAATTTTAACCTATTAGAATTTCACAAAGTTAGAAAAGGTTCTGACATGATTTATCTTGGTTTAATTTGTTTACATAAAAAAACTGGCATTTTAACAGGGGTGTGTAGACATTTTATGTCCACTATATGAACAACACCATCAATAGTCCCTCACTGTACATTGAACAGTGTCACAGATTCTTTAACTTTTTCACTCAGGCTATTAAGAGTAGTACTAGCTCTGCGACTGCCTCTGATCCCAGTGACTTACCAATACTTTTGTTTCCCTCCACATGTCTATGTAGCTTCACAACAATAAATGCTGATTTCATCACAAAATTAATTTCCAAAATGAGAAATACTGCTTGCACTCTTGATCTTATTCCTACATCACTTCTAAAATAAAATGTTTACCTGCAATATGTCCACACACAGCCACCAATTCATTGTTGACTGGTTTTGTTCCTAACAGCCAGCCTATCTATGCTGTACCAGCCCCATAGCAGGCTGAAAACAATGGGTGACTGTGTCTTTTTGTTGTAGCACTCCTCGACTTTGGAACACTCTGCTTGATGAGCTTGAAAATACATCTAGTCTCACCACTTTTAAGATATTTCTTAAAACCCACCTTTTTAGAAATGCTTTTAACACTCATAGTTGCTGTTACTACCATCATCTCACGATAATCATATTTTAAGCTTTAATTTTCTTGCTTCTTTTTTTCATCTTGTAGCCTTTTGGGTCATGAGTATTTGCTAATATTTATAAACTACAGAATAGAAATATAATGCATACAAATGAAATGGAGGAAGGGGCAGATCTGTCATTTTCCAGCAGAGAAAGTGGATGCAAAAAGACTCTTTTCAGGTGAACTTAGAAACTGAGAGGTCAGATACGACCGTGAAAACAGACTTGATGATTGTTTCCAGGTTGGCGTAAGAGTAAATAGCATTAATGATAGTTTCATTTCAGCTGAGAAGTACGTGAGTGTTGAAGTAAATCACCTGAAGAAGAATAGAAGGAAATAGAGAGTTAAATTCTGAGGTTCTGAAGTTAACAACTGTTTTCAGTTCAGAGAGATGGGATGGTGGAGAGATTATATCTCCACACTGGCCATGAATCGCCTCGGGATCCCCCAGTCAGAGTTGGTTAATGTGGCTCGGGAAAGGGAAGTTTGGGGTCCCCTGCTGGAGCTGCTGCCCCCGCGACCCGATAACGGATAAGTGGTTGAGGATGGATGGATGAATGGAGAGATGGGACAGTTCTTAGTTCAGCTTAGATTACACTGCAAAAAAAATACATTTTAGCAAGTGAAACCATCTTGAATAGATTTATCTACTCTGTGTTGTTAAAAGATTACAATAAAGTAAAGAAACTAAAGCAGATAATTTAGTTTCTTTCCAGAAATAAATGTGTAAAATTAGCTAAATGTTCTGCTAATAGAACAAGATTGTATTGTAATCTTCTAATACAGTTTCTGTTCAGCTGAGAGACTATAGTGAGCCAATGGATACATTAATATATTCTGCACCTTCACACTCTTGCCAGCTCAGCAGACAGAGGTTAACTGAAGAGGCAATCAGCAGGTAGCGTCTGTACATTGGCCTCAGGTCAGCTGATGTGAACTCCATTCTGATCCACTTAGACTGAGAGAATGAGCAGTGGTTCATCTAAGCACAATTACAGGTTAGACTTGGCGATAAAAAAATTTCTGCTGCTGAAGAATCCCTTAATCCCACAATGGCTGAAAAAAATCAGTAACTTCAGAGTTGGGGCAGAGTTTGTTTTAAACAATTTTCAGAAACCTTATGGATCTCATAAGAAAGTGTAAGAAAAAATGTGCTGGAAAGGTTGCCTACTGCACAAAAGAAAGCAGAAATACACACACCACAAGATATGTCTTCAGAACAAATTCAAAAGCGATCTTGCTTGTTGGATTTGAGGTAGGCATGTGGTTGAGAGAACCGATTCAGCAATCATTTCTTCTGAGGGAAGATTTTATGTAGTAAGTTAAAAACCTTGGTTCAAAAGTTCAGTCCTCACTTTAACAAACATGATTCATGATTCAAGTTGAGATGATTTATTAAGGTGTTTGTCACTGCAAAGTTCAATGTAAGTGTAATTTCCCTCTACTAAGGTGTTATTGCAAAAAGCAAAACAGATTGCATGGTACCTTCTTATGTTCAAAAATGCCTTTTGGACAGGGTATTGCACACTTTTGAAATGCTAATTTAATCATCTTTCCCTGATTTTAGTTTCTATACAACAGAGAACATGTTTAACATTCATGAGAACATATGGGCCCAACCACTAACATTTTCCAGCCAAGGTATGGAAGATTCCTTACTCTGACCAATTTCATAAACCTTTTTACACTGTCTTACAAATGATCACTTTATGCAAATTTTCTTCCAAGAATATCTCAACCATAAAATCAATTGCTTTTTTAATTTACAGATTGTCTATCAGCTATAACATTAAAACTATGTGCGCAATACTGTGTAATATTGTATAGGTCCTCCTTGTGCCATTAAAACAAAATACACATGAGGCATAAACTCAGCAAAACCTCTGAAGGTGTGCTGTTGTATCTGGCACCAAGACATTAGCATCAGATGCTGTAAGTTGTAAGGTGGGGTCTCCATGGATTGGATGTTGTACAGCACATCCCACAGTTGCTCGATCAGACTGAGATATGGGGAATTTGGAGGCCAAATCAACACCTGTCATGTTACTCAAACCATTCCTGAACAGTTTTTGCAGTGTGGCAGGGTGTATTATCCTGCCTAATGAGGCCTGGGTGTGGCGCTCCACTGCTCAATGATTGCTTCACCTGCTCCCCATCCACCCACCTCATCAGCAGCGTATATAAACCCTGGTTCTTCAGCCACTTGTTGCCAGATTGTTCCGGCTTCAGTGTGGTACACTTCTGGCCTTCCTCATGTTTGTTTTCCTGTTATGTCCAGTGTTTTCTTTGTTGAGTTTCCCTGTGCTATTCCTGTCTGTTTCTCCTCATGTTCCAGGTCCACCACTCAGAGCTACCAAGCCATGGCACACCAGATTGGGTTTCTCACTGAGCAACTCAACTGTGTCCTTCTCCAAAAGGTCAAGACGTCTTCTGGCCCGCAACTCAGAGGGTTCTCAGAGGGTTTTCGACCATCCCGTCCAAGAGAATGAGGCCGCCAAGTGTCTGCTTTCCCTCCACTAGCGGCCCTGGAGTGTGACAGAGTATTCGTTGTAATTCCGTGTCCTAGCCGCTGAGCCAGGGTTGAACGAGGAGGTACTCCAGGGAGTGTTCCTGAATGGGCTCGGCGGGCAGTTGAAGAATGAGCTGGCCATGAAAGATGAATCAGACTCTCTTGACATGCTGATTTCCCTGACCATCCAGCTGGATAACCGCATATGAGAGCAGCGCAGAGAGAGGGCGGCTGGTCCCAAGCCCCCCATCTGCCTCCCCACTTGTCCATCAACCCGCCGACGAGCCTCCAGTCCTTGAGTCCCTTCCAGTTCCCCCTTGTTAGCAGAAGAACCTATGCTGGTAGGTCAGGCCCAGCTCACCCTGGCCAAGCACGACTGTCAGTTCCAGGTAGGGGCGTGCATCTACTGTGTCAATCAGGCCACTTCTTCGCCAGCTGTCCCCTTTGCCCAAAAGGACAGGCTCGCCAGAAGAAAGGGAGTTACTGGCGAGCCACACATCTCGGATCTCCCTGTCCCAGCTCCAAATTCCTGCCACCCTGCACCACAACCTAATCTCCATCCCCCTACTTGCCCTGATTGACTCCGGTGCAGAGGTATAATCTGTATAATCTGTCCCATCCTGAGAGGGAGGCCATGGAGAAATACATCTCAGAGTCCCTCACTGCCAGCATCATCCGACCTTCCTCCCCCCAGATGATGGCTGCTTCTTTGTGGCCAAGAAGGACAAGACCCGCCACCCTTGCATTGACTATCGGGGTCTCAACAACATTACAGTCAAGAATAAGTACTCCCTGCTGCTCCTCAACTCTGCCTTCGAGCCACTGCATGAGGCCACTATCTTCACAAAGTTGGACCTGCAGAATGCATACCATCTATCAGAGACTTGGACGAATGAAAGACAGCGTTCAATACCCTGGGCCACACTGAATATCTGGTTTTGCCATTCAGCCTCACCAATGCCCCGGCAGTATTCCAAGTCCTAACCAATGACGTTCTCCAGGATTTCCTGAACAGTTTCATCTTTGTCTACCTGGATGACATACTGATCTTCTCTCACACCCCTGCTGAGCACATCCTTCATGTCCATCAGGTCCTTCAAAGACTGCTTGGGAACCACCGGTTTGCCAAAGCTGAGAAGTGTGAATTCAGTGTCAACTCGGCCAGGTTCCTGGGGTTTGTCACTGAGAGTGGTTGGGTGAGGGATGACTCAGAGATGATCTGGCCTGTTATCGAGTGGCCCAGACCTACCACCCAGAAACAACTTCAACGATTGCTGGGGTTTGCTAATTTCTACCGTCGGTTCATTCGTGACTACAGCCAAGTTGTGGCACCACTCACTAGGCTCTTGTCCACCTCTACCCCCTTTGTGTGGACCCCTGAGGCCGAGTCCACCTTCACCAAACTTAAGGAGCTGTTCACCTCAGTCTCCATGCTGATCCAGACTAATCCCTCCCAACAATTCATTGTAGAGGTGGATGCCTCTGACCCTGGGGTGGGTGTGGTGCTCTCCCAGAGATCTGGTCCTGACCAGAACATTCATTCCTGTGCCTTTTTCTCTTGCCGCTTCTCCCCGGCAAAAAGCAACTATGATGTGGGGAATCATTAGTTGTTGGCCGTTAAGTTAGCCTTGGAGGAGTGGAGGCACTGGATCAAGGCGGTTGAGCAACACTTTATTGTCTGGACTGATCCTAAGAACATGGCCTATATCCAGACTGCCAAACCTCTCAACTCCTGTCAGGTACTTTGGTCCCTGTTTTTCAGTTGGTTCAACTTCACGATCACTTACCACCCTGGTTCTAAGAATACTAAACCCAATGCCCTCTCTTGCAAGTTCTCCTCTGAAGAAGAGGACACCTCAGACCCAGACACCATCATCCATCTAGCCTGTGTGGTGGGGGTAGTCATATGGGAGATTGAGTCCATAGTCCAGAGAGCACAACACACCCAACCAGACTTGGGTAATGGGCCTCCAGGTAGCCTGATTGTCCCCAACTGTGCATGTTTCCAGGTCCTTCAATGGGTTCACTGTTCCTGGTTCGCCTGTCAGCCTGGCTCCAGTCGCACCCTAGGCTTGTTGAAACGGCACTTTTGGTGGCCTACAATGGACGCTAACACCCGAGCCTTTGTTGCTGCCTGCACTGTATGCACTCATAAAAAGGCCCTACACCACCTGCCTGCCAGCCTACTACAACATCTGCCTATTCCCGGTCTCCGCTGGTCACACATTGCCTTGGACTTCCTCACCAGTCTACCCCCTTCTCAAGGTAACACCATCATCCTCACCATAGTAGACCGGTTCTTGAAAGCAGTACATTTCATGGCCCTTTCCAAGCTCCCTACCGCCCAAAAAATCACAGATTTTCTCATCAGCCTCGCCACATGACATTGTCTATGACTGTGGATCTCAGTTCATTTCCCAAGTCTGGAGGGCATTCTGTAATGCTCTTGGGGCCACAGTCAGTTTGTCCTCTGGATTTCACCCCCAGACCAATGGCCAGGCAGAACGGGCCAACCAGGAACTGGAAGCAGTGCTGCAGTGTCACTGACAACAGCCCCACCACCTGGAGCTCCCAGCTACCCTGGATTGAGTATGCCCACAACTAGCACCACCACTGGCATGTCCCTCTTCGAATGCTCTCTGGGCTATCAGCCTCCCTTGTTCCCAGTCCAGGAAGGTGACATTGTTGTTCCCTCTGTGCAGGCTCACCTCAGTCATTGCCGCAGGGTATGGAGGGAGGCCCGCTCCGCCCTACTCCGCGCCATCGAGTGCAAGTGTCACCTGGCTGACCATCGTCTGGCTCCAGCTTTCAACTACCAGCCAGGCCAAAAGGTGTGGCTTGTGGCCAAAGACATCCCACTCAAGACAGAGGCGAAGAAACTCTCCCCCCATATTCTGGGTCCTTTCACTATTGAAAGCATTATTAATCCCACTGCCGTTAAGCTCAAACTCACCAGGTCCCTGCGCATCCATCCCACGTTTCATGTCTCCCAGCTCAAACCTGTTCATGTCAGCCCCTTGGCATCTTCCCATAGTGCACCCTGGTTCCATCTCTTCCCCAGGTAAGCAACACACAAGCATGTGTGCACATTATGTTCACATGATGTAAAAGAAATTGTGATTCATCAGACCGGGCAACCTTCTTCATTGCTCCATGGTCTAGTTTAGATGCTTTTGGCAGTGGACAGGGGACAGCATGGGCACTCTGACTAGTCTGAGGCACCTTTCTATCATTTCTATCATAGCCATAGAATTTTTTGGTAGTTTGTGCTACAGTAGCTCTTCTGTTGGATTGGAATGCAAATCAGTGAGCCTTGGGTGCCATGGACACTGATGCCAATTCACCAGTTTGTAGGTACTAATCACTGCATACCAGGAACACCCCACAACACCTGACCTTTTTGGAGATAACCCAGTCATCTAGCCATCACAGTTTGGTCCTTGTCAAAGTCGCTAAGATCCTTACACTTGCCCATATTTCCTGCTTACAACACATCAACTTTGAGAAGTGACTGTTCACTTGTTGCCTAATATATCCCACCACTTGACAGGTGCCATTGTTACAAGATACTGTAAACAATGTTATTATTAGTGTTAAGTCATGTGTCAGTGGTTTTAATGTTTTGGCTGATTGGTGTATATACACTCATTGTACACCTTAATAGGAACATCTGTACACCTGATCATTTATGCAGTTAACCAATCATGTGGCAGCAGCACAATGCATAGAATCATGCAGATTCAGGTCAAGAGCTTCAGCCAATGTTCACATCAAACATCAGAATGAGGGAAAAGTGTGATCTTTGTGACTTTGTGTCATGGTTGTTTTGTGCCAAATGGGCTGGTTTGAATATTTCAGAAACTGATGATCTCCTGGGATTTTAACAGACAACAGTCTTTAGAGTTTACACAGAATGGTGCAAAAAACAAAAACATTAAGTGAGCAACAGTTCTGTGGGCGGAAACACTTTGTTGATAAGAGAGGTCAGAGTAAAACGGCCAGATTGGTTCAAGCTCCCATAAGAATATAGTAACCCAAATAATCACTCTGTGGTGAGCAGAAAGCATCTCAGCATGTAACATTGAGCCTTGAGTTGGATGCACTACAACAGCAGAAGACCCCATTGGGTTCCACTCCTGTCAGATAAGAACAGGAATCTGAGGCTATCATATGCAAAGACTCACCCAAACAGGACTGTTTTTTTTTTTGTTTTGTTTTTTTTAAATCCCGCTTGCACATAGTTAATTTTTTTTTGTTTCTATCTGCCCATGATACAGCATTTTAATGTATTTATTGTGTTTGATTTAACAAAATGGAAAAAAAAAAAAATAGTAGCCTATTTTAAAGCACAGCCACCTTGAGCAGAGAGTGGATACTTTAAATTAAGTATTAGAGGAGAAAAAGAAGCATACTGTAGGTCTGGTTTAATAAGATAAAATGTCATTTCTCCTATTACTAGGGTATTATTTTGATCATGTTCATGGAACTGTCATAAAGGAATTTTATGCGAATGTTATTAATATGGCAAGAATTTTTGATCATCCACACAATATGCTTGAATGTGTTTCTATTATGAATATAATTGTACAGATGATGGACTGATTTCTATTTAATATATTTTCTCATTCCCCTGAAATTAATTCCTGACTATGCCACTGTTCAGCAGCACAAGTTCATGTTAATGAACATGGCCTTTCTTTGTCCCATGAGCTTCATATGTGCTACTTCCATAACCCCCATCCTACAACCTCATCACATGAAATCCAGTCAAGCATATATCCCCACTCATAGGGTGCTTCTCAATACTCAAATTGATGTTTCCTTGTTTCCTCGCTCCTCCATCCCATGACCCAGAAATCAATCAAATTCGAGGAGTGAGGAAGAAAAAAACGAGGAGTGAGGAAGCTTCCAGAGGCGCTAAGAGTGAGGATACACAGGTGTATCCTGTGTGGAAGTGTTTCTTCACGAAAAACCTGATGCACATATAAATTCCCCTCCTCCTTTACATCTACGACAATCTCAAATAAAAAGTCTTTCGATGATGTGACGGAATTTTGTGTGAAATTTAATTAAATAATAATATGCTTACAATGATAATTGTAATTAATTGATCCGTGCTTGTTTGGATATGCAATACTGCACAAAAGATGCGATAATTTATGTATTGTTTATTAATTCATTGTTGATTAACCTAGACATTTCACATACTTTCAGTGCATTTTGCTTTATGAAGAATGTTATTATTAAACAAGCTCCAACAACATAATGGCACGTCAAAAAAATAAGCATAATGGCAGATCCCTGAAGCGCAGTGAGGTAGTCTAGCCGAGCACAGTCATCATTAATTGACGTCGCTTTGAAGGATATTCCATTTGACTTGCTTCGATTCCTCTCACCTATTATCTCATCCTTGCATACTTCCCTCACATAATAATCGGGCGGAGCTAAAACACAAGGAAAGGAAGCGAGGAAAGGAAACGAGGTTGCACAAGTAAGAAATAAGAAGAACCCATAGTCACCAGGTTACTAATGAAACTCACCAGTTTGCATTTACACTACCCCTTTAAATAGCCCTGACCTCCACTGACTTCTCACATGCACATCAAATTATTCGGGTTGCAGCCATATTCCGAATGCGATGTTTATATGCATACAGACATTGGAATATTCCTGTATGCTTGGTTGTTGTAAGTATTCGGAGTTGTCATTCCTACATACCAAAGCTACAGCTAAGCATCCTTCTAGCCCTGACAATTCTTTGCAGACTGAGCATGCACATATATCTCCTTTCAGTGGATTTTCTGAATAAGGGGTTTACATGCAAAGCATTTCCAATTAAAACAGGCATAATCCAGAGATACGAAATCAGAATTTGGGAGAAATCAGAATACTGTCTTAATCTGAATTAGCAATCACATTGCACATTAACATTACTCAATTCTAGTTAGAATATTGCCAAATTCCGACTATTATTGGAATATTGATGTGCATGTAAATATTGAATACTTAGATTGATTTGGAATAATGAGGCAGGTGTGTTCTTCCTCCCTTATCTGAAGTTATTCTGGATCCATAAATAAAAATCCACAGGGTTTTGCTGATTTGTTGGAGTTTAGTTTGTGGTGAAGATCCCCTTGCTATGTTATCTGTTAGCTTGCACATGCTATCTGTCTGTCTGTCTGTCTGTCTGTGAGGCAACATGCATGGCAGGTACATCATTCCAACTATAGGATTTTAATTCTTCTGCTTCAGTTCAAAAGTGTCACATTAATATGGTAATAAAACAAGATTAGTACTGTATAGCACCTCACACCTCACTTGTGCTCTGTTTATTTGTCTGTGTGTGTGTGTGTGTGTGTGTGTGTGTGTGTGTGTGTGTGTGTGTGCGTGTGTGCGTGTGTGTGCGTGTGTGTGTGTGTGTGTGCGTGCATGCATGTGCGTGTTAGTGTTCCAGTTTGACCGTGGACAGTGCATATTAGCTACAGGCAGCGAATGATTAATGTCACACATGTTTTCATTATAGTTTCCTATCGATTATTGAGGTGAGGTGCACTTTAATACATTAGGGCTGGTGTGTGGGTGGATGTACATGTATGTTTGGTTTGTTGAGACTCTTGCTAACATTCTTTGTTAACATTTATATTATAAGAAAAAAAAATATTATTTTTTTGTATAAATTGATTGTTTGATTAGTTTTGTTTGTTTGTGTGAATTGATATTATATTATTAGGTGACTAATAACATTGACTAATAGAAGTTCTGTTAGCTTTTAGGTTATATTACGCTGTTATTCAGACCAGCATATTCAGGGTTATGAGTGTGACAGTATGTGTGAAAGATGTGGGAACTCTTGCTGCAATGGTGCTTTGTGGTCGAATTATTTTGAGTAAAATGTCATTGGGGCAACAAGACAGCAAGACCGGACTGACAGCCCCAACTTTCCTCAGCTGTTTTATTCAAGCGCTGAGAGCTTAATGCAAGCTTGCTTCTCTGGCAAACCAAATCCACTATGAATGGGACAGATGGGCAGATTCAGTCCATACTAACAAAGGCTTTTGTGCTCTTTATTGTGTGTGAATTACAGCTGCCACAATCCATCAGACCCCCACCCCCATTCCTAAAACAGAAATTGTGTGTCTTGTAGCAAACTGTATAATATTTGTTATCATGTAATTCCACTCCTGCAGTTCTGACTTGTAATATATAGACCAAATAAATCCCTTATATTGGATAGGAGCTTCCCTGGCTGCAGCACCTTCTAAAGAGTTTGTGTGTGCGTTCCATAGATAAGCTGGTCCACCATGATGGGGGAGCCATGGACTGGACAAGTGTTAGGCTTGTTACAAGAGACACTTACAAAAAAACAACATGTTTTCACTAAAAAGTTATGAATTCACACACTGCTGCATTGCATGTAGGGCTACAATGATTACTAAAGAAAAATTGCTGATGTAGAGTAGTATGGGCAACTCGTTCACTAAGGAATCTTTATGTAACTTTTTATTTCAAGTTACTTGGATACCAACTATTAGGTGAAATATTTAGTGATGAGAACGTCCTAAAGCTTTCATGTTGGCAGTTAGCTAGAAGAATGTATTCTATGCAAGAAGGGAGCAATGAAAAGTGGCAGTAGCTAGCTTGGTTAGCAAAAATGATTAATAATACAATTTTAGGAATGTGATATATATAAAATGGTAAATGGCACACTTATATAGCACTTTTATCCAAAGCACTTTACACTGTGTCTCATTCACCCATACACCAGTGGTAGCAGAGCTGCCATGCAAGGCACTAACTTGCCATCGGGAGCAACTTGGGGTTCAGTGTCTTGCCCAAGGACACTTCAGCATGTGGAGTCACCCAGGCCAGGAATCGAACCACCAACCCTACGATTAGTGGACAACCCACTCTACCACCTGCGCCACAGCTGCCCATATATATGTGATATCTCTCACAGTCAATGTTGCCTTATGATTCAGAGACAGAACAAAAAGCAAAGGCATATGAATTTCTGTAGTCAAGCTTATGGCATTGGTTATGGACTTTGTAGTAGCTGATAGCACACACAATCCCACCACTGACCAACTAGCTGGCTAATATTAACTAGCTATATAAAACAACCTCAAAACTGCGCAACAGATTCCATCAACAAGAGCTTGCTATCATAAATGTTATCTCAGTTTTATCTTGAGTTTAGTTCTGGCTATCTAGTTCTATCTAGTGTACTTATATACTCTCACTTACCTAATAGCAATTTTTACTGAAAAAGTGGAATGATTTCCAAGAGTATTGTCTCGAAATTGAATCTTTGTTATTTCTTAGTAGCATTGACAGCCAGAATATTGCCGCACCACCCTGGATTTTTTTTTTCTAAATCAAGCGATCCCACTGCTAGGCTAGGAAACCAGAGTCCTGGAGAAAACCCCTGAAGCAGGGGGAGAACATGCAAACTCTGCGGACACAGGGTGGAAGTAGGATTCGAACCCCTGACCCTGGAGGTGCAAGACAAATGTGCTAACCACTACATGCCCCCTGCAAAAGGTATTTCCTTATCTTAATGTTTTTTATACATTGGATGACTGTGTCTTTTATTTTTAGAGATGTATTTATTGCTTTTTTTCTTTTAACTCTGACTAATTAAAGTAATTGCTGATTTTGCCCTGCCTATCTGTAATTAGTCAGAATTGTTGTCATTGAAACAGGGAAATAATGGTTAGATTAGCCTATTAATTGTGTGTGGTTGGGGGGGGGGGGGGGGGGGGGGATAAGCCAATAGATTAATGTAATATAAATAGAATCATTTATTGCAGACTTAATTGCATGGCTCTTGACAGGGCTCCTTTCAACACCTAGCTCTCTGCATATTCCAAAAGCCATTCTTGGTGAAAAAAACCACCCTTTCTATTAAAATAATCCTTATTTTTAAAAAAATAATAAATAAAAAAAATAAATAAAAACCCAACAACAACAACCACGGTGAAAAGTTGGCATTATATAGTAGGAGGTCTTATCATTCCCCCACAATTTTTTCACAAGTTTATTGCTTGTCCGTACTGTTTCTGTTCACTAGCAGTATTATCGGCATTGCAAAACTCTTTAAAGTCCACTCATTATTTGGCCATAATATGACAAGACTATGATGACTCAGCAGGTTTCCCTCTCCTTAACACATCATTCTGATGCTGATAAAGCCTCATTCTGCTCCAGGCTAGTGAGATGGCTGACAGCAGAGAGAGAAATACAGCAGTAAAGTGGTCATTAAGTCATTGCTGAGGCCAGAGAAGCTCCAGTGTAGGCCTTGGCCTCCCATAGAGTTTCATTACTGCAGCCTTTACTCTCCATGCCATTGCTAGTGTTAATGCTTTTTAATCATGCTAATTATCACTGTACCAAAGGCATAGCTGAAGCAAGCTGAGCTAATGGGCAAGACATCAACCACACAAGTGCGAGTGCCATGCGATGAAATCCTATTAAAGTACTATGCCAAAATGTGTGCATACAAACACACACAGGCTTATGCACAAAGCCCAGGAGGAAGATCAATTCTGTGATCAATATAGACGTAAACTTTTCAAAATGCTACAGCTGAAACAAAAACATGCTAAAAAAGCAGCTCAGGTCACTGATGTAATGTGCATGCTGTACACTCCATCATCTCCCGATTCAATACAAAGACCACCACACAAAGAAGCCATCTTTTTCTCCCAGTCAGCCACTTTTGTTTCTGTACTTTCTTTCATTCTATCTTCCAGACATGCAGCCATTCAAGGAAAACAATTTTGAAAAAGAAGCCTGTGCAAGTGAAAGCAAAGATTTTGACAGAAAAAAATAACAATGACAGAAAAGTGTCCATTCTGATGTTAGGTTGTTTCATCAAGAATAGATCATTAGCATAGTGAAAACAACCAGAAGAGATTTAAGGAAGACAAATTTAAGGTAGGACAGAAGTCTGAGTTAACAAGGTAGCATCTGAGGTGAGGCATTTGAATGGAGGGCTCATTCCCAAGGTTACAATGGTTCCCTTGGTTACAGTGCTGTAGAGATTTATGTAGAGTCCAGAATGCCTGGATTATCTTAGAACATGTAGCCTGCTATATCTTGCTACTTCTGTAGACCTACTCAACCCATCCATTATACATGCCATCTACTGGTGCATAACCTCACACAAACACGTAAATACACACGCTTTTCCTCAGTCAAGCAATACACACCATGCTGTATTTAAGTTTCTCTTGAAATCAGGTCCTCTTGCTGTTGTACTGCATGGATATAGACAAGTAGTCTTAAGCCTGATTAATTCAGCATTGGAAGATCTTTTAAGAATTACGTGAAATGAACTCCTGAATGACTGGAATGTCTGAGGTTCTTCAGAAAAGTAGGAACCAGAATAAAGAATGTAAAAATGTATATTGTGTAGGTTATGTTGAGATGCAGTGTATTTTTAACAATGCTACTTTATCTAATTATTGTTGAAAAATGTAATCTCAAAAGACTGACTTGTATGATTATAGCTCTATGCAAATATGTCCTTTAAAATCTTGTCTAGGTAAATAGGTATTTCAGGCACTGATGTTGGTTGAGGAGATCTGGGGTGCAGTCAGTGTTCATCCAGTTCATCCCAAAGGTGTTCAGTGGGTTTGAGGTCGGGGCTCTTGAGTTCTTCTACTCCAAATTTGGTAAACCTTGTCTTCAGGGAGCTCCCTCTGTGCACAGGGCATTTTGTCATGCTGGAACAGGTTTGGGCCTCTTAGTCCCCGTGAAGGGAAATCATAACGCTACAGCATCCAAAACATCCTATATAATTGTGTACTTCCAACTTTGTGAAAACAGTTTGGGGAAGGAAAACATATGGGTGCGATGGTCAAGTGTCCACAAATGTTTGGCCTTTTAGTGTATATAACTCCCATACCTTGTGAGAATGGGAGGTAGAGCCATGTGATCAATGTTTGAAGATAGAATAAAATATCCGATGCAAGCCACTGTCAACCACTCTCAAGTGATTCTTTAAAAAATTATTTAACAGTTAGGAAAGTATAAAATGTCATGATTTTGAATTAAAATGTGTCATAATTCAATATCTTATTGGAAGAAAATAAGTGTGGATTTTGACATACATATGTTTTGGATCATTGTTCTGCTGGAAGAGCGAATCATGACTCTTGGTGGAGGCAGTCTGATATTCATTTATGATCTATTACTTGATGAAGTCCATGATTCCATGTATCTTAACAAGGTTTCTAGGGCCTTTTGATGAAGAACAGTCCCATATCCTCACACATCATCTACAATATGTAACTGTGCAGAGTTTTTGCTCAATAACTATCCATCTTTTTTGCGCCAAACCCACCATGAGGGTTTTTTTTTTTTGGCAAAAGCAACAAATAAACATAAAACCCAGTTCTAGGAAAAGTTCCAGTAGTGTCTAATGAACTCCAGGCACTTCCTTTGTAGTTACATGTAAGAAAAGGGTTCTTCTTTCAAGCCTTCTAAATATTTTTGTGGCATGGTGTTGTCTAATTTTAGATTTGGAGACTTTGGTGATCCTAAAATGTTGCCATCCTCCTCACTGTGTGGGAGGGCAATGTGGGCTTTGGTCTCATTTGTGTATTCTCTAGTCTTCCTCATACTGATGAATGACTAAGATATTCTGGCCTCTGCATCACCTCATATTTATCAGGCAGCACATTGTTTCTACAAATTTTCAGGCAGTTATTGACGGAAGAAAACAGTCTACATTGTCGACCTGGGACTCTCTAATGCTGCTGTAGTAAGTGAAGTATGCTTCTGGATTCTTTCTGCATATCTACTAAGGTGATTGTCTTATAGTGGCACTGAGTCTAGCCAAGTTTTATTGAGATGTACAGCTGCGAAGAGCTCCAAATTACCCCCCTGTCTGCTTAATGGACTTAATCAGCAGTGTTTATACACACACACACACACTTAACAAGAGTCTACAGTCAGTCAAGCGTCCAGCTCTCTTCAGACAAACCCCTGTGGTGTCTGTAATCCAGTACCAATCAATGGCTCAAAAGTTCCCAGGGGTCAAAGGTCATACACAATCAGAGGTGGGAAACACAAGCCACGGGGAGCAAATCAACACTCAAATAAAGGCATGGGTGGTTTGTTATGGCTTCAAACTAAACATGACAAAATATGCTGATTTTTAGGGTACTTTCATGCTTGAGCTGTTTTCCAAGCTCAATGTTTTTTTGCACTAAGATTTTGGTTAAGTGTGAAAGCTGTTTTCAACCTGTGTGCGGGTCAGAAAACTGATCTCTGGTCCACCTGAAAATGGTCATGTGGGGAATTTTTTAAGTAATCTTACTTGCTGACCACTACATGTGTGAAAGAAATCTGCTCCTAGGGCTCGGTATCAAATGCGATTTCTCAAGTTTCACAATAGGAAATGTGTAGAGAAGAGACAGATTAAACAATCAATTCAAACTGAATTTAAAACCATTTAAAAAAACACTGAATGGTTTTGTATAGTGCAAGTTGCTTTGGCTGAGAGGAATCACCTGAACTGTAAATCAGTGTCAAGTAAAAATAAAGTACTAAATAATTTTTTTTTAAAAACATTTATTAAATAAACAGAATTTTAAAATACTAGTGGTGCACATGTCCTCTTCCTTTTTTCAAAAACTATATGCACTGAAAAATTGCAATCAATCTATGGTTTGGGTGGGCATGGGGACATTTGCCTCTCACCTGAAGGGTTGGGGGTTTGATTCCCACCTCTCCCCGTGCTTCGGAGGTTTCCTCCATGTACTCGGGTTTCATCCCCCAGTTCAGAGACATGCATTTGTAGGCTGCCTGGCATTTCTAAATCGTATGTAGTGTGTAAATGAATGTGTGAGTGTGTGGCAATTGTGCCCTGCGATGGGTTGGCACCCCATCCAGGGTGTCCCCCGCCTAGGGAGTCCCCTAGGATAGGTTCCAGGCTCCAGGCTCCACGCAACCCTGTGTAGGATAAGCGGTATGGAAAGTGGATGGATGGATCTATGGTTCACAATGCGTTTGTGTGGAAAAAAATTGCAATGATGACGCCCTCCCAATGAGCTCAGAATGCATTCAGTTTACAGACTAAGTATTCAAGCTGAATGTGAAGACACCCTCAAATTGTGCTTTACTTTCAATAACATGACTTAATGGTATTAAATGGAGAATGATAACACAGTGACAGTGATGTCCTGTGATCCTTTTTGCCCTTTTCATTCCTTTGGCTAATCTGCTGCTTATGAGGCATGTGGCCAGCCGTGCATTTAATGCTTAATATATATTTAAATATGTTGATTTAACAAGCCATTGAGTGAATAAACCACTCGTGCAATTCTCTTTTGACTTCTGCATCCTTGAACAGGCCAAAACCCAATGTCAGTGCTACAGTTGTGCTTTAAAGTCTTATAAGGTAATATCAGTGGACCTGGCAGTTAGTTTTAGCATAAATGTCAGCCTATTCTACCTAAGGCAATGCTGTGTACCAAGGGGAATCAGAACAGATTATGCAATCATATTACTGAAGGAATAAAAATTCACTGGCCACTGAAACAACAGAGGAAATCAGCACGAGAAACTTTAAACAGTTTTTTAAATGAATAATTCTGTAAATAATTTAAGGAACTCATGAGATGGAATGTGGTCTTCTCGAACTGTTTATCAAGACTTTAAAGTTTAAGTGTCTACTTACTAAATCTTGAGGCTGATCATTTTATGCCTCATTTTGCATTAGACGGGAGAAATGCTCAACCCTCTGAGTCATGTAATAAAAGCTAAAGTGAGCTCAAGTGTAAGGTTCACACAGAATATTTTTTAGTTTATAGAGTTTAAGTATATTTTCTGAGATTTTTGAGCTATCTTCTGCTCTAGTTCCAATATACATAGGTATTGATGTGATGCACCAAAACTGTAGACATATTTGTAAAATTGCATTATTTCATTGATGACCTTTCAAGATTGTAATCCATGCTGCTTTCCAAAAGGCCATAAAATATTAAAACCTTTTCTAAGTAAATTTTATTGACACATTTATTTATGGCTGAACTGCTACTTGTATTGAACATGAAATGATAAACTGTGTGTTCAAGCATAAGTGTTGAGTTGCAGAATGGAAAAGGAGGTATAATAAAAGGGGAAAAGAAGAGAGAAAGCTGGAGAGCATGCCTGTGTTCTAGCAGTCAGACTAGGCAGAATTATATCAGAACCAAACCTGAGGCTCTACATAGATACTCTTTAAAATGTTATATTTAACTTGCTGAGAGAGAGTACTTAGGTGTATGTTTTTTTTTTTTTTTTTTTTTTTGTGAAAGGTCACTGAGAGTCATAACAGAGAGGAGGAGAGAAGAAGTGGAGGAAGCAAGCCAGTAAAGAAGAAAACATTTGTCGCATTCACTAATCATCCCATTTCCTGCTGCATCTTAGAAGCAGATTTCCATTTACAATTAGCTGCTCTGTTCATCTGGAGCACATCACATCAAAACCAGGTAGACTGCAGGTATACAGCTATAGGTACACATATACTCACACTCATAAATGTGTTGCCTTGAAGTCCACATTTATTGCAATTTCCAAAAACCTGAAGTGGATTTATTAAAAGTCGGAGATTACCTTGAAATGCATCATATAAAAAGATCACTGCAGTCAGCGTTAAAGAAATAAATTAGTAAACCTTCCACACTAATGCTACGGTGATATTAAAAGGACTACATACAAAGCTTCAGTCTGCAGTCATGTGCTTACATCAGCTAGAGTTTTAGTCCAACCTTCCAGCTAACACCATACAGATGCCCTAGTTTTACACTGCTTATTTACACTGCCTGAAAATGACCACGTCTTACATTTAAAAAAAAAGTCACTCTTGCTCTCTAACTGGATCTTCTTTTTCTATCTACAGTATGTATCTGTCCCTCTCTATATTCATGGCATTAGACCCTGGAGAGTTGGAGTCCAGGCCTGGTCTGTGATTTCCCTTCTTTAATACACATATAAGACCTGTAGCCAGTTGCACAAGTTGAACTAAAGTTCAGTGAGTAAAATCCATGCAGTGAGATCTTCAAACTAGCGCCTCACAGAATTTAATTTGCACCACAGACACTTAACCCAACATTTATTATCTTGGCATGCAGTACGGGAGTTAACATCTTTCTTGTTTGTTGTTACACATTTACCTGAAGTAAATAAATACTAATAGTACTTGAATTGATCATAATTCAACAGTAAGCAAATTAACAAATCCAGTGGTGTTCTCAAGTATCCACTTGATCTGCGCTTGCTCTGTATTCTGCTTTTCAGCTTGGATCTCAACTAATTTAATGGCAACTTAACAATGTACTACAGCAACCAACAAAAGCAAAGCAGCCACTAATTTAATCTGCATTTAAATACGACAGGGATGCTCATGGACATTATATATATATATATATATATATATATATATATATATATATATATATATATATATATATATATATATATATATATATATATATATATTTCACCTAAACTAGACAGGGGCAGCATGGTGGAGCAATGGATAGCTTGCCACCTCACATCTCCAGGGTGCTTTGCTCAATCCTGAACTCAGGTTACTCTCTGGAATGTTCTTCCTCCTGTGTCCTTGGGACATGGGTGTCCTCCAGTTTCTATGGTTTCCTTTCACCTCCTAAAAACATGCCAGTAGGTGGATTGGCTAAAATAAATTCCCTGGTTTGGCCATTCTCCTCTGACCTCTCTCAGCAGCAAGGTGTTTTTCCACTTCATATTTTTTGGTTTTTGCAGCATTCTGTTTCTGTATGATCATTAGAGACTGTTGTGCATGAAAACACACCTAATGGCACATTTTGAATAAATCGGTAGCTTGACTGACAGGTCATTCATGTAGTTGGTGACAGTTGAATATTCACAATGTTGTTGTTTTTCTACTGTTTGTTTATAGAGCCAGAAGTCCAACAGACTCCAGAGTTTTTCCATCTAACCATCCATCTTCCATACCACTTATCCTAAAAAGGGTCGTGGGGGAGCCTGAAGCCTATCGCAGGGAACTCTGGGCATAAGTCAGGGGACACCCTGGATGGGGTGCCAACCAGAATTTTTAATTTGAGCAAATATTTACAGACATTCCTAGAATTTAAAGGGGAAATTTATCAAATATTACAGAAAGCATCATGAGTTCAAAATCATTGACACCATCTTTAAATCGAGTGTGTGCAGGAAAATCACTGCACTGTGCAAAATTGTGTAAAACATGATCTCAAAGAAAAACATGTCGGCATTGCTGTGTATTAGAGACCTGCTGTCACAGCAGCATTCATTGCAATTGTACTGTATTCACATGCATGGAAATGAATCAGCTGTAATTTTTGTATAATTTAATTACAAATGTATTAAAAATGCAGTAACCCACATTCAGGGCATTTTGTCAGACGTTTTATAATAAATCAAAGAATTTTCCTCTTAAGTCAAACATAAAATGGTGTAGCTAAATCTGTGTGTCCACAAGAGTGCTTCAGTTCGCAATATTCCCCTCAAGGTTTTCACAATTTGTCTGCACTGCGGTAACAGGGTCATGCCCCGAAAATGGGCATCGATTGGATGAGTTCACGCTACACAGCATGTCTAATACACATTCACACCAACTTGCACACTCTGGAAAGATTTCCCCCCCTATTTCTGGTTGGTTAGTTGGCTAGACAAACATGCACACACTCCATCTCTGTCTCTCTCTCTCACACACACACACACACACACACACACACACACACACACACACACATATACACGTGTGTGCGCTTGGTTGTTAAGTAAATTCCTGGCTATGAATGACCTCATGGGAGATGCAAGCTATGTAAAGCATGTCACTGTCTATCAGTCACATGCTGTAGCTAACAGCCACAAACACAGAGACAGAGACAGACAGATAGGAAAGAAGACAGAGAGGGAAAGGGTTGGGGATGGAGAGAGGCTAGTTGCCAAGATTAGCAGCTACACTAGCATGACATGTTGGACTCTTATCCAATCAGATCTAAAGCTAGGGTTATAGGGTCCCCCTGGTTAATAGATGGTTCCCTAATTAAAAATTATTAAAATCTCTCTCTCTCTCTCTCTCTCTCTCTCTCTCTCTCTCTCTCTTGCTCTTTCTGCCTCACTTTCTTTGTGTGGGTGTATGGAGGTATTGGGGGCAGTTGGCAGACTTTTCTAATTAGCCCAGAAGGCCAGATAAAAGCCAAAACACCTGATCTTGCTGACATTCTCTCGCACTTTCTCCATCTCTCGTTTTCTGTGAATATGTCAGTGTAATTAAGGCTCCTGTGATCAGTTTGACAGCGGTTTAATGTCATGGGATCACAAGGCGAAAGGTTGGGCCACAGAGTTCAGCCTATGTATTCGTCAATGTATGCATCCATGTGATAGAAGGACATTGTGGAGCAATGGTTTTTCAGTACTTTGACATTTTGCATATTGGGATCTACAGCCAAAAAATAAAGAGCAGCACACGTCACATCCTCCATGTCGACAATATTCTCTCACACATCCTCACTGTAAATTATAGAGTGATGCACCATTAAACATGCCCAGGACAACACTGTTTTAATGAAAGATGATTTGTTTATAGCACTAGATCCCCCCCTTTCAAGAGTAGCTGCTTGATAGTAATTATCTTGCTCCCAGAGTTTTCCCTGTGTATATTTCCTCTCCCTGCTGACTTTCTTTTGTTTTCTTGCTCACATTTCATGCGCTGCAGCTTCACTAGGCTTGTGCAGTGCATCCACTCCCTCTCTTCCAGCTCTACCTGGCACCTGCTGTTGACCACCTGGTTCAGGTTGCTTTTGTAGCCGATCATCTCAGCATCTCCAACAACTTTTTTTTTTTTTTTTTTTAAAAGCTTTGTTTTCAAGGCTGTGGCTTGAAAGATTTTCTTTTCAGTGTTTTGTTAAAGATGCATCTACACTGCAAAAAAAAAAAAAAAATAGGCAAATTAAACTAGTATTTCTTTTTTAATCATTTTTTTTAAACAAATATAAAATTATTAAGCAAACAATATATATTCATATAATCAAATATATTCACATAAAACCTTTGTTAAACTTTGTTATAGCTTTTCTCAAATGGTCAAATATTCAAATGTCACTTGTGAGAATGTAAGGTTAAAATGGATTAACATCACTCAATTACTGCACAATTACCCTAAGTGTAATGAGCAAAACCTGACATTGCTTTTAATTGAAAACTTGTTTCACTGAAAAACTGTTTTTGCTTTCATCACCTTGATGAGCTTAGGAATTTTAAAAGTAGCCTGAGTCCTGTGGCTTTATCATTTTCACCTGTGCCTCTATTATTAAACTTGCCAATTGTATGGGAGGATCGGACCATCTTAAGTGGTCCAACAATTGTAAAGTTGGTTACTTGACCGTTTTTAATTTTTTAAATAAATAAAAGTATGGATTACCTCTGTGTATTGTCATTGTAAAACCACCAGTTTTTATTATTTTTATTTTACTTGGTTTAACTTCAGTGCTATGGCCATATTTGTGTCATGGCAAACAACTAATTTTGGTTAGACAGCTGTTTATGGAAACTTAAATACCTTGGGTCAGGCTGGTCCTAGCTCCTTGGAACAAAAACTGATCTCTAGCGCATTTATAAACAATTTGCACATTCTTGTTCCTTAGACTTAGAACTTAAGTGCAAATGTAATGGTCAACATTGTTCATATTTCCACTTTTATGGTTGATTTATAATGGGAAGGTTTCGAGTCACAGTCTTAATTTTTAGGGGGTACCTAGGTAAGCATGCATGCATTGCCTCTTCAAGCATAATAACCATAAGAGCTCAAAATGTGTAAAAAATCATGGTAATAATGTTTCATTTTAGTGACACCATACTTGGTATGGGCTCTGGTATGGCATTGGAGAAGAATGATTAGGTATTCTTCTCCTCTGCCCTAACATTTACTGACTGACTGCAGGACACATGGAGTCATGCCTGTCAATGTGGATGAGTACTGAATATGCCACAAGCTAACTATTTAATCTTGGTTCAGGACGTTTTGGCTTTTATTATTTAAACTGTACACTAGGCAAACTGGCAAAACAAGTTTAGTGTTTCCAGAATGAAATGAGGCCTGTAGGAAACACTTGTAATTCCTTCTTATTAAATTCATATTAATTAGATACCTAAAACAACCTAGTAGTGTCCAGTCTAGTAGTAAATGTTAGTGAGCCAGATGTAAACAGCTGGTGGCTAGCATTAATCTTTTTAGTAGGCAAATACTCAATTGTGTGGGCAGAACAGATATGTGTTACAAAATAATTGGCTAAAATTCATAAGAAATTAATAATTTAATGCTAAATTTGTGATCCCATAATCCTGTATTCCAATTTTTATTGGCAACAGGCCCTAGATAACTTATACCTGACCTTCCATACTGGCTCCAAGCTGTTTATTTTGCTCATGGGTGCTAAACGTTGGTCAATTTAATGATGAACTAAAAAGGAGATTGAGTTGCTTGCAGTCCATGGTGAAATATCTGATTTTTAAAAACATATAACGTAACCTTGTTGTGTCCTGAATTTGCAGAATATAATTCCTAAGATGCTCAGTCCACAGTCTCATGACATGATCTCAGCTAAGCTCCTAAGCATCCCACAAAAGAATTAGTTCACAAACTAGCTAAGTCTGGGGGGGGAATTATCATGTTCGGACATATCTGTTTTCAAATCAGAAAAAGTTCAAATGTAGATTGTATAGCTGTATATCATGCACGTTGCTAGTTAGTAGCAAAAAAAGACTTCCATATTGAAATATTAGTCTACTATGCCTAGTCGTGCTGCTTAGTAGTGTAATGCGATGACACCCTGTATCTGTTTTGTGTTTTGTGGAAGGTTATTTTTATCCATTTATTTATTTTCTGTATTGTATGTATTTATTTAAATATGAACCCTATCACTATGCTCCCAGAAACACTGGAAAACACAGAGATCAGAATGCCAGCATTGTCAGCAATGTGTATGAATTCTGGCTCTGACAGTTCCTCAACCTCAGCTACATCACTCAAGTTCATAATTGGTCTGTACATGAGATGTGCATGAGTTTTTGTTTGTTTGTTTTATTCTGCTTACAGACGTATAATAATTTTTTGTGTGTAGACCGTCGTGTCAACTAACTTATTTAGTTGGTTCAATTTACCAAAGTGTGAACCAACTGGTAGCTTAATTTAAACCACCTCAATCTGAACCTAAGGATTGTTTAGGTTATTAAGTTACAGTTACTAAGCTACAGTTACTAAGGATATTTCTTTGTTTATATCTGACTCACACATGAAAGTAAAAATTTTGACTAGTGCAGATTTTTGGCTGTGGGACCCCATTCCTGATTCCCTGTGAACCTTTCTGGCAAGAATTTTTTTCTTTCTTGTTTTCTAATTATCACAACTTAATTTACTTGTGATCTCAACATACTGTAACAATTGTTTTCTTTTGAACTTGACATAACAAGCTGTTTTTTGTGATGCCGACTGATTTGGGTTGTTTTTTTTTGTGAGTAGATGTTCTCTTTCAAAGGAACTCAACGTTGCATGAGCCTCATGCTGTGGGAAGCGCACTCAGCATCTGAAGCTTGTGTGAAATCATGCCTTTATAGGCTTGCTGTGATCAGGTAAAGTGGCAATTAAGCGCGTCGCGTGATATTAAAACAGCACCTGTGAACCACGCCATCAGCCTCTATTATCTGAAGCAAGACTACTTGTCGGTAGTTTGTGTGAATGCTCACAAAGAACTTTTGATTGCCTCTCTATTTTTAAAAAAAGAAAAAGAAAAATCTCTTTACTTTTCTATATGTCTATGGGTGGAGCATGCCGAGGCAGCCAGCTAGCTCAGGACCTGGGGATCTTGTATGGATCTGGAAGAGGAGCTGGAGACAAGCACGGCTCTATCTCTTGCTCTGTCTTCTAGGTCTGACTCTCGGCCGGATTTTCTAGCTCGTGTCACGACTCCTCCTTGCACTATGGAAAGCCATAACACCCTCTCTGACTCCAAGGAGCCAGAAGGGGGAGGCATTGCACCAAAAACAGAGAGTAGCTCTCAAGCAAATAAAGAGCTGCTTGAAGTGATTATTACGGCAGTAGAAAAACTTTATCTAGACTGGGCTTGTAAGTGGCTTGTAGCAGGCTGTACGAGTGCTTTTGACCCAGTGAATATAAATCTCCATCAGACCATAGAAAACTCCCCCTTTTTTTCAGAAGTGCATGATGAAATATCATGCTTCTGGGGAAAACCATACACTAGCCGCATATATATAACCTGGCTATATATAATCGGCTTATTCGGCCATCGTGGGGAATGAACAGCACGGCTATTTAGCTATGCCAAAGGTGGAGGAGGCGCTTGCGAGCTACCTCTCTCCATCAACAGCAGGTAATTTAGGCTTTACCAACCAAGCCATGTAAGGCCACCTCGGCATTGGTTAGCAAAGCCTATGTGGTAGCGGGTCTCACTTGTGGTTCACTGCATACAATGGCAGTGTTGCAGGCCTACCAAGCAGACATGCTGAATGTGGAAGAGTTAACATCAATAAAAGGCCATTTAGCAGCATGGAAACTACTGCCAAATGTGTCTCCATGGGTTCTTTCCACCATAGAAAAGGGTTACCAGAGCACACTGGTAATTGCCATGTCACCTGATCACGGCAGGCCTATAAATAGGCATGATTTCACACAAGCGTCACATGCCAGTCACACGCGAGAGCGCTTCCAACAGCGTGAGGCTCACACAAGGTCTTGTTCCCTTCTTAAGGAACAGGGTTACATGCGTAACCCAAATGTTTTCTCATTATATCGACTTAACAAAAAAATTTCTTGTGATCACAAATTAATTTTTCTGTGTACTCAACATAACATATTGTTTATACTTCTGGAGGCAGCAAAAGTGCAATCCCACAGCATCATGCATGAACACATTCATTTTTAATTCATCATGGACTTTGATCATGGACTCACTCAAACCGAAATAGCTCTGTATCTGTCAGTGATTGACAACTTCCACATTAGTGTCCGACACTGGAGAAGGAGACACCCCGCTCTCTTAATGTGGAGATAAAATCCATCTCTACAGCGGGCAATTATCACATTTATGATGGTGACGGTGAAGATGCCAAAGTGCATGTAACACCAGTCATCCACTCACAAGGTGCAATTTTCTCAGGATAAAATTGCGTCATGAGAAAACAGCTTTTTGTTATGTCGAGGTCACAAGAAAAGCAAGTTGTGATCACGGGAAAACAAGAAAGAAAAAATATGGTGCTGATTTCTTCCGTTTTTGTGTATATCTAATACTAAATAGTTTTAGATCTTCAAACAAAATACAACATAAAACAAACGCAACCTGAGTAAATGGACAATAGATTTTATTTATTTATTTATTTTTATTGAATCAAAAAATAGTTATCCAACACTTATCACCCATGTGCAAAACAAACTGCCCCCTTAAACTTAAAATCTGGTTGTGCCAACTTTATCAGCAATAACTGCAACCAAGCACTTCCCGATAACTGGAGATCAGTCTTTCACAACACTGTGATGGAATTCTGTATTTTTTTTAGTCATTCAGAGGTGGACTTACTCCTATTCTTTGAATCATTGCCTTGCTGCATAATCGAGTTGCAATTGAGTTTCAACTTACGGACTGAAGACCGGACAGTTTTCAGAATTTATGTTTCCCTCTATTACTGCAAGTTGCTTTGGCCCGGAAGCAGCAAAGCATCCCCACACCATCACATATCCACCTCCATGCTTGACTGCCGGTATGATGTTCTTTTGTGGAATTCTGTGCTTGGTTTGCTCCAGATGTAATGGGACCTCTGTCTTCCAAACTGTTCCACTTTCGAATCATCAATCCGGAGAACATTCAAAAAATCTAAAAGGTTTGAGTATCATCAAGGTGTATCATCTTCAGACGAGGCTTAATGTTCTTCTGGGCTAGCAGTGGTTTACACCTTGTCACACTTCCATGTTTCCATTTTTACCCAGTGTCTTTTTTTTATAGAGGAGTCATGAACAGTGACCTTTATTGATGCAAAAGAGGCCCGTAGTTCCTTTGATGTTGTCCTTGGCTCTTTTGTGACCTGCTGGATGAGTCGCTGCTGTGCTCTTGGAGCACTTTTGGAAGGTCGGCCACTTCTGGGAAGGTTCACTACTACTGTGTCGAGTTTCTCTCATTGTAGTCCTTTGGCAACCCAGAGTCTTGGAAATAGCTTTGTAACCCTTCCCAGACTGATGTATTTCAGTCACCTTCTTCTGGGTAAGATTTTTTAACCAACTTTATGCCTGGTTGCATCTAGTCCAGCTGATTTTGGGAATTAGTAACTACGTGGGACAAATACAATTTCACACAGGTCCAGTTGGTATTGGATAAATTTTTTCAATAAATAACATTATCATTTAAATACTGTATTTTGTGTTTACTCTGGTTGCCTTTGTTTCATTTTAGATTTTGATTTATTTTCTGAAATAATTTAGTATGAGATATACACCAAAAGAGAAGAAATCAGCAAATACTTTTTCACAGCACTGTCAATAATGCATCACCTCTTAGGGCTTCCGTAGATACATCCTAACCACAATAAATAAATAGTTCTGCAAAATGCCCCTTGAACCTCACATATTTCAACAGTGGGAAGTCTGTCAGTCAGTAAGAGACATTTATGGCCCAGCATATTATGCACTCTGGGAGTGAGTGAGCATTCATATTTATTGACAATAAGGCAAAGTGTTCATTTTCATTATGAATTTCACAAACAGATGACAATTTGCTCTTAATTAAACATGTCATGTAGACAAAAAAGTTTCATAGGATAGCTCACAACACTGTACCTCTAGAATGTCTTGAAACTACCAGTAAAATAGCAGTCATTTCTTTACTTTTCAACCTAATGAGATTTGGCAGCACTACCACTCAGTTCCAATTGTGTGTGTGTGTGTGCATGATTGTGTGTGTGGGTGGGTGTGTTGGGGGATGTTTGTATTGATGGGGTTTGACAGTTAGTCTTTTCATAACTAAATTAGTGGACTACAGAATGTAGGTCTCAGGAGCAGAAACAAGTGCTATACAAATAACTGACTTCAATGATGTGAACTGTGAGAAATGTTCATGTTACCTATTAATAAAAAGGATAAAATGCACAAACATAATATCTGAGATCTTGTATTTGTTTACATCTGATGAGTTTGATATAAATATAACAGTATTCTTTTACTCCCAGATTTGGCATCACCCTAACCCATATAGTAATGTTCAATGTCTTTTTATTTTTTCATGCTCACTTCCAGATTTTTCCTCTGCATTTATAGAGCTGCATTTAGGTCAAGCAGACTTTAACATGTTGTTCAGGGTTGTTCCTGATTGCCACTCTTAGGCTTAACCAATTAGAGATTTAGAGACAGGGCTTTGTGTAGATCTCACCTCCTCTGTTTCTTAGTTTTATCTCACTAAGAATTCAGTATTATTTGAATCACAATTTGTTTGCACTTGAAATGGAACCAATAATGGATGAGAGGGCAGAATATACAGGGGGGGGAAAGGGAAAAGGTCTTACCTATGTTTTGATGGCTATCACAAATTATATTGAATAATATAAGAAACAAGATGTGAATTGTAGACAACTGCATGCCTGGTTTCTAAAACATCTACTCCCTGTTTCTTTCCACAGAGGGCAGTGTGACAACATACTTAGGAGCACAGAAATTTCTTATTGAGACTTCACACAAGATCACATGTGTCTAAACTGGGGTGTCAGGCTCCAGTACTCGAGGGCCTCAGAGATGTGTTTACTCCTCTTCTAACATCCTTAACATAAAATTCAGCCCACTGGGACATTAGCTTACAGTTGAAAAGTGTCTAAATTGAGTTTCAGTGCTAAAGGCTGTGGAGTCTGGGACTGGAGTCTGATAATTAACACTGGTTGAGAAAGAGCATATTTCTGTGTATGTTCTCCTCATGTCCACACAAGTTTCTTCCGGGTTCTCCAGTTTTTAATTGACACTTCCTAAACCTTAGCAGTAGGTGGGTTAGCTAAGATAAATTCTCTCTAGTTGTGAATAAGTGTGTCAATGTATATGTCTATGCTTCTTTCCACTGGCTATTACTGTTCTTAACCAGGTTGGTTAGGCAGTATTTGGTAATCACTACAATGCTGACCTGCCAGTAAATAAGTAATCTTGCACTAAATGTTTTGATGAATAACTGCAATCCATCCAGTTTCTGTACTGCTTATCCTACACAAGGTCGCAAGGAGCCTGGAGCCTGTCCCAGAGGACTCGGGAAACTCGGGGAGACACCCTGGACGGGGTGTTAAACCATCACAGGGCACAATTGCACACACATTCATACTCTGTACAACATGCAAGCTCTGAACACACAGGGCAGCAGCAGGAATCAAACCCCCAACCCTTGTAATATTTCACAAGTTAAATATTATTATTATTTCAAATATTTATTTATGATTAATAAGTATATTATTTATTAATATTGTCATTACTATATATCATTGTTATTACCATTGCTACTTAAGGTGTAATATTTTTATATTGGGTGCAATAGGATGCTAATTCTTCTGTGTTGTCTGTGATGTGTGTGTTGAATGTACCATCTTCTGAGCAAACATGACCTAATACATGTAAATGTATATGCTGATTAAATATGATTCTGATTCTGATGTGACTGTATGGTGCCCTACAATGGTCTGGCATCTCATCCAGGGTGTATCTCTGCCTCTTGCACAATATTCCCCAGATCACTGGATTCACTTCAACCCTGAACAGGATCATATAGTTACAGAAAGTGCATGAGTGAGCAAGTGAGTGTTCGAGATTGATGTTGTAATTTTATAAAAGTAAAGATTATATTATTTACTTTATCTGAAGTCCAATTGTGTGTGTGTTTGTGTGTGTGTGTGTGTGTGTGTGTGTGTGTGTGTGTGTGTGTGTGTGTGTGTGTGTGTGTGTGAGTGATAGGGATGCTTTAACATTTATCTTGTTCTGGAGGCTAATTAGAGCAATTTAGCCACACACAAGTTCAGCGTTTAATGCTCTAAAGGAATGGTCACTTAGAGCACGGTGAATTTATAGGCTTGCTGAATCAATACAGAGACCTTTTAACAAAGAGACCCTTAAGCTACACGGAGCTTACTTTAGCTGTATCTGCACAAGGAGGCTTTCTTTCTTAATTAATTAAAGCGCTCACACACTTCACCTCTTCGCATGGCTGAGCCAGAGTCCATGTCCAATTTTGCCTTATCCACGTGTAGAAGGTCTTATATGCAGCTCTATGCAGCTGGAGCCAAGCCTAAAGGCTTCAACATCATCTTCTCCATCTCAGAAACCTTGAATTAAAATGCAAGCAATGATAGAAAATGTCTTAGCACACATCATTTGAATGAATGTGCTAAGAAAGAGCGATAACTATATAGGAAATATGTGGTGGGCAGGAAGTTTGATTGTTTTCTGGTGCCTTGTATATGGTATAAGCTGTAGAAGCAGCATGGCTTATCATATCTCTCTCCTGCTCATGTCTCTCTGTCGCTCGCTAGCGGGAAATCACAGCGTGGTCTGTGCTGATCCTGCGGGTTTATAGATAAGGCCGCATGCTCATTAAAACTGGGAGCAAAAGCCATGTGGAGGAACAGCACACGGGGAGTTAGAAAGGATCCGAGTGCCCGCCATCCGGGCTGGATCACTTCACATCTCATGGGAAGCAGCAATGCCAACAGTGAAGAGGCTATTCAAAACTTCCTTGTAGACAGAACACGAATGCTTGCTTAATTTTTTACTTTGGTGTTGGTTGAGAGTATAATTGCGTGTGTGTATATGTGTGTGTGTGTGTGTGTGTGTGTGTGTACATGCTGAATTTGTCAGTAATTTCTGCATAGATGTCACTTTATTATATTTGAAGCAGATACACTTTTGCAGGAAGCTTTGGACCAGTCTGTGGTGTACGGTGGCTTAGTGGTTGGCATGTTTGCCTTACATCTCCAGGGCTGGGATTTCGATTTCCACCTCTGCCCTGCATACATGGAGTTTGAATGTTCTCCCAGTGCTTTGGGGGTTTCCTCTGGGTACTCCAGTTTCCTCCCCCATTCCAAAAATATGCATTGTAGGCTAACTAGCATCTCAAAAGTGTGTGTGTGTGTATGTGTGTGTGTGTGTGTGTGTGTGTGTGTGTGTGTGTGTGTGTGTGCATGTGTGTGTGTGATTGTGCCCTGCAATGGGTTGGCACCCTATCTACCCCACCTTTGGGTGTGCCCCAAGTCTCTAGGTTCCCCCCAACCCTGTGTAGGATAAGCGGTACAGAAAATGGGTGGATGGACCAGTCTGTAAAAGTGTGTAAAAGGTTATAAAGCCATAACCACAATCCCACAACTCCAATGTTCCTATATAATTTAGACAGCACAGGATAGGAGATCACATTTTCAATAATGATTGTGTGTATGGCGCACAGTGGCTTAGTGGTTAGCACGTGAATGTGTATGTGATTGTGCCCTGAGATGGATTGGCACCCCATCCAGGGTGTATCCCACCTTGAGACCCATGCTCCCTGGGATAGGCTCCAGGTTCCCTGCAACCCTGTAGGATAAGCAGTAATGAAAACAGATGGATGGATGGATGGAATTTTAACTGTGTTAACTGACTTCTTCCAGGTAATCCAGTTTCCTCCCCCAGTCCAAAGACGTGTTGTATGCTGATTGGCATCTCTAAATTGTCTGGTGTGTGTGTGTGCACAATTGCACCCTGTGATGGGTTGGCACCCTGTCCAGGGTGTCCTCTGAGTTCCCTGGGATAGGTTACAGGCTCCCCATGACCCTGTGTAGGATAAATGGTATGAAAAATGGATGGATACTCTTATATAGAGTTCTGACAAATTGAACAGTACTTTCATCATCTTGCAATCAAATAAATGAAAAAGCAATATACAGTGACAACCCAGCTAGTTAGCTAGTTATCCAATAAAACCTCAGCCTTTATGTCACAATTCTTGCTGTTGATTTATTCCACTTTATTTGTATTGACTATTTTAGGATACTAATAAGAGGTAGAGGCATAATAGAGGAGACTAGGAAGCTTTTTGTTTCAGTTTTGAAGATGACTGATTTTGGCAGCAAAATTTTCTCATCGATTATTCATGTCAAGGCAATGTTCCTGTCTGCTCTTCTGGTTTAACACATATGCACGCCCAGACTAAGAAAATGTTATATAACTCAATTAGTCATTGTAAACATATTCAATTGGGTGATCAAAATCAGCCATGACACTCAATATGACACTAGATGTGCTGCAGATGAACACTTAAGGTGTGTGTGTTTGTGTGTGTGTGTGTGTGTGCACAGGAACAAATGCATAAACATGCACTCACACCCCCACAAACTTGCAAACAGCTCTAGATATCTTCTGGTATTGGATAGTATGTTGCCATGGTAACACATCATTTTCTGTAGCTCACATTGTTGCGGTTGTGGTAAATTACTAAATGAGTATTGATTGGATCAAGTGTCCATGCTGGAGGTTTCTCTGTCTCTCACATTTACAGAGGATTCTCTCTCTCTTTCTCTTGTTCTCTCACAGCTAACATTAGCTCTGTTGGGTGGACTTGTAAATGCACCCGAGCGTTTCATCTCTTTCTCCCTTCTGTTCTCAGATTTCGGACTACGCCATACCTGCATGCCCTCCAGGCCCGCAACTCCACAAAGCCTATTGATTGTCCCCTTTCTTCACTTCTCTCGCTTCTATTTTCTCTCATTCCCTCCCTCATTCCCTCCTTCAGATCAATGCTCTTGGATTGCCCCACCAACACCAAATGTCAGCTGCTAATGGTCCAAGCACGAAGAGGAGAACAGGCCAGGCTTTCTGGAGTTTGACTCTGATAGCCCGAGTGCTACAGCTCCCACACATACACATGCACATGCACACACACACAGACGGCTAGAACAAAGGCATTGCTCGCAGCTGAAATGTCACCAGATTGTTTGCCGTCTGAATGAGAAGTTTAGGCTGCGGTAGCTGGTATTACTAGCAGAGAAAGTGTGTGAGAATTTAAAGGTTATGTCTTGTTCATGCAGGTTAGGCAGGCTGTGGGATCAGGATATTGATCAGTGTCACTGTAAAAAAGCAAATGGATTTGGTGATCACAGCTTTCTTGTGCTCTCTCTCTCTCCCTCTCCTTCTTTAGCGGAGCAAAGTGAGGTTCCTGCACCTTCCTGCAGGATTGAGTCCTCATTCTCATTCAGTCGACACTACTCTTTTTAAAATCTTTGTCTTGTTTATTTAAACAAATAGTATTATTGTATTTGCTGTGTATGTTTCTTGAACACGCGTATGTACATTTGTAAGCGAGAGACATGACGGTGTATTTGGCAATGTGTGAAGCAAGTGTTTTTAATTAGCATAAATTCAACTCCAATCCCATGGGTTTAATTATATCCACTGACTCACTGATTAAAGCTCTTAATCGACTCCACCAGCAGCCAAAAAAACCCATCTCATCCTGATATCTGCTTCTGCTTCTAAAAATTAGAGAAATATCCATGTTTACATAGTAAATGGCTTTAGCCCAGTACTGTCTGTACTCACGCATCTTGTGTCAAGTCTGTCTCTGAAGCTTAAGTGCTGGTGAATATAAGATGAATTGGTTTCAGTTGGCTATAATTCTCCTTTTATTAAGAAGTGCTCTGAAGTTCTGAAGTGCTCTAAATACACTGTGCACCTTTGGCCACCCCACTTTTTTCAGTGAAAAGATGCTTGTATAGATCAAGGCTGTCATCCCTGGCTGTCCATACAGCTGAGTCACTGACTTTATTTCCAGCTGCAAGACATCATTGATTATTTTCCTATAATAGCATGCCCCATCATGTTTTATTCCATACTTAATTAAGAGTGGGCAGACCGTGGAAGTTTGCAGAGAGTTCATCATTCAGATACCACACAGCTTTTAAGAAATGTTCTCACCGTTTTCCTCCCTTCGACTTCTTCTCCATCACCATCTTTCACCTTGTTCTTCCTTTCCTCTTCTTTTTTTCCTATATCTTGCTCCCTTTTGCTCATCCCTTGCTCCCTGACTTTAATTACTGTGAGGCTGGTTTTCTCTCCCATGCAAGAAGGCCAATTAGACTTACAGACTGTGTGTGTGTGTGTGTGTGTGTGTGTGTGTGTGTGTGTGTGTGTGTGTGGGTGGGTGGGTGGGTGTGTGGGTGCTACCTTTTTGAATTATTTTTTGTTCCATAATAACTAGAGGTTGGAAAGAAAGCAGGAGAAGAGCAAAGCTGCAGCCATACATTCAGCTGTCATTTTCACTAGCAACTATATGCGTGTGTGTGTGTGTGTGTGTGTGTGTGTGTGTGTGTGTGTGTGTGTGTGTGTGTGTGTGTGTGTGTGTGTGTGTCAGATGGTGCTGGGACATAAAATGCATCACCAATTCAAAACTTACGTGTCTCCCACCAAACCCAACTCAGACTTTCTCTCTCATTTCCCCACCATCTTGCTCTTTTTCTCTTTTTCTCTCACTTAAACACAAAGCTTTCTATCTTCACTGCACTCTCTCTGGGTTTAGCAGGATGGATTGTGCTCCAGGGAAAGGCAGCCAGTACCAGTTTCCGTAGTGATAATATCCATGGTATCCACAGGGAGCAGGAGGCTGGCCACTGAGCTTGATTTTCCTTTCCTTCCTTAGAGAGCCAACACAGAAGAGAGAAGGGCAGAGAAGGAGAGAACCCAAGCAGGACATTCATAGTCCTTTATCACCCAGCTTACACTGCAGTTTAAAATAATTTCCTCCCTTGTCTTGAGCTTTAACTCCAGACAAGAGAAACGCCCATGCTCCATTTTGGTGGACTCATAGCTTCACACATTTACTAATTCATAACATCAAAGCTAGAGTGGCTTGCATTGAAAATAGGCATGAATACTGTGCACACACAAATATACTGAGCCCCATACACATTTCACACATACAATATACAGTAATACCCTACTGTACACGCACACTCGCAAACAGGGGCATCGGACAATGTGGCGGCACTGGCTCAGGTGGTAGAGCAGGTTGTCCTCTAATCATAGGGTTGGTGGTTCGATTCCACATGCTGAAGTGTCCTTGGGCAAGACACTGAACCCCAAGTTGCTCCCGATGGCAAGTTAGTGCCTTGCTTGGCAGCTCTGCTACCACTGGTGTGTGTGTGTGAGTGTGTGTGTGAATGGGTGAATGGGTGAATGAGACACAGTGTAAAGCACTTTGTATAAAAGTGCTATATAAGTGTGCCATATACAATTTACAATGGGTAATGGTGGACCTGAAAAACCAGGACCCTTCCTGGAGGCCATCCAAAAGCCAGGAAAATATTTGGTTCCTAAATTTGATACTCAAAAAAAAAAAAAAAAAAAAAAAAGATTTTTTAACTCTACTTATAGAAAATAAAGAACAAAGAATGTGCATCAGGTGTGCTTTGCTTTTAAAAAAAAAAAATGTTTTAATCCATTTCTGAAGCCACCTTTGTTACATATTATATCATATTTATACAATGCTTATAACATATTTTGTGCAGGCAAATAACTTGTTTTATTTTAAATAAAAAAGTCTGACAAAGATATGTCACTGCTAAATACCCATAAGTATTGTGGTTTATATTTCACTTCTATTATTTCTCTATCTCTCTCCCTCATTCTCTGTCATGTTCCTCAGAACTCAGCTTCTGAGACGAGTAAACATTTAATTTCAACAGATTTACCGCCAAATATAGATGTTGCATCCATTGATTTCACCATGTTTTCTTCCTGACATGACCACAACTCGGGAACTCGGAGTTCAAAGAAAATCCAGAGTTTCCCACTCGTAAATACAACCTCATGGTGGGTTCATGTGCATTCAACTCATAAATACGATCTTTCCGACATGACTTGAACGCACCAAAAGTAGCACTTCTTACCTTTAAATGTGTTATGCTGTATATACAAGTATTTGCTTTAGAAGTAAATATATGTACTCATCACTGTTGATGAGAAGCTGGATAACAAAAGATGAACATGGAGGCATCCTTGTTTTTGTCCACTTTGTAGCTGAAATGCTACCCACTCAAAAAGCTAATGCAGCACAAGTACAAGCTGATAAAGAAGCACAGGATTTGATTTGTTCAGTGCAATAAGTTAACATTTTCTTGTAGCTAGCTGTCTAAGTAGCAAATGTGACAGACAGGGTTGTCACATAACCCAACGAGGTTAGAGTTCAGCCCAGCAGCTAACCTGTGAAACACACACTACAGAGGCTAAGTGTAAGAATACATTTAGAGACACTGTGGATCTGGATCCCAGCCCAGGATCCCAGGAAGACTAGGTGCAGGGCAGAACACATCCTGGATGGAATGTGTTAAAAGGTGCATGCTGTAATAATCACAAGATTTAATTTAATGTTATTAAAATCTAATAACATTATAATCTTATAGCATATGCACTGCAAGACAGCAAAGGAAGTTTACTTATTCTCACTCTCTGTCTCAAACTCTGAAGACTTCTATGCTCAGAAGTGGAACAATTCCATACTTTACTTAGTCTCCCAACATGTTGGAAATATCAGAATGGCTGCCAATTAAATTTGACAGCCATAAGACACAACTGAAATTCATATGGCCGTGCTATAATTCTCCATGAGATTTTCTTCCTACCTCACCATAGATCCCTGTACTCATCTGGTAGCATGAGCAGCAACAAATATTATAATGCTGATTTGTTTCTGTAAATAATGACTGTCTACAATTCGTTCTGCATTAAAATGCATGCCAAATTGTCACCGGAGAGCAGAGGCAACTTACACTGTGTTCACATTAGTAGGCAAGATGTCCATGTTATTTAGCCATGCTTGTCTCTAGTGAGCGTCCTGGTTCAACATGGCAGGGATTTGAAAATGACAATAGGAACAGATGCACAAATGAAAAGGTGACTATAATGACAAACAAGAGCAATGGGAACAACAAACTAGTAAGAAAGGGAAAAAGACTGAGACATGAGTCATGAAAAGATAATCACAAAAGTGTCTGAATTGTTTCAGTCTGGACATTTCTCATGAAATTTGTCAAGTTGATTTATAACCAAGGAGCCAGTGAATTCTCAGTGAATCACTTTTGAAGCTTTTAAAGGTTGGTATGTCCCCTTACATTTTTTCAAATAGTTTACAAATGCAACTGAAAAAACATTAACTACAAAACAACTAAAACTCATCACTTCTGTCTATTTTTTCAGAAATTATATCTATCTATATATATATATATATATATATATATATATATATATATATATATATATATATCTTGCTGGTCTGCTTGGCAGTGACAGTAGAGGTGATGCTGTGTCAAAGCAGTGCATCTCTGTTTGGATAGTGGAAGCCAGCTCTATTGCTTATGAGGTGCAACGTCTCACTATGCCTCTGGGTACTGGGGCTCATCCACTAGGGGGGTCACCTCCTCAAAGGCTTTGTCCAAGAGGTACCATTACAGAATGTGTGTGCTGCAGCGGGGTGGTCTACGCCGCACACATTCATTCAGCATTACAGTCTGGCCTTACTGGCCAGTTCATATATGGTTCTCGGAGATAATATATCTGCTGGACGCCACTCCCTGGTAGAGTCCAATTTGTAGGGATCTATTGTCTCCGATATATTGCACTTCTGAAGGGGCCTCTGTGATAGGACATACCTTCAGTATAACTAAGTCGGTATACTCATTCCCACAGGGTGAAGCTGCTCACACAACTTTGAGTTCTCTTTGAAAGGGAACGTCTGGGTTATGCATGTAACCTGTTACCTGAGAAGGTAACTAGACATTGAGTAGACATTGTCATACTGGGGCATGCCTGTGAATCGCAGCTTCGCTTCAGATAATAGAGGCTGATAACATGCTTTTACAGGCACCGTTTTATACTGTAGTCATGTGACGTGCAAAATGCCACATCACCTGACCACGGCAGGCCTATAAATAGGCGTGATTTTACACAGACTGCAGATACCGGTCATGTGCGAGAACACTTCCCACAGTGTGAAGCACACGCTACATCTCATTCCCTTCTCAGAATAAGAATCAGAATGAGCGTTATTCCCAAGTATGTTTACACACACAAGGAATATATAAAAGTAAAAAATTAAAGCAATAAAATTAAATATTAAACAGTACAATACAGTACTAAAGACATAGCAAAAATAGACAGGATTATGTGTGTACAGACGTGCTATTTACAGATGTGCAGTTACAGTACCTCACAAAAGTGAGTACACCCCTCACATTTTTGTAAATATTTGATTATATCTTTTCATGTGGCAACACTGAAGAAATGACACTTTGTTACAGTGTAAAGTAGTGAGTGTACAGCAAATTTACACTGTTATAAAAGCTGTACACTCCCTACTTTACATTGTGCCAAAGTGTCATTTCTTCAGTGTTGTCAAATGAAAATTTATTATCAAATATTTACAAAAATATGAGGGGTGTATTCACTTTTGTGAGATACTATATGTGCAAATGGAAGTATAGAATGCTATGTATGTTATATACAGTTTGTGCAATGAAAGTGAAATGAATGTACAGAGGTATATAATATAACAATTATTTAAAAAGGATTAAATTATTGTTGCATTAAATGCACAATGACGAGACCCTGTTGGCAGTTTTAATGGTCAGAGATTGCCTGAGGGAAAAAGCTGTTTTTGTGTCTGTCTGTCCTGTTGCTCAGTGCTCTGTAGCAACAACAAGAGGGCAATAATTCAAAGAGAAAGTGGGCTGGGTGAGAGCGGTCAAAAGTGATGTTCTTAGCCCTTTTTCTCACTCTGGAGGTTGAGCAGGGGGGAACCAATAATTTTCTCAGCAGTTCTGACTGTCTGTTGTAGTTTCCTTCTGTCAGTTTTGGCAGCTGAACCAAACCAGACAGTTATAGAAGTACACAGGACAGACTCAGTGACAACTGAGTAAAACTGTATCAGCAGCTCCTGTGAAAGGTTGAGCTTCCTCAGCTGGTGAAGGAAGTACAACCTCTGCTGGGCCTTTTTCAAAATGGAGTCTATGTTAGCATCCCACTTCAGGTCCTGAGAGATGGTAGTGCCCAGGAACCTGAATGACTCCACTGCTGCCACAGTGCTGTTCATGATGGTGAGTGCAGTGGGGCACCTTCTGAAGTGTAGGTTCATCTCCACTGTTTTTAGCACGTTAAGCTCATGGGTGTTGTGACCACACCAGGCACCAGCCATTCAAATTGTATACAGACTCATAACCGTCACAGATCAGGCCAATGACTGTGGTGTCATCTGCAAACTTCAGGAATTTAACAGTTGTTTAAGTGCCCTTAGCTGTGCAGTTATTCGTACACAGGGAGAAAAGCAGAGGAGACAGAACGCATCCCTGAGGAGCACCAGTGCTGGCAGTGAGGGTTCTGGATGTGAGCTTCCCCAGTCTCACTCGTTGTTTTCTGCCTGTCAGGAAGCTGGTGATCCACTGACAGAGAGGGGTGGGCATGGAAAGTTGGGTCATTTTGTTTGAGAGCAGTTCAGGCATGATGGTGTTGAAAGATGAACTGAAGTCTACAAATAGGATCCTTGCATATGTCCCAGGTCTGTCGAGGTGTTGCAGGACATAATGCAGTCCCATGTTGACTGCATCATCCACAGACCTGTTGGCTCTGTAAGCAAACTGAACGGGGTCCAGCAGGGGTCCAGTGATGTCCTTCAGGTGGGTCCAGTCTTTCAAATGACTTCATGACCACAGACATGAGGGCAACAAGTCTGTAGTCATTCGGATCAGTGATTTTGCTTTTTTTGGCAACCAGAATGATAGTGGAGTGTTGGAAGCAGTTGGGAACTTCACACTACTCCAGTGATCTGTTGAAGATCTGTGTGAAGATGGGGGCCAGCTGGTCAACACAGGGTTTTAGACAGGCAGGTGAAACACCATATGGGCCTGAAGCTTTCCTAGTCTTCTGTTTTTTAAAAACACGGCCCACATCTTCCTCACAGACTAGAAGTGCAGGTTGAACAGCAGGGGGGGGGGGGGCTGCAGGGGGTGTTGATGGCTGCGTGAAATGCAGATCAGAGTAATGGAGGGGGTGTGAGACCGGGTTTTTCAAACCTGGTGTAAAACACATTCAATTCCTCAGCCAAATGCTGATTCTCCACAGAGCGGAGTGATGGTGTCTTGTACTTGGTGACGTTCCTCAAGCCTTTCCACACAGACAGAGAGTCGTTTGTCAAAAACTGGTTTCCCAGCTTATCTGAGTAGCTCCTTTTAGCCACTCTGGTCTGCTTTATTAGTGTGTTCCTGGCATTGTTGTACTAGACTTTATCCCTACTTCTGTAATCTTTGGCATGATGATGCTTTCTGAGTTTAGCTGTAAACCATGGTTTATCATTATTGTATGATAAGAATGTCTTAGTAGGGATGCACATATCCTCACAGAAACTGATATATGATGTTACAGTATCTGTGAGCTTGTCCAGGTCTGTGGTTGTAGCTTCAAAAACACTCCAATCAGTGCAGTGGAAGCAGGCTGGTAGATCCCACTCTGCTTCGTTAGTCCATCTTTTTACAGTCCTTATTACAGGTTTAGCTGATTTCAGTTTCTGCCTGTAGGTCGGTATATGATGAACTAGACAGTGATCAGAGAGCCTGAAAGCTGCTCATAGGGCAGAGTGATATGCATCCTTTACCGTGGTGTAGCAGTGATCCAGTATATTACTGTCTCTGGTGGGACATGTAATGTGCTGTCTGTCTGGCAGTTCACAGGAGAGATTAGCTTTATCAAAATCCCCAAGAATAATTATAAGAGAGTCCAGGTGTTGTTGCTCCATGTCTGTGATCTGATCAGCCAGCTGTTGCAGCACTGCGTTCACACACGTTTTTGGAGGGATGTAAACATTCACTAGAATGAACAAGGAAAACTCCCGCAGCAAGTATAAAGGCTTACAGTTTATGAAGAGTGCCTCTAAATTAGCACAGCACATCTTTTTCAGGGTTATTATTTCTGTACAGCATCTTTCATATATGTAAAAGCATAATCCACTGCCTTTCATTTTCCTTGTTAACTTTGTGATGCAGTCTGCTCTGAACAGTAGAAAACTCAGCAGAGGTAGTGTATTGTCTGGAATAGCTTCACTTAGCCAGGATTCGGAAAAGCACAATGCAGCAGAGTTTAAAAAGTCCTTGTTTGTGCAATTGAGGAGAAGACGTTCATCCGTTTTGTTAGGAAGGGATTGGAGATTCGATAGATGGATACATGGGAGCGGGGTTTTGAAGCCATTTTCACAGAGCATAACCAGTGCACTGGTGCGTTTCCCTCATTTGCGTCTGAGCACGCGTTTCAACAGCACCTCTGCTCCTCCAACTAGAATGTCTAATAAAATGTCTGAGTAGTCAAAAACTGGAAAGATGTTGTCTGGTGAGAGTTGTCTAATGTTCAGAAGTTTGTCTCTGGTAAAACTGATAGGAAAAGAATTATTAAACACAGAACAAACGAACAAAAACAGTAAAAGAATTGGAGAGCTCCACACCAAGGCAGCCATCCGTGGCACCATCCTGGATTGATTCTCCGGGAATAGGGTTAAATGCATAACCCAGACGTTTTCCTTCATTTTTATCCATTGCTCTTAGAGAAGGAAACTGATCACTAGGGGCTATATTCAAAGCTAGTGACTTAAGTCCATTTTGAACTTTTAGGGCTTTTCATCTCTCTGGATTCGTAGCCTACTGTGATTTGCTGTGCCAACAATATTGCAATTAAAGTAACTTAAAGTTATTTGCATATGTTTTCATAGGCCAACCCAAACCCAAGATTCCTGACAGTTTTACACACGTTTTGGCAATGCTAATTTTCTTACTATGTCATTGTTTTTAGGTATGTGACATACAAAGAGAACAAAGCCTAGGCTGGTTTTGAAATGATTCACAGAGCTCACACCATATCAAGGAAGCATATTAAAACTCAGGAAACAGCACAAGGTCTTTCTTTCTCACAAAGGTCAGAGTATTTCCAAATGCAGCATTCAGACTACTAGCTGAAATCCGACATGTTTGCCTTTGAGGTCCTTGGCTTTCCTTGAAATCTTCATAAGCTTGGCAGCCCTGCCTCCTCTGTGGACCTAAAAAGGAGCCAAAAGCAGCTTCCCTTTAATTGTGTGTGACTTGAAAAATAAGCAGCCCCCTTATGGACAGTTTCTCAGAAGATCTGTTTCTGTACCTGAGGGCCATAGCCACTCGTGTGATAAAGTCCAGCCTTTTGTCACTCTCCTCTGTGAGAATTCTAAGCAATTTAAGTTTCCCTGTCTATTGTCACTATTTCCATTTGAATGAAGGTTTGGGGAGGGGGGAGGGGGGGGGGTAGTTTCTCTGGCTTCAAACAATCAGACCCGATACTAAATGACATTTTTTCCCTGTTGGCTTACAGCAAAGTGAGCAGGACTCCTACCTTTACTGTTCCTCTGTGTATCTTTAGTTTCCCATCTTACTGCACAGTGCTTTTTTTTCTGGAAATTGAGTGAACTCAGTAAGCCAGCTGACCTATTGCCAATGTAATGAACCTACTATTGAGTGTGTGTGTGTGATCTTGCTTGTGTTCTTGTTTGTGTGTGCGTGTATGAACATTTTTAGTTCGTTTAATATCTGACTAACAGTTTGTAAAGCCAAACTAATGAGTTGCACCTCAACTGAATGCATTTCAGTCCAGTTTGTTTATGTCTCTTTCAAAGGGATTCCATGTTTTCATCATATTTGTTCTGCTTCTTGCCAAGTTGTTTCACTAACTTGCTTGGCAGATCCGAGCAACTTCTAAAAAGTTTCCTACAGCTCATGAAATCATTTATGAATTCAGTTCTCAAAAGTTAATGTTGACTTTCTTTCCTAAATGCTATGCTTCTATTCTTGAGGTATCGAAGTATTATTGAGCCGGTTATGTATGGTGCTATTTGTTTTTCCATATGCTAACAGTTACCAATAAGAACAAACTGTTGAAGATAAATAATTTAGCGAGAAAAATTATTGGTAAATACTAAAGATGCTTGCCATGAAGGGATTGAATAGTTTTGAAATTGGAGAAATCATTCAAAGTTGCATTTTCAGTTTAATTTTGGGGAAAGCACTTGAAGCATTTGTTGTGTTGAACTATTTCAATTGCATTTGTTTGATTTTTTCATTGCAGACAGCTGAAAGTGTTACCTAACAATGGAACTGGTCTATATTATAATAATAATAATAATAATAATAATAATAATAATAATAATAATTATTATTATTATTATTATTATTATTATTATTATTATTATTATTATTATAACTTGGGTCATTACTAGCTGTCTTGCTTCTATGATCAGAGTTTTTTAGTGGTTTGAGTTTATAGGAACTTTGTGATATTCCCCATAAAGTATGCTCTTTCTTATCCAGCCATAAACCATACTAAAAAAAAAAAGAAGCTCAACACAGTGTTAAGAAGGACACTTCTTGTTTATATAAACGTTTTACCTATTTTGTGGCACTTTGTGCCTACCTGGGATGGTCATAAATTGGCCTTTGAAGCTCACTTGATGGGGGCAGTAGGGGGCAGTAGTAACTAGCTATGTTGCAAGACACAGGCACATGAGAACTGTGGACCTTCAGTGTGATCTCCATTGAAGAATTATGCACGGTGAATCATAAGGTCTTGTCTATGATCTCTGGACAAGTTGACTGAGACTGCAGCTGGAACTTTGGTATGATTCAAACTGAAATCTTTCCACACAAAGTCCACACAAATCCTTCAGCTGCAAGAAGCCCAAAGAAGCAAACTTGATGCCACTATCTCTCCGTGTGTCTCAGGACTCTCTCTGCAGTCTCTATCGATGCCATGACCGACTACACTGAAGGTACTTCATGGAACAGGACCAACCAATGAGACACTGTCAGAACATAATTATGAAGCTTCTCTACAGACCTATCCTCAATGTTGGCACGGTAGTTTCATTATAATTAGTTTGTATAATTACTATCCAAACTGATTCCTAGGCTTTTGTTTATTTCTGTCATTCAGCTTCATCCTACTCAATCAGTCCCACCAGGATTTTGCGATTGCAGAAATTAGCACCAAACCAATCAAACTCCACAATATTTGGAGGAGCTTGCAATTTTTCAGAATCACTGCAGATTTTCCACAGATTTGGGCCAAGACACATCATGTGATGTCATCACAATGCACATTCAGACAAAGCCCTCTTCGATTCACATGTGTCTAACATGAGTACAGCTAAAAAAAGTCTCACCAACAACTATCCCTGCGAAGGACAGTGCAAAAAAATTTCATGCAATTGCAATTTTGCCAATTCAAATGGTTTTCCGCAAAAAAGCTGAAAAACCTCGGCAAGTTGCATCACAATTTTTTAAAAGTCACAGCAAATCATTTTTGGCCACAACAATCACAAAAAAACTCTGCAAAATCCTGTAGAGACTGAATAATTTCCAACTGTCTTGTCTATTAGTTATTTCACTACATTTGTGAATATTTCTTTCATATAATTTGTATTATATTGATGCTCTTCTTGTTATTACATTTACATGTGTGTTTCTTGTATTCTACAAACTATTAACACATTCACTTAATTTGATCTACAGTATATCAAATACCACTCAGATACAATATTAGGCAAATCATTATGATTTCTTATCTTGTTACTGCAATCATGATCATTAATCTGAGATTATTTTGTCCATTCCACAGCTGCCCTATTTAAGAGAATTATAAGTAAAATTAAGAATAATTTCTAATAGTTAACTGAATAGTAATAATTTACCCATCTCGTATACCATACAAGTTTGAAAGATGATACTGATTGCTTCTTGCTTTATCTCCTATGACTTTAATGCGATGATTGAATAAGGTTCATGTGTGATTTATTGACCAGAGCTTAGATAACTGCAAGACTGGTCATATTGCTTCTACTGCTGATGGCAAGCACACACACACACACACACACACACACACACACACACACACACACACACACACACACGAGACTGCACTAGTCTCTTTTGCTCTTCTTTGTTCAATCAGACTATTCAGTATGGCACCTGACCTGTGGATGCCTTAAGAAATTTGAAATGGTTCACTGGGATTTTCAGCAGTCTGGTGTAGTGCTTTAGCCCCTGGCCAGAGTGCCATGAGCTCCTGAATTAATTTCAAATCATAATACTTGGGTAGTAACAACTAGAATCACAATCATCATTTTACATAGTATTAATATGTTACTGTAACCAGGGGTGGCTGATGTACACTACTGGTCAAACAATTAGACACACTCATTCTTTCTTAATATATATTTTTTCATTTGATTTGACTTCTAAATTGTCATTGTACAAACATACAACGAAATTATGGATTGCCAACCTATACAGTTACAGAATAATTAAGTGCATTTTAAAAACAAAGGCCATATTCCACATAAATGAAATAAAGTGCTCATAATGTTCCACATTTTAGAACAATAATAAAGTCATCAAAACTCTGGAATAACACAAATGGAACTATGGGAATTATGTTGTAATAAAAATCCAAAATAAATCAAAATAATTTTATATTTTTGCATCTTCAAAGTAGACACCCTTTTTGCCTTGAAATGTATTCTTGGCATATTCTCAACCGATTTCCCACCTATGTTGAACAAGTGGGTGCTTTTTGGAATACTTTGCTCCAAGTCATCCATTTAAAAAAATATTTGGTAACACTTCCGATGAATGCCCATGTTTAAAATTAATTATAGCCCCATTTATAATTATTTATAAGCAAGTATTACTGCTCTATAAACACATTTATAACGACATATAAAGACCTATACTTCGTTGTAATAACAGTTATAGCTACATTTATATTATTGTTATAATTACTTATAAGTGATACTCTTGCTTTTTCAGTGCCCATGCTCATAATGCATTATACACCAATTTATAAGTATTAATTAGTCAGTCTTATGGTTCCATTAATGTATTCATAAAAATATAGTCTGCATTTTTATAATGTTATTATATTATAGTTATAATGACTTATAAGTAATACAGATTTATGGTCCAATAAATTAATTATTTTATATTGTTGTATTGTGTTGTGTTGCCTTATAAATATTTATTGTGAGCTATAAGACAATTACTAACCTTTATAAATGCATAACTGATGGCTTTAAGTAAAGTGAAAACATGTGATGCAGTTTCCATAATGCAAATGTTAAGAAATCATGAAGATGAGCTTATTATACATTATAAATGCCTTTAAAATTGTTTATTTGTAAATGTAACTACTGAAGAACAATGGTTTTAATAAAGTAATAAAGTTTTTAAAAAAAAACAGAAATCATATTAATGTAAACAGTTGCAAAGTTTTTTTTTAAATGATACATGCCATCAAAACATTGTAACATTAATTTTTGAATTATAATGTCAAATCGGAATTTTCATTTTCATACATATGGTTGAGGAGCTATAGCTTTTAACAAGTCAATCTTTCAAGTTTTCAAGAAATGTTAATTAAGAACAAGTGGCTAACACACTGTGTCTCAGAAGGTGCTGCTACTGGCAAAAGTTCTCCTTCAGTTTCATCTGGGAGATTGTCTATTTGAAGGCACTGCTGATTGCAGCAGGACATCTCTCAGTAAATGAGGAGAGCTTCTCCACACACTCACTCCATGGAGTGATCCTGACAAAGACCTCAGGAGCAGCTCATTTCAGTTCATTAATATGATTTGTTGCATTGATATTTTTTTTCATTATTTTATTCAAACCATTATTGTTCGGTAGTAACATTTACAAATAAACAGTTTTAACCCTTTTTTTTGCAGTACACTGGTGTTTCATTCCGCCGGAGGAATGGAAACCGACTTATCGGACATTTTCAATCAGTATAAACAAATTAATTATTTTATCTCCACAAGTCTGTTATAAGATTGGTTTTCTGTGTGTGCAGTGTCGTGATTGCACTTACACTAGGCTTTAAACATGTATTTTTGTCGGCTGCAGTTGCAAATATGGGCAGGAACAGGATATGACATCATCCATCAAAACCAGGTAGACTTTCTTTTTAAGTTATTTTTATAATCTTTCAAAGCTGTGTTGTAAATACAGGATAATGTTATACTGCTAAAATTAGCACTTCAAGTTTTTTTTATTTCTATTTTTTTATTTAAATTTTTTTAATGTATGTATTTATTTATTTATTACTAAAAGGTCACGCAGTGATGTCGCGATCATCTATTGGCCACACGTCTTCATGTGACATGATAACGCAGGTCAGAGTTCACCAAATTTGAACTTTCATCACGCAGCGAGCTTGTGTTTCCAGTCTGCCGTTTTCGGGTGTACTTGCGCGCTAAAGCCTAGTGTGACCACCCCATGACTCTGGCGAGGAATTGGAGGTTTTTTGGAAGAAGATAGCATGGATTGAGCTGAGGAGCATTCCAGCATAGAGTGGACACGGCCCTTCAAATGTACGTAAATTATGTTGCTTTCTAGTTTTAATTTTTGATTGTAGTGTGGAAATATCTTTTTTGTAGTACGGAACTATATTTTTCCACATGTAGCACAGCAGTATTTTTTTATAATAATAAACAAAGGAAATGCACTAGCACAGGTTCTTTGATAGCTGAATAGAAATATAGAATTATGATTGCTATTATATAAATATAAAAGCCAGTTTAGCATTTACTATGGGTGATTTTGGCTATTTATTGTACTTTGTATTCATGATTATTTATTGTTACGGAGAAGAAGAAAATGTTCCTTATCCTCCTAACACTTCTTCTGAGGCCTTCACCCCCACCACCTACATGGAGGTTTCCACTGCAAAACTGACAACTCCATCTACCCCCAGAGAAGAGGGGTCACTCGTGTGTCACTCATTTGAGCCATTAGGAGAGCCAGTGCTCCTGCACCTACAACATAATCTGAACAGGACAGGAGGCACAATATTAACGAGGATGATGTGTCTCCCGTACATCACTTTTCTCCTGCCCACACTCCTAGGATCAGCTTGATAGCCACCACAACACACTTCCCTAGAGCTGTTCTAGTTTTTTTGGTAAATCCACAGTCTCTGCAACAACACAAACCTGTATGCAGAGTAATAGCAGAAGGTTATGTAGACACCATGGAGTCCTGTCACTAGCCTGAAGATATGCAGATTCCTGGGCCTAGTCATTTACTGTGGCCTAATAAAGCCATCAAGAGTTTCAGATTTGTGGAGAAAGAATAAGCTACATAATTTTCCATTCCAAACCTCTTGTCCTGGCATTCTACAGATTTGAGGCAATATTATGGATCCTGTATAAGAGCAACGTCAAAGACGATGAGCAGAGTGATCGGCTAAAAGGCACCGCTGGCTATGACTGGCTTTTATGTGAAGCCCATCAGGAAGCATCTCTTATTGACATACAGGGTATACTACCAGTTTCACCAGAACCTGGCCATCAATGAAAGAATGGTGGCCACAAGGTCTGGAATTGTGGATTTTGGGAGTGATGAAGCCATAAGTTCAGCGTGTCTGAGCCAGTGGTGCTGCAGCTGTCAGTGACATGTCACAGCTGGCACAGAAGATGCCATGCTATCCAGTGACAATTGTGAACACCTCAACCTATGTCAAGAAAGACAAAGCCTCAGCTGGGAGAAAACACTGTATACTGCCTTCAAAGGAAGAAGTACAGCAAGACTATTTACAAATGCAGGTCTTGTGATGTGTTCCTGTGTACTACAGTGGACCATCACCGAGTTGGTATGATGTCAAGGACAGCCAAGCTCAATGATGCACACTAGACTCTGACTCTAATATTTTAAGTTTTTTATGCACTCTTGTTTATGTTTTGCATATACTAGTTTATATTTTGCACTTTCATATTTGTTATAAATAGTTATTTTTGCCTCCTAAATTCCAAGCCCACGTCCATGTCATAGGGGGTGGAAACAGCACCTTCTCCATGCCTGTATTACATATATCAGCATGATAACAGGACTCTGGTACTGATTTCAGTAAAGGCTAATTGAGATTCGTAAGTTTCAAACTTTTTATTTGTGAAATTGCACATTTTTTAGCTAAGAGTTTCGTGTTTTCCAATTTGTTATTTCATTTTGTGCCATTTGGATATATTTTATCTGTATTTTCTTGGTGTTTTGTTCCATCTGGACATGTTCTATTTGTGTAATAAGCTCATCTTCATGATTTCTTAACATTTGCATTATGGAAACTGTATCTCATGCTTTCACTTTACTTTACACCATCAGTTATGCATTTATAAAGGTTAGTAATTGTATTATAACTCACAATAAGTATTTATAACGCAGCACAACACAACTATCAACAACAATATAAAATAATTAATTTATTGGACATAAATTTGCATTACCAATAAGTCATTATAACTATAATATAATAATATTATAAAAATGTAGGGTGCATTTTTGTGAATACATTAATGGAACCATAAGACTGACTAATTAATACTTCTAAATTGGTGTATAATGCATTATGAGCATGGGCACTGAAAAAGCAAGAGTATCACTTATATATAATTATAACAATAATATTAATGTAACTATAACTGTTATTATAATGAAGTATAGGTCGTTATGTGTCATTATAAATGTGTTTATAGAGCAGTAATACTTGCTTATAAATAGTTATAAATGGGGCTATAATTCATTATAAGTATGGGCTTCATAGAAAGTGTTACCAAATATTTTTTTGTAAATAAGATGTTAGTTTTCTGGTGAAAGAAATGAATATGTTGGCACAATTATATTTTTGTCTACATACTGATTTCAAACATTTAATCATACAACTTCAGATCAAAAGGTTTTTAAGATCATGAGAAACATTTCAGTCTAGTGTCTCCGAACTTTTGACTGGTAATGTACATAAATGCGCTAGCCGGGCTAGCCCAGAGTCTAGATTCATGAAGATAACATTTTTCAGCTCACTTTGCTGACACATATGCAACTAGGCATCAGCAATGAACAATGAGAAAATGCAAGTGAATTACAATCAAAGGTGTAGTTATTTACTTCTTACTATTTATGTTCTCTTTTTTTTCTCCTCAAAATGCTTTTGGAGGAGAAACTAAAAATAGATCATTGCAGCATATGCTGCACATTACACAAATTACACAAATGACTGAATGATAATATTAGTGGGCTTTTTAACAAAAGCGTTGAAATTATTCTGTTTACTACAGTGTATGGCTAAAAATATGTGGACACTGACCAATCACACTTCTTGAGCATCCTATTCCAGATTTAATCCCCCTCCTTCACTTTGAGCACAGGAGCATCGTCATGATGGAACAGGTTTGGGGCTTTTTGGCTATGTCCATGTTAATCCAGGTAGATCTGAGAACTGCATTTTTGTCTTAAATTGCTCTCCATCTACACTGGCATTTTCAAAAAGTTTTCCAAAAATTGAAAACGCTTACATCCTTATACTGCAGGCTCACATACGGGTGTGATGGTCAGGTGTCCGCATACTTTGAGCGATACGGTGTATGTTTGGTATTCAAAGGAAGCACATACAGTATGAGCACAGTAGATCACTTTGAATTTGAAACACTTGAATCAGGAATTCAGCTGCATATTTTCCTTTAAGTGCATGTGCAGTAGTTTGTCCTGCATCATTCTTGTGCCACCAATAAGACTGCATGATATAATACATTGCTCATCTCTAGTAGTTTCACTGACTAGAAATGAGATTTTACATCAGCCATCACTGACTGTAGCATACTTCCCATTCTTTTGTATCATAAAAACACTTCTGACTGTGCTGTTGATTAGTCTTGTGATAAAGTTGTGCTCAAGCCGATTAAACAGGTTGTTGATTTTTGTGTTTGGTTTTTGAGTTTAAACAGTGTTTCTGACTCACTCCTCAACAGAAATTCTCTCATGGAAGTCAGTGGGAATTTCAAGGCTCCGTTAAGTTACTGGAACTTTAATGACTTAAGTTTAATGACAATATTAAGAACTTCAAACAAGATAAATAAATAATTGAAAATGAAGACCATCTGGAGCAGTGTAGGTGTGATGCACTTGTTCTGACAGGTGTATGCAAAAAATGTGCTTGTCTCCTCTCCTCCCCCCAATACACACACAGACGTGACAGCCCCTCGGGTGCAAGGAAGTCAGGGGAATTACTTTGTTAACCAGTGAGGTGAAAAAAAGTGTTATGGATTTTTCATTTTTTATTAATTGAGCTTTAATTTAAAAAAAAAAAATTAAAGCTCTTATGGCAGCAACTTTCAGTGCAGTTTTAACATTTCTGTGATCTGCTGCCAAACATTACCATGCATGGCTGAATGTGGAACAGCGAAATAGTTCCTGCACACACACACTGTGCCTTATGGTAGCTGACTCTAATCTAATCTCTAAACAAAAGTTAGTGATGGTAAATAAATTAGTTATCAGGGTAAGAAATACAGTATGTTTGTAAAGCTTTACAATCATCAAAGTCTTTTGCAGGAGCAAGTAAAAGCAACTGTGCTTGTGTTATAGAAGGGCTTTGTACAAGATGGATACTATATACACTCACTATATCGCACAGTAATAATAATGACAATATCATCATCATCACATATTAGGAGGGATTAAACCTTCATGAGAATTAAGACTGGTGGAAAAATGTACTGTTGCTACACAAGACCGGTATATGCTACTGTTAGCAGTTCATTTATTCATTCGTATACAGTACTAAAAACATTGACGTATTGTTGAAAGTGGGAATGTCAATGGTTGATAAATAGTTTGCAATCATCTGAGTATCAAACAAGTCCAACTGGAAGGATTTCCACATTTCCACAAGAAATGTTGATTGATTTAAATGGGAATCATCAAATAAGAGAATATGCCTATGCCAGTCTTAACGTCCACTTGTGTTGACCATAAAGGTGTTGTGTTGTGCCATACTGACAGTTACAAGTAGATGCTACCATGATGTACAAACCATACAAGAACTAATAGATCATTCTTCCACACAAATAGTGTTAAATTTGTTAACGAAAAAAAAAAAATAGGAAAAAAATTTTGTTGACGACCTTTTTTTCCATGACTAAGAGGAGACAATGACGAGACGACACTGACGTCATTAAACACTAACTGTGACTATATCAACATTCAATATTGCTGATGAAAAAAACAAGACTAAAATGTACTTTAAAAAATAAAATCTTTACAAAAATCTCTCTTTATTTTCATCAACAAAAAAGGGAAGAAAATATTATAGACTGTTTTGGGGTTGTTGTTTTTTTTAAAACGCGAGTTCCACAAATATGTGTAGCGGGGATATTCTGCGTATGGTTCCACAATGTTCACTTTCCTAATTGGCCATAATACCTACAAACTGTAGCCAAGCTGATCAGACGACCTCAGGGAAGTTAAGAGTCTTAACGGAGCTGTAAATCTTAACAGAAACAGTTACTTTAATAGATGCGATAGTAGAAACTTTGATATGGATAAAACTGCATGCCCGTACCTTAAAATGATCCAGGTTTAATCTATTTTGATCACCCTTATTCATCTTCATTTATTTTTACTATCATAGTTTGCTAAGTATTATATCCACAGTTATGTTAGCTTACATGTTTATTACAAATAGAAACTTGGTCAATAACTACATAGAGAGATATGTAATGTTTGTAAAGTTGTTTAGCTGTCATTTATGCAGATTCTCAAGCCACTGTGGGCTTTTACTGTACTGCTTTCATTTTTTTTATTGTACTGACACAGGCTGTCACTCTTATTTTTGTTGATAGTCAAAAAAAGGCAAAAGAAAGAGAGAGAAGAGTTTGAAGGGGAGAGAGACAGCCAGTTGAGCAGGATGAAAAAAATATATATTAAATTTCTTTGGACCACATGGTGTAAAAGCTAGGAGTGAGAGGGCAGAGGGTCATGATATGGAAAGTAAGGTTGAGTGAAGAGTGTTTGTTTTGTTCCACACATAATTCATGAGTGTTCCTGTCTTGATACTCAAGGAAACATATTATCTGGAGGAGACATGAAATAAGTGTAATGTTCTATTATAGAAGTATTTATATTTATATGTCTATATTATAGTTACACATATTGAAAATGAACACTACACACAAGACCCATATGCCTTCCCTGCATTGTGTGGCTTGTTTGGGACGGTTTAATGTTGAACTTTTATAAAAACTAGTCATATCCAGCAACAATCATCAAATGATGTATGCAGCATATCAGTGCTTTAACAGATATTCTAAAATGTATGTGTGTTGTTGTCCAGAGGGGAAAATTCTATCCTCCTAGACTCAGCTAGTCTTGATTGAGTGTAAATATGAACAGATTTGTATTTTATTTATCCAGAAATGAGCAAACAAACAAATTGATGACAAATCCACTTACAACAAATTATCAGACATAATCAAATAATCAGATTTTGTCAGCAGAGTTTACATTTTGTCTTGCATGAGTAATGGTGCCATTGTTTGATAGAGACACAGAGACTGTAGAGGAAATCGCCAGAGATCAAATTCCACATTTGTTTTTTTTTTTCCAGTTGACAATGGCCTTCTGTTTTCATGAGACTGCTGTGTGTGTGTGTATGTGTGTGTGTAAGTGGGAGAGTACTGAATATTCTCATTAGCCATTTGGGCTCTAAAGCTGATTCCAGGGTATTTATCAGTGAAATGATAATATGACATTAAAACCCATCGTTATGCCAAAGTGCCCTCAGACACTTCCCTCTCTTTTTGGTCTGCACTCTCATATCACCAACACTGTGCAAAGAGTGTGGCATTTAAAATGTGTGTATATAGACATCCGCCCATGCAAACGCTAGCCAGCATGAATGTGTACGTGAGTATGTGTGCGTGTGTGTTTGTGTGTGTACTTGCTTCAGTGGGAGGAATATTTACCTGTGCCTCGCTTGGTGGGTTAGCAGTTCACCATAAATCATGCTGTTTTGCGATTGGCCTGAGTGCCTTCTGCAAGCCTGATGTGACCTCAATAATGGCATAAGCCAGTACACATAAACAAAACTAATGGAGTATTGAACTTTGATACAGCACTGGCCAAGTCTAATCTAACACCCGGCCAGGCAGTGTAAGCACAGCCCAAGCTCAATCAGCATCATGACCATAAATATATTCATGCTTCCGTCTGCTCACAACCTCACTGTCTCATCAGCAGCTATCAGCCCGAAATCGACGTTCTCTGCCAGGCCCACAGAGCCAACTGTAAATCTGTGCTGAATAAAACATCACACATACACACAAACAAAACAAATTCGCTCACAAACAACTTCACTGATCAATAATTATGGAGGAAACTAAACTAGTTTGTGTTGTTTGTGTGAGTGTGGTTTGGCTTAGTGGGGCTGGCAGGATAGAGTCTGTTTGTATGTTTGCAATAGTTGTGTGTGTGTGTGTGTGTGTGTGTGTGTGTGTGTGTGCAGATAACGAGTCACAGAGGTAAGTGCATGTGAGGATTGGTGTAGTTTGGGCATTTACAGATGCTAATGTTCTTACTCACATTCAAACACTCAGGAGATAAACAGAAACCGAGCTATACACACACACACACACACACACACACACACACACACACACACATACACACACACACATACACACACTTGTGAAACGGCCTGGAGGAAGAGATGAAAGGATGATTGGGTAATATCAGAAGGAAGGTGTGATTGAATAAGAGCGTGATAATGGTTTGGAGAGCCCCAGCAGAGCACATGTACACAGACAGATGGGAGACAGGATACAAGAGACACCCAGTGTGGAGAGCGCTGTGCATTTTGTAGCTTTTTGAGGGTTATTAGTCGAACCCCCAGTGAGAAACAAAACTTCAAAACCAAATGATTTCTTTGGTGTGTGTGTATGTGTGTGTGGGGGTGGGTCTGGGTTTGAAATTGACTTTCATACCATAGCTAGTTAATTGGCTAGTGGCTTTTAAACACGAATGGAAAAAAAATAATTCATGATCCCAATTGGTTAAACATGTTTCTCACCAAAGTAGCTGGTAGCCAATGAAATGTTCTTAAACAAACTAAGGAATGTGTTCATTTGACATCTGGATCAGTCATCCTTGAACTTTTTCTGAACATCATTCATGCACTTTCAGTAATTGCTTTATCTTGGACAAGGTTGCAGTAGATCTGAGGCTATCCTGGGAATATTAGGCGTGAGGAGGGGATACACCCGGGACGGGGCACTGTTCCATTGCAGTGCTTCATGCACACACATTCACACACTCATTTATACCATGGGCAGTTTATCTCAGCCAATTCATGTGCTGGCATGTCTTTGAAAGGTGAGTTGAAACCAGAGAATCCAGATAAATGAGCAGTTACTGTGCAAACAGTATATAAGCATCTGTGTTGTATGTATTTTATGTTACACCCGCGAATAAGCATTTGACCTGTCATACATATATACGGTATACAGCATAGTCTGACATTGAGTGCATATTAATTCATTTATTTCATAATTATGTTTTTATGGAACATGGATATGTTTGCTCACATTTATTTATAAATAAAGCTTTAATTAAATCTGAATTGACAGTTGTTCTAGTTATTCAAGGTCTAAGATGAATTTTAAAAAATCTAGTTATACGCAAATTTCATATTACTTAAAGGTGAGCTTTTGAAAAGGTTCAATTTTCTTCCTGATATACCTTTTTTTTTTTTTTTTTTTTTAAATCAGAGCACACTCACATAATGGTTTTTTATTTGCAGAAACCTCAGACAAATGCACCTCTAATTCAGCTTAATTTAAATTGCTTTGTTCTTTCCATAAACCTTGAATGGCTTTCTTTCCTTGGACCTTGTAATATTGGATGACTGCCTGCTGAAAGCTTTCTTTTTACTAGCTTTCCTTACTATCTGGCTTACTATTTCATGTAAGCTGGATGTATAATGGGGGACATGGTTGCTTGGTGCTTAGCACGTTTGCCTTGCATCTTCGTGGTTGAGGATTCAATTCCTGCATCGTACTGTGTACATAAAGTTTGTATGTTCTCCTCATACGTCGGGGGTTTCATCCAGGTACTCTGATTTCCTCCCACAGTCCGAAGACATGCATTGTACAATCCCAATTTCCAATAGTTTTTTGGACAAAAAAGCCGTCGTGTTCTCTGGACCAAAGAGGAAAAGGACTATCCAAACTGTTTTCAGAGTCAGTATCCAAAAGCCAGCATCTGTCATGGTATGGGGGTGTGTCAGTGCCCACAGCCTGGGTAACTTTCACATCTGTGAGAGCACCATTAATGCAGAAATATATGTACACATTTTGGAGCAACATGTGCTGCCATCCAGAGCAGGACAACGCCAAACCACATTCTGTCCGGATTACAAGCACATGGTTGCGTAAGCAGAGCGTGCGGGTGCTAGCATGGCCTGCCTGCAGTCCTGACCCGTCTCTGATTGAGAATGTGTGGTGCATTATGAAGCGCAAAATAAGGCAACGAAGACCCCGTACAGTTGCACAGCTGAAGATATGTATAATGAATGAATGGGGGAAAATTCCACTTGCTAAACTTAACCAACTGGTGTCTTCAGTTCACAAACACTTAATAAGTGTTATTAAAAGAAAAGGTGATGTTACACAGGGGTAAACAATCGACTGTCCCAACTTTTTTGGAGTGTGTTGCCGTCATCAGAGTTTAAATGAGTGTATATTTTCACAAATAAATTTAATTCACAAAATAAAACATCAGATAATGTGTTAATAATGTGTTTTGAATATACTGTCCCAACTTTTTAGGAATTGGGGTTGTAAGCTGACTGTTGTGTGCCCTGCAATGGGTTTGCACCCTGTCCAGGGTGCCCCCCAGCTTGTGCCCCAAGTCCCATGGGATAGGCTCCAGGCTCCTCCATGACCCTGTGTAGGATAAGTAGGTACATAAAATGGATGAATTGATGGATGTACATGAGGGTAAATTGGGTCACTGAGTGTCATATACATATGACTTATAGACCATAAGGGACCAGTGGGTATTAAATACTTGTTTCACTGTTGTATGACAGTTTTATGAATCAGACACAGATTTGTTCAAACGTCATTCCATGTGTTCAAATCTACACTTGTTTGTACACAATGAATAAATGCCAATGTGTATGGGTAGTTTGGGCAATTCATTTCAGTCTTTTTGAGCTGGAAGATAAATTATAAAAAGGGGAGTGGAGGCTAATACAAATAAGGTTATTGTTGTTGTTGTTGTTGTTGTTGTTGTTGTTTTATCATTTCCATAACACTGACAAACTTGACAAATCTCAAGTTTGTTGATTGGGTCAAATCCCACAGCCAGTCTTGATCTTAGGTCCTGTCTGTTGGGTGACTCTTCGGCCTGAGCTTTTCATATCAATAAGGTGCTGCCACATTTTGCCTACCTAAGCTCCTATGAGGTGAGAATAAATAAGCATAGCCTATAGAAACCATAATTTACATAATGACCTGTGAGATAACTATCACTGTGGGAGAACTATCAAGCTTAGGAAAGAAGGTGTGTATGTGCAGGGAGAGGAACTAGTGGTACACTGAGAGAGAATGTATTATGTCTTTATCTCTTTATGTATAGTGTATGTGACATTTTGACCTTGTGGAGACATTTGACTGGTCACCATCAACCTCTTCAACTCTCAGGGCCTGATCACATACACTATACTAATAGGAAGTTATTAAATAAGTCATAGTAGTATATGAGTAATATGCTGAAAAGGGAGTAATAAGCATATATTTTATTTGAAGTACTAAAAGAGCCAAAAATACTTCTTTTCTGTATTGATGTTAATTATCAGTTATAGATATTCCTACTGAAAAAATATATTTGGCCATGTGAATTATCTCTTGGTTCCTCCCAGCTGCCAAAATGTGCCAGTAGATGGATTGACTGTTAATTTGCCCTAGGTGTGAATGGGTTTGCACGGTGCAATGGCATCCCACCCGTTCCTGCTGTACCTCATGTCCATTCCCAGTTTACAGGAATAACTCAAATATATTCTTTAATTAGTATCACACTATGAAGTATTGCTCTATATCTGGTATTTATAATTAATTAAATAATTACTTAATACTGGTGATTAGAGATTTTATTTCAAAATTGGATTATCTGCCATAATTGTCCCCAGAACATTTTCAATGATTTAATCCCTTAACTGTATGCCAGTGAAGAATCATCGCTCTGATTTCATGCACTTTAAATACCAGGATTGCAAACAGAGCTGTGTCTAGTTACAGTCATACATATAGTGAGGGAAAAAAGTATTTGATCCCCTGCTGATTTTGTACGTTTGCCCACTGACAAAGAAATGATCAGTCTATAATTTTAATGGTAGATTTATTTGAACAGTGAGAGACAGAATAACAACAAGAAAATCCAGAAAAACGCATGTCAAAAATGTTATAAATTGATTTGCATTTTAATGAGGGAAATAAGTATTTGACCCCCTCTCAATCAGAAAGATTTCCAGCTCCCAGGTGTCTTTTATACAGGTAACGAGCTGAGATTAGAAACACACTCTTAAAGGGAGTGCTCCTAATCTCAGCTTGTTACCTGTATAAAAGACACCTGTCCACAGAAGCAATCAATCAGTCAGATTCCAAACTCTCCACCATGGCCAAGACCAAAGAGCTCTCCAAGGATGTCAGGGACAAGATTGTAGACCTACACAAGTCTGGAATGGGCTACAAGACCATTGCCAAGCAGCTTGGTGAGAAGGTGACAACAGTTGGTGCAATTATTCGTAAATGGAAGAAACACAAAAGAACTGTCAATCTCCCTCGGCCTGGGGCTCCATGCAAGATCTCACTTTGTGGAGTTGCAATGATCATGAGAACAGTGAGGAATCAGCCCAGAACTACACAGGAGGATCTTGTCAATAATCTCAAGGCAGCTGGGACCATAGTCACCAAGAAAACAATTTGTAACACACTACGCCATGAAGGACTGAAATCCTGCAGCGCCCGCAAGGGCCCCCTGCTCAAGAAAGCACATATACATGTCGTCTGAAGTTTGCCAATGAACATCTGAATGATTCAGAGGTGAAACTGGGTGAAAGTGTTGTGGTCAGATGAGACCAAAATGGAGCTCTTTGGCATCAACTCAATTCGCCGTGTTTGGAGGAGGAGGAATGCTGCCTATGACCCCAAGAATACCATCCCCACCGTCAAACGTGGAGGTGGAAACATTATTCTTTGGGGGTGTTTTTCTGCTAAGGGGACAGGACAACTTCACCACATCAAAGGGACGATGGACGGGGCCATGTACCATCAAATCTTGGGTGAGAACCTCCTTCCCTCAGCCAGGGCATTGAAAATGGGTCGTGGATGGGTATTCCAGCATGACAATGACCCAAAACACACGGCCAAGGCAACAAAGGAGTGGCTCAAGAAGAAGCACATTAAGGTCCTGGAGTGGCCTAGCCAGTCTCCAGACCTTAATCCCATAGAAAATCTGTGGAGGGAGCTGAAGGTTCGAGTTGCCAAACGTCAGCCTCGAAACCTTAATGACTTGGAGAAGATCTGCAAAGAGGAGTGGGACAAAATCCCTCCTGAGATGTGTGCAAACCTGGTGGCCAACTACAAGAAACCTCTGACCTCTGTGATTGCCAACAAGGGTTTTGCCACCAAGTACTAAGTCATGTTTTGCAGAGGGGTCAAATACTTATTTCCCTCATTAAAATGCAAATCAATTTATAGCATTTTTGACATGCGTTTTTCTGGATTTTTTTTATTGTTATTCTGTCTCTCACTGTTCAAATAAATCTACCATTAAAATTATAGAATGATAATTTCTTTGTCAGTGGGCAAACGTTCAAAATCAACAGGGGATCAAATACTTTTTTCCCTCACTGTACAGCATTTTCCCCCTGATTTTCCCTCCTTTTTCTGCTCGATTTCGTATTGCTCTCAAGTCCCACCCACTAACTCTCCCCTATCGCACACCAACTACCCACCAGAGAGGGTGAAAGCCAACACATGCTTTCTGTGAGACATGCAAAGTCAACCTTCTGCATCTTTTCAAACTGCTGCTCATGCTGCATCAGAGGGTAGCATAACACACTTGGAGGATGTCTGTCCTGTTCTACATACAGTATATACGAGCTCACAGACAGCCACGATTAGCAAATGTCACTGTGACTGACAGAGGAGAGATAGTAATGTTACAGTATACTACAGTGTGCTACAGTATATCTCACACCCTGAGAGCATTACCTGTTTTCTCTCTTGGCACCTAGCCATGGATGGCTTTGCCATTGTCGAGATCGAAGCTCCTGAAAATAGGGTGAATGCTTTGCTGTTTATGCCACTTGGGAGCCAATCATACAGTACAAACAGTTAAAGAGCATTTGATGCCAGGTGAATATAGACTAACATTTTATTCAACTTTTGCTTGTAGAAAAATCCAAAGTGTCAAAGTTTATATTGTGCAAAGGTCACTCCTGATAAAACATTTAAATAGAATGCTGCCAGCTCTGCAGCTCTGTTTGTAGACATGGTAAATCTGTCTGTCTATCAAGTAAAGACGGAGTGAGTGTGAGAGAGAAGGAGGGAGATTGAACTGGGGCAGGCGATAGGAGTGAGAAAAAAGTCAAGGCGAGGATATGGCAGAGAGAAAGGGAAAGAGAAAGAGATAAAACGCAGAGAAGGAGAAAACAAGAGAGAGAGATGGAATGTGAGGTGAGAGTGCAATGAAGTCAGTGACGGCTGTGCCTGTTACCTGTCAACAGCTTGTCTTCACTGTCAGAGCAAGCAAGAAATGCAAGCAGAGTGACTGTGTGTATCGCCCTTGTGTGTGTGGGTTTGTTTACGTGCATGATGGAGGAAAGTCTAGCTGTGTGAGTTTTACATGTTTGTAAAAAAGTTCAAATATAGAAATGGACTGAATAGACCTTGAGATTAATAACAATTTGACAGGCGAATATGTGTACATTCCTTATAAAGCTGTCCATATGTGAAAGCAGGTCAAACTAATAGATGGGTTGATACAAAAAGCTGATGATTCTGGTGGTAATGGATTGGTTTCAGCAAAGACAAGAGCTTACAGTTACACAGTATTTAGTCCAAACTGACATTAATGTGTTCATATGTTTGTTTGTTTTTTTTAAAATAATTTAATGTATAATATGTTTAACTGTGGAATTTCTCCAACACCAGTTTTAAGAAAAGAGTGTAAACAGACAGATCGATATTGAAAGGAAAAGATCTTAAAGAGGAAGTCTTAAGATGATGTTTCTGGAATGTAAAATGTATGTGTTCTTGCATCTACAGTGACATTGGGGCTCAGTGACAAGTTGTGTGTGAATGTTTGTGTAAGCCATCCCAACCTAAATATAAAAAAACGTTTTGGAAGCACTGATTTTCTTTGTCTTTGCGTGTGTATGTTGATTTAATACCACCTATAAATTACCAAGCATGTGCATGGCATAGACGATTTGCATTTGATGATGCAAAAACAACAACAACAAAAAGAAAGTCTATAAAAGTCAAATGTCATAGTGCTGAAATGATGAGCAAAAGGGAAAAATTTACTTTCTCTGAGGTAAAAGTGAAAGCTATTTTCACTCATGTCTATGCCAATTAAAATATCTTATTTAACAGCATAACACCTGAAAAGGTTCGAATCGGGAGCTTAATTACAGAAAAGGTGAGTTGGATGTAAATTAAGAGGTGAAAAGAAAAAGATTTGAAAAAAGAGGGGGAAAACATTTACTGTACCCAGATGATCATGGACACCAAGCATCACACAGGGAAACTGCTATGTTTCATTGGTTTTTTTTTTTTATTAAAAGCAATGTGTATTGGTGACTCACAGCCAGAAATCTGTTGTACCCTCCCCAGTCCTATCATGCATGTGTCTGCAGGAAGAGAATGGTCTGCAGCACATTAGGGAATATACGGCACATTGCAGCTGGCGGCATACCAGATCGGTCACTAGAACAACACAGCGTTAGAAGTAGATGCCACAGCAAACAGATCTGGCTTATATATACCACCTGATCCCCTCCTGCTTTTAAACAGCAACATTCTTAATTGAATGACTAGTCTTATTTGTCTTCATTTATGGAGTCTTGCTTTATTTTTATTTTTTTTTCATATTTAATGTTTATTTAGTTAATGCCAGTAATATGAGATGACTGGATTTAACAAAATATAACTAAAAATACACAAGCTATTAAAACTCAACAGCATAATCTGTATCTAAAAGTGCAATAACTCATTGCAATTTATATGATTTGAAGTCAATCAGTTGAAGTTTATATAAGTTAATCTTCTTATACACACTCAGTAGCATGAGTCGGATACAAAGGTTTTTCAGAAGATATGGGATTTTCATGAATATGAAATTTCTTGTGTAAATGCTCCTATGAATGATTTACAAATAAATCCATAAATGTTAAAGGCTCAGTGTCTTTGGTATGTGACACATTTACATATATTACACCTCTGTCCATCAATGGCACATATATTACTCTTCTGGCTCTTTCTGTGTCTGACTGACTGTCCAAAAGTTTTGGAAAAATGTGATGTTACAGAACATTTTTTTTGTATATCTCTGAAGGAGGTAACATATTACATTACAGACCATTTTTTTTAGATGAAAAAATTTAAGAACTGTGGCAGATTCTCCCAAATGCTTAGAAAATCTTACAAGCCAATATTCTCTTAACCTTTTGTCAATCAGAACATGTATCAGCATTGACTCCTGTTTCTGGCTGCTCTTTTGCTTGTTGGTATTTTTAGACTCAAGTCAATATGCAGTAGTGTTTTCCAGGTAGACTAAGTCTCTCTGGATAAATGTGTCTGCCAAATATCATACATGTGAATGTTAATAAAAATGCAGTGAAAAATATGGGTGGCACAGTGGCTTAGTGGTTAGCATGTTTGCCTCACACCTCCAGGGTTGGAGGGTCAATATCATCAGGGTTGGGAGGGTTACTTTAAAAATATATTCCATTACAGTTACAAATTACTTCATAAAAAATGTAACGAGTAACATAATGCAAGTATCACAATATGAAAGTAATGTCAACTGATTATTTTTTGGATTTCTTCAGTGTCACATATGTAAATAAAGTCAAGAGAAAAGCAATATGATCTAAAATACTTTTATTTAGAGCTTATTTTAGAGTTTAAAAACAGGTTCAATGTT